>NC_090927.1:133629824-133944991 GCF_040938575.1 Ambystoma mexicanum
GCTGTATCAAAACGACCTTCTTTCTTGCACAAAGGAGGAAAATAAAGACAATGTTCTGCTCATTTTCACTGGTCGCCCTATGAAATGGTTATAATCTCGAGTGATCCATAGTATCACCTATAGGCTGGAAGTTGCTGATCCCATAGAAGAGTAAGACCCGACTAGACCAATGGCATTAGATCTGAGTATATGGAATGTATACCAAGCTATAAAGTAAACTATACAAAATTAATGCTGCGGTTTAATATAATGACGTCTGCAAAAAGTATGTCATACTCCCCTAATTCAAAATGTGAGGAAAGGTACTTAAACAGTTCTTCATATATATTTGCAAACCTGAACTACCGGGATAAGATTGGAACAAGCATAATTTATTTTATAGATGTGGAAAAATTAAAGGAAAAATAAAATGATATGAATGGACGATACAAAAGGAATTTTTTTTTTCCCAAACTTTTTTATTAAGGATTTTATCAAAGATACAGGTAGCCACAAGTTTCTAATACACATATTTAGTGGACCCAATGAAGGGTTGAAATCTTGAATAAATATTGCCTTTATAAAGAATACTAAATTGTTTTCAAGAAATATGAAACACCACCAAAATATCTAGAGAAGTTCCCGGATGCTAGATACAGGACGGCATATACGGGGTTCAGGTTCAATCTATTTCCAACACTAGGAAGTTATGGGCCTTGGAGGAGCTTAAAACAGAAAAATGTTGGAAGTGTAAACATCACGACACGTTGTAAACGTTGTAAACTATGGAACATCTGGTCAGTGAATGTAGCAGTACTCAGTAAATTCGCTAAAAGATCTTCTACAATTATTTCAATGTGGTTGAAGATCTTAATTCCTTACGATTTTGATATAGGTTATTACATTGTAACTTTAATACATTGATTATTGCACTAATTCGCTTTCTAATGGTGTTGTGAATGCCTTGGAGGAAGTGTTCTTTTTATTTTTGTGACTGTTTATTACACAGCACATGCCAGCTAGGGAACTCCTTCCCCTACAAGGAATGTGGTGCACAATAAAACGCTTTTGATATATAATATACTACAGATTCTTTTTGAGTAGGGCTCCAACCCGTCTCGCACCCAATCTCCACCCACACCCCGTGTTACAATGGACTAGGAACCAGGCTGGTGTGTATTAACAAGATGTTTTATTAATTATTCAATGTAAATGAGGATAATCAAAATACAACAGCCACCAAAATTGTGTCAACACAAATGCAATATCCTATCTAGAGCGACCAGGTGGAACTACACTGTCACACTCGCTTTTGTTTTAATGACAAAACACGAAAATAACAATTCCACACAGAGCGATAGCACCAACAGTTAAGCACTCCCCCCTGCAACACTCACCCTCAAATATCAATTGGACTTAGTTTCTTTGAACGGAAGGCAGTAGCAAGATGTAGGAATATAGGGGGGGGGGAAATCGGTTTTGGGGTGAAGCCCACCACAACATGGGAAGCAAGCAAAGAAAGGGAAAATCCATTTTTGGAGCAAAATGTTAGAATGGGGTTTTTATTATTTCTCACAGCTGCTAGGGTACAGAATAGAAGGAAATGCCTACTGCTTACACTTAGGAGACAGGCAAGGTTTTAGAGAATAATCATCAGCACACCAGGGAAAATAGAAATAAAGAAGGAAAGTCGGTTTTTGGGAGAAAGCAAGCGCAAAGGAAAAATACAGTGGCAAATGTAAATTGGTTTACACTGAAGCTTACAATGACAGGTAGGCTCTGGGAAAGGGGTTTAGCTCACCAAAACAAAATCGGTTTTGATTCAGAATGACAGGTGCAAAGAGGAATGACACTGGCAGATGACAAATTAGTTTAGCAGGGCATAATTTAAACACAAAGACAAATTTGTTTTTCAGCTCACAAGGGAATTCATTATTTTGGGCAATACGTTAATGATTATAACAGTTAACAAGAACACTGGGAAAAAGATTGGGTTTTCGAAAGCCACCAATCACGACCCTGTGAAATTCAATGGGGCAATTCATTGATTTACTTTCAAAAATACTAAGGATTTACACAGAAAAATGAGGGGTCTTTCAATCGGGATATGCTAACAAACAGGCAAACAAGAGATTCTTCTATGGGGTGATGACTAAACTACACTGGCAATTGGGGGTTTCAATGGGAAATATTGGATGCACTGCTACTAAAAGGAAGGGCTTATGCAATTTAGGGCACGGGTTATTGCTACATAGCACACCTTGGTTTAAGTTTCAGGAAAGCCAGCTGCATCTCAGGACACTTTGGAAAGAAAGGGCAAGGGGTCTGGTCACTGCACTCTCAAAGATGGTAAGTATAAGCAGCCTTCTCTTCATCCTTTTTCTGTCTTCCCCGGTTTTTGTGTGCGTCTGTTCTGAGTCCTAGTACAGTCCCCCTTATATAGCAGAAATGACATCACTAATTTTATAATCTTGAGGGAAGTACCCTGCAATAATCCCTGCAGCTAGGATTGGACAGTTACCCTCTCTCTCTCTGCCCCCAGTCAGGATTGGTTTAGGGGTTTTGGAGCAACATCTTTCTTTTCCCATTTATCACCATCCTTTGTTCTCCTTTGAACTTTTTGGCAAAAACTAGTTATGTATCATAACTTCATATTTGTACTAGCAACTGCCATATGAAACATATATTCTGTTTTAGCTGATCATGGGGAATTAGGTAAGACGACCGCCAAATCCATACGATGTAGCATGGACACATTTCACATTTTTGTCGTTTTCATAAAATGTACAACAGTTATGAATATGTAAGTTATCAAGCATATTCCTAATTTCATTTTACACCTTTTCATCAACTCTATTGTAGAGAAGGAGCCAAGTACCCCCACCTCAAGCATCGCGCCCATGTTGCCTATATTCTGGGAACCAGAATGTGAAACCCGTACAGTGCCAGTGAAGATACCAGTACCAAGGAGAATCCTGGAAGCTACATTCCCATTGCGAAAACCATACCTGCTTACACGACAATATGATGGCCATTTGAATGAGATACCAGAAGGAGTGTGAAAAATTTACATAATAGCAGATTGGTGATGTCATACGAAGCAAGACTGTCACACCCAGAAGAGATGCAGAGACAAGAGAACAGAGATTATATAGGTGTCAAGAAAGTATCAAAGATAAGCAACATTTCGGGATCAAGATGAAGATGTTTATGCTACAGAAAAGATGAAGACATCAAGTTATTTTACACGTGTACAGATGCAAAGAAAAGCAAGTAGACAGAGCATTCTTAAGGTTACCCATGTAGTGGATAGATTGCAGCATGCGCATATATATGTGAACTATGGATAATTACACTACGCCTTTTAGCAGAGCTGGACCAGAAAAGGAAGGCTTTTTCAAGTGTGTCGCAGCTGAAAAGCTATTGAATTATAGAGGTGGATCAAAGAAGGGCGAAGCTGGATCAGCACCAAGAAGCCAATGCCAATCTAGGCTGGAATGATCAGACAGTTGTTACAACCGTGTGAAAAGAACAAACTCTTGTTCCGAAGACAGGCACACGAAAACAAGGAAGATGGCAGAGGTTCGTTAAATAGTAGTATTTTAAATATACCAAGAGCTCAAAATCATGGTCTTCCGTGACGTGGATGGGTGAAAAAGGGCAATCTTGACAAGCTACACCTGCGCAGGGAGACAAGAGCATGCTATACTACCTTGTATTCTCCAGAGCAAGGAACACTTCCAAGGCTGAGTTCAAAGCCTTAATTGACGTTCAGACTACAGGGGTGATGATATGCTAATTGGTGGGAAGCTATGGTCAAGACCATCCCACCAGCAGGAAGACAGCCTGCGTGCTGCTGGCTTATGTGGAAAAGTACTGACAGGTGTAAGGGTGCCAAACAATTATACAGGGCCACATAGTAAAGAACCCTATAGTTTGTGTAGCTAATGGGACGTTGTGTATTTGAGGACGTTCATAGTGACCTGTTTGAGGTCAGGGCTTAGTTGCCCCACCTGATACTAAAGACCCCATCACTCTCTTAGACTAGGGTGGAACATATACCTAGAGGTTCCTTGTAAGCCTATCACCATTCCAAATAGTTTTTTTTAGTTCGCCACGTAGGTTGACGTCAACAATGAGTTTTTACTATACAAGATGCTTTTTTATAAGATTTGTTGAGAGATCATGCTTGGCGACGTCCGTTGTACACCCCGTTTTAGACAATTGCAAATAAAACAATTTTGATTTGCCAACTTCCTGAGTTAGTTTGATTATTGATGTTTGAGTATCTTCTACATCCTCATCCATCTCAAAGTATTGCTACCTCGTTTTAAAGGGCTGGGTCGATAATCCCATTTCACTATATATTTGGCACATGTTCAGATCAGACAGAAACCTTTTCTAACTGGCCATTACAGTTCCCAGAGTCACAAGTAAATGCATTTTATAACACCAAAACCGCCTGGAAGTTAAATGAAAAATGGCATAAAAACGAAATTAATCCTCAGTTTGATTGCAGTGCAAAATGCCTAAAAAGGAAATAGTCTTAAATTAAATGATGAATGTTTCTGTCACCAAACGGGATGGCTGCTTCATCCCCCACAGCCATCTGTTCCCCTGGGTCAGCCTGTGACCAGAGATTTGTATGAGCCCCTTTGGAGTAAGTGTGGGCTCTTTGAAGTGGGTGCAGCAAGGCTTCACACCTTTTAGTCATGCTTCTGCCCGGGATGGCTTTCTTTGAAATCCCTGCTTTCCTGCCATTCAAGTCTGTAGAATGGTGAATTTTGACGCCTTCAGCAGCCTCGAATTTTATTGCTGGGTTGTTAGATGTGACATGCAGCTGTAGTGGGGCTTTTCAGCATTGTGAAGATTTGCACCCAGCCAGAACAGGTTTTTCCTGAAGTAAGTGTCTCTTCCACGGCCACTCGAGTTTTGTGGCAGAACCATAATGTACATTGCTTTGGTCAACCCACACATGTTCTGCTTTCCTGAAATGTTTCTGTGAGCAGTGATATCTTTCATTGTGGCTTTTTAAAGCCGTCTTTATTTGCAAACATGTGTGCGGCCGTTTTTGCTTCCAAAGTTTAAAAATCCTGTTTTCCATGTCACAGGATTCTTTGATTCCTCCTTTTGTGAATTAAACTGCTGCTTGTCCATTGATAATGATAGGTAGGCTACTTTCCCCATGGTTCTTTAATTTTACATGAACAACAAAAGAAAAACCCCGGCTGTTTTTGTTGCAGTGTTTAAATTCCTGCCATTCATGTGACAGAAAAAGCAAAAGCCAGGCCGTTTTTGGTTGCAGTGTTTAAATGGCTGCTATTCATGTGAAAGGGACTTCTGTTTGGGGCCTTAATGAGCCCCACATTTTTTAAATCAATGTTATATACATATTTTATATTAAGAAGAAAAGCATGTTATATTTGTATATTGCATTGCTTATGTTGAAGTCGTATAATGAAGAAACTGTTTATTTTGTATGAACTGTAGGTATAAAAGGTTTTTTTTAAAACAGATACCAAAATAAAAATTTAAAAATGCTCCTTACTACATGCAAAGAGCAACCCCACATATTGTATACTTGTTTATTTCACTCCGATCATCCACTACAATTTCGATCGTCTTACATGGTAACTGCATGCCATGAACCAGTGGTCTCCCAACTGTGTGGCTCGCCCCCATAGGGGTGCCCGAAGCATGTCTAGGAGGGGTGCAAGGTTTTTCAAAAAGGGAGTAAAGTGTCTGCTTTTAGACAAAATACAAGCATATATGACATCAGGAGGGGGGCCCAACAACAATTTTGTACTCCAAGGGAAGTGGGGGAAGGAGGACTATCAGCCTGAAAAAGTTTGAATACCACTGTCCTAAACCATCACCTCCCACTAAAAGCCCACCTAGAAGGCCAGACCACCCCCCACCCCTCCCTCCCACCCCCAACACTGCCAGCCTCGCAGACAAAAAGATTCCTTGACCAATAGGCAACACCCATGCTTTCACTCATTCTTAGAAAGCCCCCTAGCGGTGTGTGTACGTGTGCATGGGTAAACATCCAGTTTGGTGAGCATCCACTGCAAAAGAATTATGGCAAATTTTAACACAACCTCATTTTATAAAGGGACAGAAAGCCGGGCCTGCCAATGTTATTGAAGCCACTGTGTCAATAAGTCAAATGAAATGCATACAAATATATATGAATTATCAATAACTCAAAATGCAGGGTGTGCATATATTAAATAAATAAAAGAACCCTGACTGGTGCAGTTAAATACAGAGCCCAAGGACAACTTATTTTAAATCACTATGTAAAAGAAGGCGAGGATGTCGTGGGACGAACCAGTAACAGAAGAAAAATGGAAGGGTAGATTTTAGAAATGCATCATATAGAACAGGTGAGGATAGCAGTGACAAGAACAGGGCAATGAAGGTACTTCCACTAAATGTGAAGGATGGCATGTACGTTGGTAATGGTACTTCCACTAACTGGGAAGGAATTGCATGTACACCTTGGTAATGTATTTGTCGAATTAGCCATTTTCCGACAAGTAACACAATTCCATAACCCCTTTGAAATTAATGTCAACAACTTTTAAGAACATTCAAGAAATGTTTTGCTCAGTCTAATTTTGAAAGGACAAATCCGACAGGCCTCAGGAAACCATGCCATGTTGGTTGCACCCACCTACACTCACCAACATGTTTGTTCTTTGAACGAAGAGTATTTGAGGAAGTTGGTAAACTAAAAAAAAATGGCCTCTTAACACCAGAATCTAAGCAACTTTGAGAAAAAAAAATACTTCTGAATCTACTGGATAACAACATTATAGGAAGAACAGCCGGCAAAGACGGTGCTGTAGATGTAAGCAGGAGGCTGCATTTTTGATCAATGCTAACTAATAACGTGACACTCCTCTGACGAATGCTGCTGAAATTTTGCAGACAATTTTGTAACACCGACCCGCCCCTCCCTGAGGCTGACATTTATGAAAGATCCATTAAAAAATAAAAAAGTTATTAAGAAAAGCAAAAAAGCAGTTTCGGCCTAGTCCCTCATAAATTTTTGCCGGACCACATAGTGGAAACACATTTTTTAAAAAATATATATATTGCCCCCCCCCCCAAAAAAAACATTAACAGAAAACCCCCCAAAAAAAGAAAAATTCAAAAAACCAAAAAAGAAAAAATAAATAAATAAAAATCGCTGGATGGAATTGGACCAGGTCCACAACAGCTTGTGCTCGAAAAATTGCTCACAATCCTTTGGGTGTCTGGAGATATTGCGTGCTATATGATATATGATATGATATATGATATGGTATTTGTAACGCGCCTATACCTCTTGTGTACCTCTTCAAATAATTGACAGAGAAGGGGGATGCCCCCTACTCCCAAAATTATACAGATATATCCCATGGTTCTTTGCAGCAGAAGCTTTACAGAAACAAAAAAGGTCGGCATCCTTTTTTTTCGATGCAAGATATAACTGCGGCTATGCCTGCGAAAACAAAAAACAGGAAAAGGCCTCATGTTAGCAGTGTGGAGGGTCAGAGGGTGGTGGGAGCCAGAGGAAAGAAGCCACCATGTGTAATTTGGGAGTAAGTTAAGAGCATGAACGATGTAGCCGCGGTAATTCAGAATAAGCCAGACTACAGAAGAAATCATGAGCAGGAATGAAAGTGTGTCACAAGTAAAAGACTGTGTTGGGGGAAATGGGAAAGGGCGGGTGAGGAGGCCTGGAGGGGAGAGTGGGGGCACTTGGCGAGTGCTGCGGAGGACACAGAAGCATTTTCTTTTATAATTTTTCCCTGATAACCCGTGGCTATCTGTAGTACACAGTAATTATACCTGCGGTTAAGGGGGAAAAGTCTTTCAAAATATATATATCAGAGATGGAAATAAAGATTGGATAAGCATGAGATGAAAGCAGCTCCAGGGTATCCAGAATTAACCTGTGACCAGGAGCTACAACTGGGGAACGAGGAGCTAGTACATAGCTTTCCACAAATCTAACTTCCACATAAGATGTAAACTTACCATTTGGTTTCATTATTTAAGAACCCTTATGCTTTAAATGTCATATATAGATGTGTCCTAATAATCAGTTATAGATTGTCATATGCACAGCGTTTAATTCACATCGGTGTGTTTTTTCGGCATCAGTTTGCTTGGGGAGCCAAAACTCCGACAGCCACTTTTCGAACACGTGCACTGCTGGTGACTAGTCAGTGTCATGTTGCACTGTGCTATTAGGTAGGTGTAACAGGCTTTCTGTGTCAAGCAGTCCATTGTATAAAACAAAAGAAATTGTGCACCTATGAAATAGCACAGTGCGCTGCAACACTGGTTTGTCATTGGCAGGGCTTGGGTTTGAATAACAAAACGGGACAATAACCAACTTTTTTTTTTTTACTGTCCCGTGCTGGGGATTCGAATCCGAGCCCTGTAGATGTCAAACCAGCAACACATTGCACTGTGCTGTTTGGCAGTTGCTGGAATCCAATGGTTTCAGATAAATTGAGCACCAATGAAACAGCAAGGACAGTGCAATTTGACACTGGCTTGTCACCAGCGGGGCTCGGGTGAATCCACAGCAGAGGGCAATACAAAAAGAAAAAAAAGCAACAACTGATTTTTTATTGTCCTGTGCTGGAGACACTTCTGGTCACGTCCATAATTCCCTCGATTTCTCACCCCACTCAAAGCACTGCCCGACACACAAATATGCTTATCAAGCGCCAAGAAACCACGCAGGTGGCAACAGTGCGCGGAATAAGAAATTTTAACATAACACAAAATACGGGTGTAGTAAAAGAGTATGCTTTAATTTAACCAAATAAATACTTTCACGGGTTATGAAAACCATTTTCTTTAACAGGGCACGTTGCATTTCCGACAGACAGGGAGTTACTTCTATGTATTTGGGCTTCAAGATGCAAATGCTCGGGTCATAAATAAAGCTGGATAACTAACTTACGTCTTGGTGTCTATAAAATGGTGGCAGGTCGGTTGCTCTAGTCTAGCCCAAGATACACTACACGAGAAGAAGAAACCCATGGCTCCATTTGATCTCTAGCTCCCACCAACGAAAGACCACCCGGAACACGCACCCCCCCTCGCCCCCACCAGACGCCCCTCCCAGACCGCCCCCCTCCCACACCGCATAATATAGGACTACGACGGAGACAGGCTGCACTCATTTCTGCAGATTACGAGCGCGGAGTTACCGTGGACACGGTCCTTGTTCTGTCAAAGCCCCTTCTTTGGCTCAGCTTTGCGCTTTGAGGCTCTGGTTTCGCAGCGCACTGCCTGAACCCGCCGAGTAGCACTCTGTTGCGCAATCGTTCTCACCACACGCGCATGCAGTCAGTATTACGCACGCCAAGGCTGCGCTCTCCGTTGCGAAATCTTTCTCACCGCACGCGCATGCAGGCATTACGCACGCCCATGGCCGCACCGGAAAACCCCACCGCAGCGCACTGGACCTTCCCGGTGATCTCAAGAGACGGGTCCACTTGAAAGGCGCACCGCGGTCAAGGTCCTTCCTGGCTGGGGTTAGGAAGTGACTCGTTTCTTCGTTCCTGTGAACCTGTGTTGGCGTGCTGAAAGCTCAAGGGGGGTGAAAAGCCTGTTCCAACATGCACAGAGCCAGAGTGATGGTTTATGCGATACGCAATAACATAAAAAGTACCTCGTAGACTAAATGTATTGCCAAAGTAAACAAGTGATACACGAAGAGCAATGCTGTGCTCCCAACACACGCATTCGCTCAGGAAAAATGACTACTTCTCTGCAGGAGAACAGGCAGGAGTAGACCGCCTACTCAGCCCCACAGGCTAAAGAGGCACCGCGCCAAAGCTATGCCAGCTGCGCCTCCTGTGAAGGGCAGGCTTGACTCTTTAGGAGGGTTGCTGAGCTGATAGCAGTAGCAACCCAAACATCAAAATAGTCCAAAGTAAAAATGTCCTATCACGGTTGTATACAAATACATACGTCAAACTAACTAGAAAACACTTAAGCACCCACACCTATTAAAGAAACACAGGGCATGCAGACTTTTGTGAGAGAACACTGGGAAGATGAGCAGGGGTGGTCAAGCACTTAACTGGTACACATGCCCAGGTGTAAGATTATGGCTTTGCAGACATAGGTACAGCATGGGGTGCTTAAAAGCGAGATGGGGCCTTTCCACACTACCTTGTTCTTATCTTGGGGGCACAACAACATTGAAGCAGGCTTTTCAATGTTCAACTGGGGAGTCTGATGCTTTGGTGCCAGGCCGGTGTCGAGTCGGGGCGCATTGGTGCCGGATTCAACGATACAGTGATGTTCGACAGCGGTATCAGTCTGCCAGCCGAAGGCACTGTGGAACCGCTAGCAATGTTGTGTTGGCAGCACTAGAAGACTCAGCGGCCTCAGGTGACGAGAAGTGGAGAGTGGAGTCTGGCTGCGAGCAGGCGTGACTGGCTTCACAGTCAGGGCAGCGCAGTAACGTGGGATAGAAACTCAAAGAAGCTGCTGACCAGATGGCACTGTTCAGCTGGAGGCTGGAAACCTCGACGAGTCTCAGCTGTGGAGATGGGACACCTTCGGCGTCAAATCCGAGATGTGGAGGCAGTCGAAGTATCAAAGTCAAGGATGACATCCAGTTTGCATGGTGCCCAAATTAGACTCACTGCAGGGAGAACCTGGTTTATCTACCTTGGTTCGCAGTTGCTGGATTCACAATCCAGGGACTCGAGGACAAAGAGTACTTCGATTGGACTCTACATCCAGGGAGCTTGGCTCGCACCTACAGGAGATCCTTCACCTCAAGTGTGCAGGAGCCTGGCTCCAGTGCAGCCAGCATGAAAGGACCTGGACCCAGCAGTAGTCACCGCCACTGTTCCCTGCGGATGGTCAGGGGCCAGAGCTCCCCTCTGAATTGTAGGCCTTCTGTCTTCACCTCCCTGGCAGACGACTATGGGATACTCTGTATCCCGAACAGAAGTCAAGTGATTTCTTCCTGTCAGAGTCTCCAGTGATTGATCAAAGAATGAGAGGACTCACCTCTCCTTTTTAAAGATAAATTGCCACAGGGGATTGGTCTAAATCGCTGTTGTAACAAGTGCCCTTTGCCTTATGACGTAACATTCGAGTACCTTGCCCGCAGCAAATGGAGGGGACAGAAAAAAGGAATAGAGCCCCAACAGAATGAAGATGGTGGGTCCCTTCTGTAATAAATAAGTAATGATTCCCCCAGAACCTCGACCTGGGACCCTCCTCATGTGGCCAGGGGAAGGCAGACGCTTCCTGATCCCGACCCTGATGGTGGTCTTCTGCGGGAGGATCATATGGGGGAGGAAACAGGTCCCGTATTCAACTGTTCCCGAAACCCACGTATTTTAATGGCTTATTGCCAAGTAAAAAGAGTTAGAAAAGCTCACTTTGTTGCCAGGCAATACAAGTACCATAACTCCCTCAGTACTGGGACAAGGAAGAGGGAGCAAGATGAACAAAGATGGTGCAGTGGTCAGCCAACTAGGCAAAATTACCCACACCTGAGGGAGTATGAGGGACTTAAAAGGGCCTCTCAGGTGCAGGTCGTGGGAAGGAGAAGTAGAAGGAGGAGAAGAAATAAGCAGGACTGGAGGAAGCATTGGGCTGTGTGTGTGGAAGCAAGATTAGAGGAGTCAGAGGACACCGGACCAGTGAGGGTCCTGCGAGGGTCTGTGCCTCTAATACGGCAACCTGCAAAGGCCGCGCAGTGGGAAGCGTGGAAGGGAACCGCTTACCCATTCAAATGACATTTCGCAGCAGAAGTAGTGGAAGCAGCCAAAAGGTTCCAGGTGGCAGGGTTGCACCAAGAACTCTACAAGCCAAGGCGGCTCTAATTCAATGTGACGGACATAAAAGCGCTTCAGACTAAAGAGTTTGCCTGACTGGGAGAAGCAACGGGTACAGTAGTCCTACGAACATTGAAAGGAGCACAAGAGAGCGACTTACCCAGTGAGTCTGCAGCTCATGAATGTCTCTGGGGCGCTCCGATGCTGGGCGGTGTGTTGTGCAGACAGTTTTACTCGCAAGTGAGCGAGCAACGACTGTACAGTTTAATTTTAGGAATATCAAAGCCAACACAAAAGGTATTTGGTGAAGCCAAAAAACTTTAGAACCGAGTATGCCAGTTGCGGGAAACTCCTAAAGCCTGGTGGGGAAAGCCTTGTTGAAGTCCCAGTTGTGCAACCAATACCCAAGCCAAAAGGGATTAAAAATCAGGCAAAATTATTCCATCAAATATTGCCAAAGAGCAGAGGGGGGCAGAGGGGTTTGAAAAGCCCAAGGGTTGTAAAGCCTACTGTTCATATTCTGGGACATCAATACCTGTAGTTGATACAAACAAAGAAACATACATTGCTAAAGCAAAGACAGAAGAAGACTGTCTTTTAATCACTCTTTGGATGTTAGTGAAAAGGGAAAGAAAGGTGGCAAACAGGCTGCCCTTCTAGAGAGGGTTATCCAAAAGGGAGAGGAGCATAATTTCCAAGGAGTCTTGAAGAGCACTAAGTGTTTCCTTGTTTCCCCCCCACAATATGTCTAACGATTGATGTTGAAGAAGTATAAGTAAGTTATTGTTACGCTAAGTTGGAAGTTCCCACTGTAGCACTTTTCTGTTCTTGAAGTAGACGGGCAGGCGAGGAAACCCGTAGGACAAGAGGCACTGCCCAAAAGAGCCTGGCAGAGGCATGAGCCAGGTAGTAGTTGATGCAAGTGCTGAACTGTGGTTCCAACATAGACAATTTATATTGAGTGGTGCCATTTAAAGGATTCTTGGGAAATCTTGTTGAAGAAAATGTATAACTCTTCCTGAAGTCAAGTTTGAAGTAAACCTTTCTGGCAAAGACATTTGTTGTTACTTCAAAGGTGAACCTTGTTCTTACTCCACGAGGAGTGAGAATAGTTTATTTCTTGTTGAATTCAAAAGTTGTAACATTATCTTGACAAAGACATTTGTTGTTGCATGTGGGAAGAAAGCCAATGTGAGACACGTCTTAATCCCAGAGGAGTGCAAACTTCTAATTTCTGGAGTGACATTATTGAAGCAGTGGAACTTTAAACAAAACCTTGAAACTGTATTGGGACGTTGTGTTGGAACGGATTTCCTTGTTTTCTTTGAACTGTGGAGAAAACCCTTGTTTGAATCTGGGGAAAGGAAAATTCACCCAGGTTATTAGAGGAGACATTGAATATACTGTGAATCAAATCCTATGTTATATTGTTGAATTGAGTTGCCTTTAGTTTATTTTAGGCAGGGTAATCCTCATCAGGATAGGGATAGTGAGGCGCTTATCCAACCTTTTTATTTAATACAAAGGCTAAAGTTGAAAACTCTTTAAAAAGTTGTCCGCCTCACATTTTTGACCCCTCACACTTCCCTCTCTGGCTACTCCAACTCTGCCCACTTCCTGTGTCTGCTGACTTCAAAGGTAATCCAGTGATCAACACCCTGGTGACTTTACTTCAGAGCTAGCTCTGATAGACCAGAAGACCTCATGGCGGTACTTTCTATGCCCTTGGAAGAAGGTGTTAACCATCCTTCAGAAGAATCAAAAGGGGCAGCCTTATAGCTATTGCTCCACATGTAAGCTGTCAGGAGACACCAATACACATCAGTCCTGCTACAGCTGGCCCTGCTCAAAGCGTACACTAGTGGGATAGAAAATTACAGTGACAGTATAATTGTGTCCTCGGCAGCCACCATGCCACAACTAGGCATGGTTTCGATTTAAAGACTTACAGACCACCAGACTGACTAAGAATTACAATTATCATTTAGATTACAAGTGCAGAAGATTATAAAGCAACCTCCGCCTGCATGGACGTTGTGTCCCCGCAGCTGTCAGGGATGCACCCGAGACCTTTGACTGCTCTGTTTCTGCAGAGCTAGGGCTGTAGATGTCAGGAGACTGGTTACAGCAAAGGCAATTGTGTGCACTATCATTGTGTCATGGAGCATTAAATTAAATTAGGGACCTGATTAGCAGGCTTTCCTTTCAGAAACAATTACACCATTATTTTATTTGAACTAAAATAAAAAAATCTGGGCCTATCCGCGGCGTTGCAGATTGCAATCGTCTCAATCTCTGTATCAGTCACACAAACACCCCAACCTCTGTTGCTTAGGGCAGCCTCCATCACACATGATCGGGCAGAACTCTACATTTCCCCCAACAGAATTGTCAAACATTTTGCAGTGCAGGATCTTACGCAGGTCTACCATCAAAGAAGAGTGCAAGACGGTTGAACTCCAGCTTTATTAACATTACCACTTAAGGGTGAAGCGATGGGAGGAGCTCCAGCAGAGCACACAGTGTCAGGTGTTAGCTCTGCTTAAGGTTCCCTCCTCTGGGCGCCGTTCTCCCTGCGCCTCGCTACACTGCCTCCACAGCCGGGTCAATGCAACGTGGTGCCATGCCGTGCAGAAGCAGATTATGGCTTGCATAAACTGATTTTGGTATTTTCATTCTTTATGTGGAGGTGATCATTTTGTTTGCAGTGCATCAAAGTCACATGCCGGCGCTAGCTCATGCAAACCTACAAGAAAATCAGCTGCCAACTCATGAGCACCTCGCACTCTTGTGTAAAGTTTGATTTGGTTCGAAATTAACTTTTCCTCACTGTCGAAACATTTGCCTAATCTCCTTTTTGCTACTTCAAATATTTCACTATCACCTCATGGGTGATCTCAGATCATTTAATTAAAAAAAATCTCTGATGAAGTAGTATTACTGTTACTTCAGAAACTCAAACACACACAATCTAAAATGAATCACTTGGCTTTATATATAGTTAAGATGGTCATACAGATGGTCTCTCCCTCATGCAAGGTAGAGTGCTTGCCTCTTTAAAGAAAGTATTAATTTATCCTCTTTTAAAAAAAAAAAAAACTAAAAACCTATGTAGGATCCTTCTTTGATGAATAACTTTAGGCCTACTGCCAATTATCTTTGATGGCAAAGATAATGGAGAAAATTGTTACCATATAACTTCAAGATTTTATTTAACCTAATACTATTCTAGACCCTTGTCAATCTGGCTTTCCTTCAAAGCACGGAGTCTGTTCTGGCCGGAGTTTGGAACAACATTCAGCTGCAATGTGCGAGTTGAATTTGGCAGTTGAGCAGCACGTTTTTATGCAAGTAAGATTTTTAGTAGTGAAGGAGGTTTGTGCTTTCTTGTAAGTTGCAGTGTTTCGTTAGGCACAGTTCCTTATTTTGCGGTTTGCCGATATACTTTATTTTTGTTGGGCCAGTCCAGTTCGTTTTGGTTTTACAATGGTTTGTGGTACCTTTCCTATTTTCATAGCGTTTTCTTTTCTCATTCGTGCTTCCTGTTGGTTTCAGAGTTCCCTAACTGACCAAGTTCTGTGCCACTATACATCAGACAAAATTAGCCTAAATTGTGGTTTTCGCCATGGTTCTCCCTTAATCCCTATCCTGTTCAATATAAACATTCAACCTACGATGCACATGTTTCACAGGTTTCACAGGTTTCAGCTGCAGTACCAATCATACACAGATGACACACAGGCCCTTCTGATACCAGACCTTCCCCTCCCTCGTAGACCGTCTATCCAATGTTCATGACTGGAGGACCAGAAATGGTTTAGTACTGAATCCTGCAAAGACCAAGCTCATTTTGCTAAGTCCTAGACACATGCTCCAAGACCCTCAACGGAACCTTCCCACACAGCTTTTTGGCCTCCCTACCTCATACGCATCAAAGGTTAGAAACCTAGGGAGTATCTGGGAATCCAACATTTCAGTCAGCCCATGTAAGTGCAGTCTCCAGAGCAGCTTTTCATTGTCACCGGCTTCTCAAATGCACTTCACCATTTATTCGTAAGGATGATCTTCCGTCTTTGGTTGGCAGGCTCAAAGTCCTTCCTCGACTTTAGTAATGCATGCTGTCAGTCTGCTGGGTTACACAGTGCTTAAACTGAAAAAGATCCAAAACGCTCCTGTGCGGCTTCTATTTCGGTACTGAAAAACCTCTGCTATCTCCTCTGTTCGATGTGAACTCAATTGGCTTCCTATACCAATGGATATGTTTCAAAATAGTTTACTGGATTTTCAAATCTGGCACCACATAGCATGCCTCTCTTCTTAATTGGCATCAATCACCTTGAAGTTGTTGGGAAGGGGGGGGCCCGTCCCACACCCCCTAAGCATTTTAGAGTAAGGCGAGCAGCATTCGAAAGAAAATGATGGGCTGGAGGAGCGGAGACATTGGTAGGACCCTGCCCCAATATAATCAACCCACATAGTGTAGCCCAAGGCGCGAACAAAACTGCCATTTTGTATCGATGTTAGTGCATTCTGTGTAGATGTTACTAACCATAGTTCGGCGACAAGGCTTGCGTGGCGAATGCAGCATTTCATGCACTAGGCCATAATTGCATAATTGTCCTCATGGGAGCCTAGGCTCCCATGAGGACAACCCACATCCTCGGCCGCCATAAAGCTCATTCATTGTTTTAACAGTGTTGCAAAGATGTTTTTCTATCCACAAGGAATATGACCCACAAGGCCGCGATCATAGACCAGTGCTGGGCAATGCTGCATGGGCATCCCACAAGCGAGGCAGGGTAACTGCTGTTACAATCGGCAGCTGGGAGAGGGGCAGCCCCAACCTCCCCGCGCCTGCTCCTCTCCTCCCCCCCAGCTATGGAGACACACAGTCTCGGCAGCACAAAAGCCACGGAAGGGTAAGGTGCGAACAGTCATCGCACCCATCCTCCAAACAGCAAGGTGCTAAGCGCCATAAGGAAAACAACCGTCAGGCAGGGCCCAGGTTCAAAAGACCCGCCCCCACCAGGGAGTCAGACAGTCGGCTATCCGGCCGGGGGCTGCGACAACAGCAGCCCCCACCACATACACAACAAAGACCCAGGGCCTCCCTGGTTCCTATAAATGAGAGCAGCATGCTCAGAGTAAACACAATCTGTTTGTGGACCCTGAACAGGGACCCAAGCAAACAGGAGGTTCACTGTTTACTCGGTGTCTTCCAAATCTTCTTGCTTCTTTAGCAATTCTTGAAGTTCGCTGTACATCGCAGTGTCTTTTTTCCTTCCTGAATATTCTACTGTTCAAAGCAATTGCAAAGCAGCTTTAACGAAGGAAGAAGCAGCAACCGAAAGGCAAGCGCGGACGCTGTCAAACTCAACATTTGCGGCATAGAAGGAAAAGCGAGCAGCGAGCATGTCCAAAACAAAACAAACAGACGCGTGCTGCGAAATCACTCCCAAAACCAGTGTGAACGAAAGAGAGAGAGGCACTCGAACAGCACGGCGCAGACGGCGACCGATTCAACTATTTACAGGCAAGCCACCGCGCTGGGGCTACGAGGGAGGAAAAATAGACATTTATGTCTGGAAGAGATACATTTTATCACAGTGGACCGGAACCCCCGCGTTGTAAGGCAGGCGGGGCAAGATAACACAAGCCAGTTTTAAAACTTGGGCAGAGTTACAAGCCAGCTTGGTAGCACGGCGAGCCGGGAGCTCGTCTTTGCTTGACAGCCACGCAGAGCTGGCAAACAGTTTCAAGCTCAGCGGGCCCAAATACTGCAGATTTAAAATTATTTCTGTAATATTGCAGGGCGACCTCACAAGCAAAACCAATTAGTTAAATCCAGTAAATCAAGCCTGGGGGCTGCCCAATTTTCTGAACCCGGTCAAGAAGACACCAGTCAACAGTTACCCAGCACGGGCAACAAATCGAACAGGCGCATAGAACTCGCCGATAACAGTTTAACCCTTTGATAAAACCTTTTTCCTTTTCCGATAGCAGGCATAGAAGAACATGGGGCCCAAACGGAAAGCACGGGCACCCCAACACCGGTGCAGAAGCCCAAATCACCACAATTGCTATCAGCCATTGAAACGGCAGAGCACTACGGATGGGCATGGGTTAGAGAAAACATGTACGGCCTACCCAGGGAAGGAATCACCAGCCCACCCAGCCAGGAGCAGGTTTCTGCACCATTAAAAAGGAGAAAAATATCCAAAGGCGCCAGAAAAGGTACCAAAAAATTGTCAAAACTATGTGAGAACGTAGCGGAATTACAGCAACTAATGGTAGAAATAAGGGGGAACAGACACCGCCCACAAGGGAACCTGGGGCCTCAAACCCTACCATCGCAATAGAACCTACAATAACTTTTGACAACCCACCCGTAACACTACCTACAGCAATCCCGCCACAAGTACAGCAGTTGCCAATAGCGCCCACAGCTATAAATACAACAGCCTCCACAACTCCAGCAACAGATTCAGCAGGTGCCCTAAAAGCATGGGCAACCCCAGGCACAGACAACACCGGCACGACAGGGACACCCGGCAGCAACACCACTGACATTGTAACAATCTGTAATGCACAATTAGACCAAAAAATGAAATCTTTCCAAACCGAGATATTAAATAGATACAAAGGATGCCTGGCATGGAAGATTGATACCACAATCAAAGAAGCCATATGGGTCAAAGAATTTATAGAAATCTTTTCCCTAATAGAAGCCCAGCGCAAGGGGAAAGATGCTTTCAGAGACCCCAAAAAAATAGAAGAAAAAGCTATTGCCAGAAACACCCAGGTCGAACAAAACTGGGACAACTGGTTACAGGCCTTTGCCATTTTAGCAACAATATATGAAGAAAAATTCCCCATGGATGGTAGGAAGATCTGGGCATACATTGATAAAATAAGGGAAGTAAAAGTAACACAGAGGGGGAAGACATGGCTTGCATACGACATCAGATTTAGGAGGAACATGTCAGAAAGGCTGACCATTGAGTGGGATGAAGTCCAGAACGATTTATACACCCTCAAAGCTGAACCTCCCCAGGAAGAAGATAGCATGCATTCTTCCAAAAATAGAAAAAATTCGCAAGTGAGCAAATCCCATGACAATGATAAATCCAAAAAAGGGGAGCAGCTCTTTCGGAGGAACCAGCCTGGGGTGGCTAAAAATAATGCCCACAGACAGAACAAACAGCAGGCTGTCAAATCCAGCATCCCATGCAGAAATTTGGGGAAAAACCAGTGTACATGGGGCAGAGAATGCTGGTACAAACACGCCTGCACAAACTGCAACGGCGACCATGCAGCAAGCAACTGCACCAGACTACCAGCCAAGAAAGAATGATATCCCAATTTTAGAACTAGGACGAACACCCATCAATCCGGGCAATTTTAGGGACGCCCTAAACAGCTACCCAGACAAGGAAACCAGCAGGTTACTATGGCAGGGTTTCACCAAAGGTTTTTTCATCCCATTTAAGGGCACTGGGTCACAATACATCCCGATGAACCTAAAGTCAATCAGGGACAATCCCCAGATAGTAAAAACCAAAATCAAGAAAGAACTGCAAATGGGCAGGGTAGCAGGTCCCTGGGACTTCATGCCTTTAAAGGACTATTTAATATCTCCACTAGGCCTGGTCCCCAAAAAAGAACCCCGGAAAATGAGACTAATCCATCACCTCTCCTACCCTAAATGCCAGTCTTTAAACGACGGCATCCCACACAGAGAATCCGCTGAATCTTACACGCATTTCCAAGAGGCGGTAAGGCTCATACAAGAGTGCGGCAGGAACGCCTTGATGGCCAAGCTGGACATCGAATCTGCTTTCAGACTCTTGCCAGTCCACCAGTGGCTAGGTTTCACTTTTAACAACTAATTCTACGTAGATAGATGCCTCCCCATGGGGTGTGCAGTATCCTGTGCACTATGAACAATTCAGTTCCTTTTTTCAATGGACTTTCCTAAAGCAGAGACCAGGGACAAAAATAGTGCATTACCTAGACGATTTCATGGTCATAGGGCCACCAAACTCCGGGGAATGCCGCAGGGCTTTAGCAAAACTTGAGCACATGGCCGCACAGTGGGGAGTTCCCCTAGCGAGGGGAAAAACCACCAAACCAGACACAAACATAATTTTTCTGGGCATCGAAATAGACTCCGCAAAGGGGCTCTGCAGAATCCCCAAAACAAAAATATCAGAACTCCTGGCTAAAATACAAAACCTTATAATGAGAGAAAACGGGACTGTAAAGGAAATACAATCCTTAGCAGGCAGCCTCAATTTTGCATCCAAAATAATACCTCAAGGAAGGATATTTTCCAGAAGCCTGGAGTTCAAAATCAAATCACTCACCAAACCACACTTGCATATCCGGCTACGCAGAGAGGTGAAACAAGATCTGGAAACATGGGGAACATTCCTCAGAGATTTCAACGGGTCTTTACTTTGGCGAACGCCTTTAAATACCCGGTCAAACAGGGTCCTATACACCGACGCAGCTGGGAGCAAGGGGTTTGGAGCCATACTAGACTCCGAATGGGTGGCAGGACACTGGCCCAATTCATGGCAAGCAGCAGGGTGGACAAGAAACATCACCCTACTAGAAATATTCCCCATCTGGCTAACATTACACATCTGGGGCAGGCGACTAGCGAATACGGAACTTTTGATCTGGTGCGATAACATGGCTGTAGTGGGCTCCATAAACAGAAGGTCTACTAAATGCCCTTTAGTACTAAAAGTATTACGAGCCATTACATCAGTCACACTACAAGTAAACGTTATACTCAAAGCAAAGCACATTTCAGGGGCAGATAATAACATTGCTGATGCCTTATCTTGTTTCCAGTGGACAAGATTCCGAGAGCTAGCGCTGCACGCCCAGGAACAGATGACGCCAATACCAGCAGAATGCTGGGCAATAATGGGAAGACAAGAATAACGGCATCAATGCCAAAGAGCACAGGCCGGGATGCCCAACGAAAACCAGGCACCTCTAAAACGGGTGCCAACAACACATCGACATCAATGCCAGCACCAGAGTGTGCAGGCCGGGATGACCAATACAAAGCAGGCACATCAACAACAGGTTCCAACAACCTCACAGGCTTCCTAACAGAGATGCCAGAGAGGGCGGTGGCAAGCACCACTGCAAACAGCCTTTTTCCTAGCCTACTTCAGGGATTTCCGGGTAGGAGAACTCATCGCTTCCAGCACAAAGGCCACAAACGGCCTGGGCGTCATGGAAATCAGGGTGAGACAGGAGAGAGTGTTAACATATAAATGCAACAGTCGAAAATGGGGGCAAAAAGAACCATCAATATTTGTTGCATCGATGAGGCAACAAACTACCCGGTTTGCATCACCAACCTCTATTACGCACAACGACCCAAAGTGGGGGGGGGGTGAGTTTTTTATTCCACAAGGATGCATCGGCCCTAAGCCGCTATCAATTCAAAGGAGTGCTGATAAAAGCAATCCCAAACATTTCGGCACCCATTCCTTCAGGATAGGTGCCGCCACTGCAGCATGGCAAGGAGGTTTAGCTCCGCAACTACTAAAAAACATAGGGGGATGAAGTCAGACTGTTATAAAAGACATATCAGACCAAAATTGATATAGCCATCCGCCCTAAAATGTTCTTTCTTTTCCCCACCTCCCACCACCACAGAAACAACAGGCGAATCGAGGACCACACTCCGATCAGCATGGATAGTTGGCCACTCATTCGTTTTCAGGACAGGCAGATGGGCAGAAGAGACCAAAGAAGGGCCACCTTTCAGAAACACCATTACTTCATGGTGGGGATACAGAGGCCTACGCTGGGCTGACGTCCACGAAACACTAGCAGAACTGGTGGCATACAGGGACCCCCCTGAATTCCTGATCATCCATCTAGGGGGCAACGACCTAGTCAACACAGCTAGACGCATCCTATGTGAAGAAATCTGCTCCTCCCTAGCAGGCATTTCGGGCAACTGGAAGGGTACTGAAATATATTTCTCTGCTATTTTACCAAGAAAGAAATGGCTAGGGGCCAACTGCTACAAATCTATAGACATATCCAGAAGAAAACTGAACAGGACGGTAGAGAGATTCTGTATGACTAGAGGACTGGGTTTCATAAAACACCCAGCCATTACACAAGGCAACTCAGACCTTTTTCTCCATGACGGCACCCATCTGTCTAGCCAGGGCATGGAGCATTTCTTTCGGGAAATCAATACAACACTTCCTCACAGGGGCTGTCTCTAGGGCATACTCTTGGGGGAAAACGGTCAGCCGGCAACCTGCCCGTGTGTGGCGGCACAGGTCCGAGGGAGTAACCTCAGGACCCGGTGCCCAAAAGTATGATACCATCATGATATGTGATTGTTATTGCCATAACCCATATCTGTACAATAAAATCCTACGGCCTTTTATTGCCAACACTTGATACAAGTTGTGAGCCTATCATTATGGGTGAAGTTTTGGGGTTCGGCCATTAATAATGCATGCATATGGGTTCAGCAGTTACTGGTGTGCATGTTATGGAACACTGCCCAAAGCATGACCCGGTCCATCCCCAAGCGACAACGAGTTATAGCCCATATAACTGACTAAACCTCAAGATCCCTGAATCCCATGACACCAGGTGCCCTTTGACCACCAACCCCAAAGTAACAAGTCCTGAAATGTTCAAAGAGGACAGACATTGCACAACTATGAGTTACAATCATATGAATTGTATTGCGAGGAGGTGGGAGGAATAAATAATAGTTCAAAACGAGGGTGGAGACCTTGGAGCAGGATGGCGCGGAAGGGAATGAGTGAAATGTGTGTGAAGGTTAGAGTGCCCCAGAACCTCCTTTATGCCCGTCTTAAGGCCTGCCGGGTGCACAGTACAATGATAAAGTAGCATTGTGTTAGGAGTGTAGTTAATTTGTTCTTTGACCTTCGTCAGTGAGAAGAGGATGATCTCTGCAGCACCCACATGATGGAAGATGGATGGACGGGCTGGGCTGGAACCAATGACCTGGCATCCCTTATGGGGCAGGCCGATCCTCTATAGGCGCAAACCAACCAGCTGCGCAGGTTTTTACTGTATGTACTGTGTTATTATGATGCGTCTCCTTTTTAAGCCTCGGCTTGTACCCTCTTTCGGCAGAACGTTCTTAGCAGCCAAATTCTCCGCCGTTCTCATCAGTGCGCGAGATTAAAACTGGTTATCCTTACAAGGTGGACTCAGGCCTTTCTTCCCTAGCGGGTTCTTTTCTCTCTGGTGTGAGCATTTAGGAACTTGCTTAGGTCAGCAACCGCCTAGTCAGCCAACATTCACTGGGTGACAGATGCTCAGGCTCCTTGGACAAAATCTTAAAAAAAAAACTGAACGTATGTTCTTCCGTTGATCATCTGCCCCCCTTTCATTACATGGCAATGTATTTTCACGGATTTAATTTCGGCCCCTAGATACAAGTGCCAGTATGATACTTTAGGGATATGCGCGATATCAAAAGCTCAAACTCAAATATTGTGTGGCCCTTCGCCTCCAAGGCGTTCAGCAGCTTTGTTTTCTTCCTTCCATGGGAGGCCTAGTTCTTTGCTGTCAGGGCTACAGAAGGAGTTTTCGAAAGATGCTACGATTTGCGGGGGTGGTCTGGCTCATCTGTAGCTCAAAATAACACTCTGTAATGGTTTATGGAGAAAGCATCAAGGTATGTACTATATATATATATCACCTATTGTTTATTCACACATGCAGACAGACTGTTCCTACTAGAAGAACACCCCGTCCCTCTCTCTCGCAATCTTACCCTAGGATCGGGGTGTTGCACCGCCTATCTAAAAGGGATAGGGTAGAGAGGCTAGCCCTATTCTAAAAGATGTTTAGCTAAAACACCAAGTACAGGATATAGATCACCACTACATTAGATAATGTCTCGTACTGGGATATATTTAACTGCTGGTAACTGGGAAAGTAACATTTATTGTCCAGTATCTTGCCAGCAGAGAAATAGCTCAAATTAACTTGTACCAATATTTGAAACCTATGTGGAGGAGCATAGATGATGCGAATAGTAAATAAAGAGGGGGGGAGGGGTGGGAAACAATCTGATCACTAAGTCAGGTCACCTAAAATTCTGGATGTCTGTAGCAATTATTCAGGTTAGCAGATCTATGGCATAAATCCTGCTTATGCCTAAAAAGGTCGACCTGTTTCACAAACCATTAACACTTTGGTCATCTTCATCAGGACAAAAGAAACTGATCTAGAATGTAGAGGTCTTTGCTCCCTTCTTCAATTTCTGTTGGTGCCCACTGCGGTGTATTCGTGTCCACAGGAGGTCTGCAAAGGGTTGTGTTGCAGTCCCTCTACAGCGTTGTATTAGATGGGCAAATACTTTCACTCTTGGAATACCACTGTCGTGGGCCAATAGCGGATGGAGACTCACTGATAGCGTGTTAGTGCGCGAAGTGAAGTTGCCTCAACTGGTGACTTTGCTTGCTCGGCAGGATGGCGTTTCCTTACCGTTGTCAAATTGCTTGAATGTTGTGCTGCTTGGGTATGCGGTACATGTTCATCTGTCGCTCATCACCACTGGAATAGTGTCACATGCTCTCGTCACACCCCAGTGCCACAACGCATGTCGCTGGTGGTATGTCACCACAGGCAGTGCATGAAACATGTGCTATTCGCATACTTTGCTCTTGAACTGCTTATCTCGGGCTGGCTCCACGCACACACGCCAGCCTGGCATAGTGGGGCAGTAGTCTCATTGCTGCCACAGAAGCATCCTGCCGAATATATCAATAGAAATTCCAGACTCGTACCATGTTAAACGTGGCATGTAAGCCTGTATGTATTCCCAGTAAGATCTATGCTAGTGCGATCTTTGTCGCAGTCCATGCTTTGGATCACAGTCCTCCGGTATTCTGTAATTCGGCGGTCGTGCAGAGGAACTTTGTAGCATGACGGGCAATGGCTGCCTAGGCGAGAGAGCACGATCTTCCTGTATTTGGTGATTATTTTCATCTACAGTGCCCTCTAACGGAGGGCACTTGGACCGTTTTCCTTACTATGGCACCAAAAATGAATGATCCCGTTTTGGATATTAAGTTTACAAAGGGATTGGCGAGGTACTGCTTTGCTCCCACAGGTTGGTCCGTTTCTCTGCACATGTATTTCTCGCTTAAAGAACTAGGAGTGTGGGGATTCCGTGGGTGCTTTGCCCCCCCATTTTGCAGCAGTGTTTGCTATTGGATCGCACACGAGGTTCAGATGCAACTAATGGCTAAGTGCGTTCTGAAGACATTCCTGTTCCGACTCTAGGAACCGCACACTGGCGCTCTTTCCCCGTGGATCGTCGCGGTGTTGCCCCCTTACTCCTGCCCACCTGCATACGCATGCCAGTGTGGTGCACCGACCTTCAGTCCTCTTGTGCAACAGTGCTGCTCTGCGATCTAGCACCTCCCACGGACCCAGCGTGTGTAGGTGCACGGTGTTGCTGCTGCCACGAAAGGCAATTGCGCCTGTGGTCAGCAGTGTGATGCCAGTGAATCGGCAATCGTGAGGCGGTGTGCGATTCGCGCCTAGAAATGACAGAACGCACGAGCTACTTCCCTGGTCATGGCATCATTGCCGCTTTGCGACTTCCAGGTGTGCTTATGCCAAGCCTATGATATGGCAGATGTGGCACCTGCAAGAGTTGGATTTGCTGCCCTTTTGAAAGGCTGGCGCCTTGCCGTGGCTTTCCAGCCCGGTGATCAAGCATTCCATTTGTCGCACTGCCCTCCAGGAGCAGGTCTTGCAAAACTGCTACAGAAAGTGTAGGAGGCGCTCTGGTCCTCCTTCGCCAGCCAGCGCATTAGAGCATGCATTCTGCATTACGCCTGGAGCCTTGCCATCCTTTAGCAGTTCTGCCAGAGCTAAATGAGGCTGAGAATGGACCCATATCGACACTCAATCTGATCTTAAAGTCCCATTTTACAGGCTTTTTATTTTCGCGTACACTGTAGTCACATACGGATATTTTTGCGGCGAAACATTTTATTATTTTAACAACTTCAGATTTACAAACAATAGTAACTACACAGTGCCACAGTTCCTCCGCCATTTAACTGGAATATTGCTTAGAAGCTCTTAAACAGTCAATGCATGTACACATGCCACATCTCACATTATTCCCCATTTCCCTGGATCACCATCTCCCATTTTCCCCCATAAGGTTCCCCAATGGTACCTGCTCCCTCACCTATAGCGTCTATACAGCGCTGGGCAACAGCCCCGGAGTGCCACACCTAGCCAAATAGGACCTTAGGGGGCTCCTATATGCTGGGCTCTGCTTCTGGGGGTAGCGTCGAGGTTGCGTATTGGGACTCCATTTCGCAGCTTGCCATGCACCACAACCAGCGGTTAAACGTGGGGACTGGGCCTTTACTGCACGCTCTGGCTATCACTGTCCCAGTGACTAACGACGCCATGCTTAACAGCCTATTTCTGAGTCTGGCCTCCCCTTCAAACACTGCTAGCAGCCGCCCTGCTAGGGTCGCGTCTGGGACCCGACCAGCCAACATGTCACCCATAGCCTTGATAAATGGCCTCATTGCCACGCTTAGCGGAGCAAGCCTGCAGTATAGTAATGCCATCCATCACACTCCGTGCATATGTCGGGATGGTCTGCGTGGAGCTGGAGAGGGGTAAACTACATGTGGTACATATATACTTAAGGGAGTACGTCTATGTCCGGAGCAAGCCTGCAGTATAGTAATGCCATCCATCACACTCCGTGCATATGCCGGGATGGTCTGCGTGGAGCTGGAGACGGGTAAACTACATGTGGTACATATATACTTAAGGGAGTACGTCTATGTCCGGAGCAAGCCTGCAGTATAGTAATGCCATCCATCACACTCCGTGCATATGCCGGGATGGTCTGCGTGGAGCTGGAGAGGGGTAAACTACATGTGGTACATATATACTTAAGGGAGTACGTCTATGTCCGGAGCAAGCCTGCAGTATAGTAATGCCATCCATCACACTCCGTGCATATGCCGGGATGGTCTGCGTGGAGCTGGAGACGGGTAAACTACATGTGGTACATATATACTTAAGGGAGTACGTCTATGTCCGGAGCAAGCCTGCAGTATAGTAATGCCATCCATCACACTCCGTGCATATGCCGGGATGGTCTGCGTGGAGCTCGAGAGGGGTAAACTACATGTGGTACATATATACTTAAGGGAGTACGTCTATGTCTGTTAGTCAGTGATATCTTCCTCATATGCATGCATACCACCTTCCATTGCTCGTCCCTAATTGCTACCGCACGAGTGGTTTCCCATTCCCCCCCCCTCGCCTAACCCTCAGCATCAACGCTTAGTGATTTGATCATGCTGTATAAGGAGGAAACACGTCTGCTATAGACGAACTGCGCTATGGTGGAAGGTATAGGTTCTCCTGTAAGCTAGGCCAATATGCCTTTATCGCATATTTACATCTATAATATAGGAGTATTGTTATCACATTAAGTTGGTCCAGCATTAGAAGTGTCCTCTCACAAAAGATGTCGTGCATCGTGGGTATTCCTAGGTTCTCAAAAGGAGCCCTGAAGATCTGCGTAAAGGTATTCCTCCCCAAATACTTTCCGCAGCCTGTCCCATGCGAGACAGGTTGTATCCACAGGGTGAGCTTCCTTACGCGATCTCTGCCTTTTGCACCCCAGAGTACGGATTTCAACTCGTCAGGGTAAATTGTTGCTCTCTAAATCCCCACGTGCGGTAGATCTGCTGTTGCGGTCCACCACCACATGGCCTACTGTACTCGTGCTGCCAAGTAATATACATAAAGGTCCGGGCACTCTAACCCCGCCACCCCCCTTCATCATACAGTTTTCTAAGGACATCATATGATATCCTGGCTTGCCTACCCACCCATGCCAGCCTAATCATCGGGCTTATAACTCACTGCCAATACGGTGCTGCTGGTATGATTGGTACGTTATTAAAGATATACAGCAATATAGGGACTAGAACCATCTTTGCTAGCACCATTCTAGCCGCTTGCGAAATGGGTAGGTGTATCCACAAGTTAACCTTGGCTTCCAGCTTCTCAAATGTTTTTTCATAATTGTCCACATATAGCATGTATACTTCGACGATTATGGTTATACGTAGATATTGGATACCCTGTGGGCACCATTTAAAGTCAGACTCATTTCTCCCATTTGGGGCATTATCTCAGATTCATCCCAGTTAATTGTCAGTCCTGACATCTTCCACCATTGCTGGTAAATTTCTCATGGGGTCCTTTACATATAGCAGCATGTCATCCACATAGAGGGAGGCTATTCTGTGAATACATCTCCATTCCCCTATGCCCATGTTTCTCCCTTATATAACACGCAAAATGTTCTGCAGCCAATGCAAAGAGGAGAAAGGGGACCTTGCTGCCCAGTTCCTCGAGGTGGGTATATAGCATCTAATTAAGTCTTGTTTGTCAACCCCATTGCATAGTAGGTGGATCCATTGGACATAGTGATTTCCGAAAACAGACCACCCGAGTACCTCAAACAGAAACGGCCACTTAATGGAGTTGAATGCCTTCTCTGCATCGAGGGAGGTAATTACAACTGGCACCGACACTGATGCTTTATTATTATGTAAAAGGGCAAACAGTCTCCTCAGGTTATTCTGAGTCGCTCTGCTTGGTATAAAACTGGCTTGATCTGGTAGGATCCGAGAGGGCATGTGTGGTTGTAACCGTCTCACCAACAACCGAGCCAGTGTTTTATTTTCTTTATTCACCAGGGGTAGAGGCCTCTATGACGCATACTTCACAGGGTCCTCATCAGGCTTTAATATTACCATAAGCAGTGCAGATCGCATTGATACCGGCTGGATGCCCGAGTTCAATGCAGATGCGCACATCTGCAGGAGATGTGGTGAGCATGCCTCTACAAATGTTTTCCAAAACTCTGCCGTCAGACCATGGATCCCTGGGCTTAATTATTCGGCAATGCTAGGATCACCTGCCTGATTTCATCTATCGTTGGAGGGACATGGATAAATTCAGCCAGATCCGGGACCAGCCAACCCATGGCCGTCTATACTGTAAGAGGATTCAATTCAACACTACAGCTAAGTCAACGCCTAGTCTAGAATACTGAATGAAAACCCTTATTGATATACCTTTATGTCCAGTTCATGCATTCTGGATGACTACCCCTATATAACACCCCTCTCTTGGAATCCTCCTGACCCCACTGAGCCAAGAAGTAGTTCTGTTTTGCAAGTTAAAAGGTTTATTTGATAATTTAAACAATAGATATATATATCACACTTTATAATAAATTAATAATTGAATAGCACACTTAATCTGATATGATAAAGATTAACAACGGAGAATCTGGCACCAACACGCTTCTCTATAATCAATAAGGAGTTGACATGAAATGGATAAGGTAGCACACAGGTGAATAGGAACAAAAGAAGAAGGTGGTACAGAATGCTTTATGTAAGCTCAGGTGGATGCAATATTCAATGAATGCAGTACAGAAAATACTCAATATGATTTCAACCAAACAATGTAATCACTTTTCTCTGGCTATTCACTCCCCCCCTCTTTATGCAATGCAAGGAAATGGGAGGAAAGCACACAGTTCTCGGAAATGCAATCAATGTAATTCAGTTAACCCCAGCAACTTAAACTACAGACGTTGAAAACACAGCCAAAATGCTTTGATATGTGCTGGCAATGGAGTGAAAATATGTTAAAATGCTTTTAATTCCCTCTAGAAGTTCAGGGTGAGTGGTATCTAGTTAATATTAGTCCAGGCTCACACTAGCAATGATTCAGGGATGATTAGCAGGTTAAACGAATTTCTGGCAAATGGAAGGCAAGCAGCAGCAGCTTTTTACACGTGAAGAAATTTGCAAATCGCGGCAAAATTCGCGAATGCGTGTCCCGCGATTACAGAGGAACTACAAGGACTATCACTATCGTTTTGGGGTCCTAAGAAAGCCTAGGATCTCAGCTTCCAGATGAAAGTTACTGCAAGTCTCTAGCACAAACGGTCACGGAGATATGAGCGATAAAATAAAGGTCGTTTTTCAGATTTGAAATTTTAAAGTTCAAAAGACAAGTGCAGCTTGCACCTAGAAAATGACAGGTGACAGCTATGCAAATGACAGGTGACAGTTAGGAGACAGTTCTACTTAGATTAAGCTAGATTGAATTATATTATTTTAACTAGGAGATTGGTTCTGCACAGTTTTCTAGGTACTCACACTATATTCTTGAGTGAAATGGGCCACGCCACGGATCTGGTCAGGTTTTAGACTCGCCTCTGGTCTCTGCACTTCCAGTGATCTGGGTCAGCTCTCTCTGGTTCTGCTAACATTGGCCTGGGTCAGCTCTGCTCTCTCTCTGGTTCTGGAAATTTGATAGATTTGAAGTCTCTATGTCTGCTCTCTGAAGGTTGAGGGAGGTAAAGTATGGATTTTCCGGCAGAGCTTCCAGCTGCAAATGGATTTGAAAGGTCCCTATCTGTCCTGTCTCTCTGCTTTTATGTGTTTTGAAAATGGGTGTGTGTGAGCAGCATCACTAGCCAGCCTCTCTCTCAGCTTCTAATTGGTCAAACTTCCATTTCTCATTTGATTGGGGGAGCTAAGTTGTGTCAGAGTGATGTCATTTTACAGCCTGCAGAGAGTCCACTCCTCCTGTCAACTTACACACAAATCTAGATTTGAACCATATACATATTTGCAGAGGTACATATTGTTTTAAAATTACACGCACCCCTCACATATCACAGGAGGTATCCGCTGTTCAAACTCTGCTCTTCCTGGGAGCTTGCATTCAGAAATGGCAATATTTTGCACTTTTAACTGGTTTGCAATTTCTGACATTAACCCAAATTTACACACATGTGCGCAAGGAGTATGGACATTAGTTGATGAAGTGTCAGATTTTTCACATGCACACATTTTGAGTAATATCCTCTTTTCCGCTAAAACCCCCCTGAACATACCACCGGGTCCTAGCACGTCTTAAAATGTGGGCAGAAAAATCACAAGAATTATGGTGTCATTTAAATAATTTTCACAAGTCCGTACTATGAGTTATTCATCTTTTTAGAGTTATGTTCTGGCCCCAAAGGGGTGTGGTTTTCCTCCAGCACAAGGTTGAATTTCTGGTTTTTCCAGTTCTGCCAAGCCAGCTTGCTCTCACAGGCAGTGCCCCTCCCCTTTGCTTCCAGGAGAAATCTCCATTTACGACTCCCGCCAATAAAACATTTGCCTGAGTCAGGACAGGGCTTTGTTCAATTTCCTGCAGAGCCCAGGTAATTCAATCAGGGAAGTGTCATATCCCTTTTGGTGTGAGCATCAAAAGGGCAGCTAGGCCTGGGAACACAGCTGCGACTCTAGTTTCACTCCTGATGGGGGTAGTTGCCAGGCAGAATTCAGTTCCTTAAGCCAGGTTCAGATAAAATGTCACTTCTGTTCCCCAGTTTTCTGCATTCAAATAAAACTAAACATTTTTACATATGCAGCTAGAATGCTGATTCTAAGTTTAAAACTATGACATTTAAACAATTGCAACCTATGTGACACTCAAAGTAGGTCACTCATTTCTCTTAAACCTTGAGATTTTTAATGTCTTTCAGTCCAAATTTACTTAAACTGCTGAAATCCCCAGCTCAGCCAGTCTTGTTATAAACCTTCAAGTTACTTCAGAATATAACTTTACATTGGATCCACCTCTCAGTAAGTCTTTCTTTGGCCTGTTTTGGGTTCATTTATTCAGTTTTCTACAAAAAAGTAAAATCTGGTGTTGTTTTAAAACGCCGGCTTTTGGATAGTGGCGAGTACTGGTACTGCACCCCTTTTTGGGATTTAAGAAAATGAATTCTCCACAGTTATGGGTTTGCTTTTGGCAATCAGCATTGCCATTCCCAATGGTTTCAGACTACTGTGTGGGTAGTCCAATGGTGGTTTTAGGCAGTGTCCTTCTGTGCCCATAACATCGGCAAAAATGAGTGGCAGCCTATTCTTCATGCATTTCACTGTGCATTTTCTGGGAAGCTCTGGCCATCATGATGTTTTCCATGTCAGTACTGCACAGTTTTGAGGTATGGCTCGGATGCATGGGTAAATACATCCCACAATACGGATTTCATTATGTCAGAACTCCTAGCTCTATCCTACTCACCCTAACTGCAGCCTGCAGTAACTTAATATTCAGTCCAAGGCGTCAGAGGGGACCAAACGCTTTTCTGAAGTTTACGAGACCGGTATTTTACATCTATTGCATGGGCGTTTTTACAGACTTCCTTTCTAACATCGGTAACCATTTGTATTTAGTTTATTTGTAAAGCGCAACCAGGCCCGAAGGCATGATCTGAGGTTCCAAGCTTGGGAAGTAATTCTGTGTTGCTCTTATGCAAACTGTTGCTGAGATGGAAATTCAGTATTCTTTTGTGTGTGTTGTGATGAATCGTGCAAATCCATCCTTTGGCCCATGGAAAGCCTATCCCTGTGAGGCCAGGGAGGTGAGCCCGCTATGCGATACCCTCTTTAAGGGTGGAGGATACAGGACCACAGCGGGAGAGACTCCCTCCTTGGGGACAAGGTCTCCTGTTTCAAAGAGGAACCCCAAGTTACCCACCCACACACCCCCTCCAACGTATATCCAAAGAAGTCACGATAGCCAATTAATGCACGTTACTGTGGCACAGAACATTAAATCCATGTGCGAAAGAAAATTAGTACAATGCTGTGAAGAAGATTGTCCGAGTAATGCAGAGACTTGAGCAACAGAAAGAAAGGACTTAAGATGCTTCGCTGGGGAAGGCCCATCTACGCATCATAAAAGGAGGAGGAGAAATCCAGTCAGAGAAGGAAGCCCGGTTATTCGAATCAGCTGTGTATGGAACGCTGAATCAGACCAGGACACAGCTTGCAAACATGGAAACAAGCTGGCGAGTGACGGTGACTCAAGAAAAGCGTGAAGGAAACCTCAGGCGGCTTACCGAGTTGCAAGTGGTGGCATGACCGAGAATAAATGGATTGTTAAGTCCAATGATGACACAGACTGCAGACCCGTTCACGAGACGGAGCGGGTGCAGAGAAGGAGAGCGAAGTCAAGAGGCAAGAAGCCAATCTGACGAACAGAAAGAAGCATCCTGTCCTGATCACAGGCCCAGTGACGCTAACCCCCAAGTGAGAGAGGTAACAGGGAATGTGGGCGACCCGGGAGGGATAACAATCATACTCGTCCCAGTAAGGAACCCAACTCAATATTTCACAAGGAGAGTGGGGAGTTATATGGGGACATTAATAAACAGTGAACGACAAAGAGTATTGTTACTGGTACCCTCATAATCGTCAAAGTAATACTAAAGAGGTGAAGAGAAGTGAGCATTTCTGGCATCCTCATACTTGTCCCGGTAAAACTAAAGAAGTGGAAACAGAAGAGAATCATAGCTGGAACATTCATACTAATCACAGTAAAACCAGAGACAGTCATTATTGGAATGCGCATAATAGTCTCAGTGACTGGTTTGGGGTTGAAAGACCTAATCAGAAATGTTCGAGGGAGAAAAGACCGTAGATTATTTTTTCGAAATAATCTTCAGTCTTTTCTCCCATGAACATTACTGACTTACCCAAACCCCTACCCACACCCCTCTACTTACCTTACATTTTGTCTTGCTGTGTCCCCGCGACACCTGTTCCCTTTCACTTCTGTGATTCAGAACCGGCGCCGCATGGTACTTTTTTTTTTTTAGGACAGCTGTGGGGGTGTCCCCTGCAACCTCTGTTCACAATACAGTGAGAAAAGGGTGCCGGGGACAACCCTGCACCCCCAGCACCAAATGCGTGATTTGTTTGAACTCTTCTGCCGTCAGATTTTTCTGTATTTTTTTATTCGGTCATTTTGGCCGAAACCGCACTATCAAGTGAAAGAAGAGCGAGAGTTTGAGAATCCTTATGACTAGCTCAGCCAGGAAAAACCGTGGAGATTGTCTATAGGAGAAGCACCAGGTGTACTAAATAAAGAGCAAGCAAATAACCTCAGGAGGTGTCAGAGGACATGAGAGATCAACTGAAAGAACAAGTTACTTCTTACCTTGTAACGTTTTCGATGGGATGTTCCTCCGACGTATTCCTTATCTTTGATAGATCATCTCCCAGCTTGCTGGCCTTGGAGTTTTTTTTTCAGTAGAGGGCGCTGCGCGCCGATGTCCCTCGACGGCCTCCGTATCGGCGCCGACGTCATCACACGTATAAATAGACTCGCGCAGCGTCCATTGCTCAGTTCCGTTTTGACGTTAACAGTTGTTTTACATTAATAGGTTATTGACCTTGAAGGAGTGTAAGCTGCAACCACAAGGGAAGTATTACTACTGGGATGGATGGGAGGGGCGATAAGGAATACGTCGGAGGAACATCCCATCGAAAGAACGTTACAAGGTAAGAAGTAACTTGTTCTTCGAAGGGATTGTGTCCTTCGACGTATTCCTTATCTTTGATAGACCCCCATAGCAGTGGTGTGTAATTGGAGGTGGGAGTAAAACGCCATGTTTCCTTTTAGGAATGAACCGAATGTAATACGGCTTTGCCAAACCTAGTCTCTTGACTAGAGGAGGAATCCAGGTTGTAAAATCTTGTGAAAGTATGTGCGGATGACCATGTGGCAGCCGCACATATGTCTCGAACCGGAACCCCTCTTTGGAAGCCCGAGGAGGCTGCGATACCCCTGGTTGAATGAGCCCTAAGATTTTGAGGAGGCTCTTTCCCTGCTAGTTTGTAACATTCCAGGATGGCCAAAATAATCCATCTGGAAATGGTTTGTTTTGTTATCGGTAGTCCTAATTTGTGCCCCGAGTAACCTACGAACAGTTGGTCTGCTTGCCTAATCCTAGCAAGTCTGCTGATGTAAAAGCTTAAAGCCCGCTTTAGGTCCAGCCTATGTAACCTTTCTTCCCCTTTCCCCGGATGGGGAGGCGGATAGAATGAAGGTAAGGTAATTTTCTGAGTGATGTGGAATTCAGAAACCACCTTTGGGAGAAAATTAGGCTTCACCTGTAGGACAACTTTGACTTTATGAAAAATTTTATGAGGGGGTTTACAAGATCGAGCTTGTAGTTCGCTCACCCTTCTAGCAGATGTTAAAGCCACTAATAAGACAGTTTTAAGGGTGAGAAATCTTAGCGAACAAGAGTGGAGTGTTTCGAAAGGAGTCCCCATCAGGAAATTTAAGACTAAATTTAAGTCCCATAAAGGAACCTGGAAAAGTCTTGGAGGGTACACTATGTTAATCCCTTTAGAAATTGTATTACTACGGGTAATTTGAAATACGAAGTCTCCTCTGCAGTGCGCTTGAAGATCGATAGCGCTGCGAGATAGCCCTTGATATTGCCAACTTGAAGGCCTGAATTTGCCAAGTAGAGTAGAAAGGAGAACACCGTTGGTGTACCACATGAAAAGGGGTCGATATTCTCTTCTCTACACCAGCTACAAAATATGTTCCAACGGCAGCGGTATAAAGACTTGGTTGCTGGCCTTCTGGCCGAAAGCAACACTTCCATGACGTCATCAAGGAGGTCCCAATCCTTGCATCTCAACCTTTCAGAAGCCAGGCGTGTAGGTTCTGATGTCTGGATGGAGAACCTGACCTCCCTTCTGTGAGAGAAGATTCTCCTTGAGTGGAAGACGAATTGGAGGGCAGATGGACACGTCCAGAAGGTCCAGGTACCACATTCTCCTGGCCCAGTCTGGGGCAATTAGGATCACGGTTCTCCGGAATCTTCTCAACCTCCTGATAATTTGAGGAATGACAGGGACTGGTGGAAACGCGTACAGGAGTGGAAACTCCCAGTCCACTACAAATGCGTCCCCTAGAGCTCCTCTCGGGGGAAATTCCCTTGAACAAAACAGATCGCACTTTCTGTTGGTACTGGTGGCAAACAGATCCACTTGAGGGGTTCCCCAAAGGGCGAAGATCTCCTGAAGGACTTCCTGAGCTAGTTCCCACTCGTGTGCTCTGCCTGCTCAGAGCGTCCGCCGTCAAGTTCTTCTCTCTGGCTAGGTGAACTGCCGATAGAGAGATTCCTTCTTGAATTACCCAAAACCAGAGCTGCATTGCCTCTCTGCACAATGATCCTATGCCTCCTCTTTTGTTGAGGTAGTGCATGGCCACTGTGTTGTCCGTCATTATCAGGACTTTTTTCCCTTGTACAGATGGCAAAAAAAGCTGTCAGCGCTAGTCTGATTACTCTCAGCTCTAACAGGTTGATATGTAGTCTGGACTCCGATGGAGACCAACAACCGCTGATGGTCAAGTCGTTGGTATGGGCTCCCCACCCCGTGAGTGAGGCATCTGTGACTACTGTTATCTCCGGCCATGGTTGCCAAAACAGTTCCCACTTCAAGATGTTTTTCTGGCAGGCTCACCACTGAAGGTCTCGAGCCACCTTGTCTGGAATCTGAAGGAGGTCTCATTCTCCCTGAGAATTGCGACCACTGAGTTCTCAGTGCCCACTGGAGAGATCACATTCTCAGGCGAGCCTCTGGCACAAGGAAGATGCAGGATGCCATGAGGCCTAGCAACCTCAAAAAGTCGAAGGCTGGGAGACGTTGGCTATTTTGAAATTTGGTGACCATCTGCAGAATATCTTGAGCCCTCACCTCTGGTGGCGAGGCTTTTCCCAGGGAAGTGTCCAGGACCGCTCCAATGAACTGGAGTCTCTGTGATGGTATCATCTGTGACTTCTTTAAATTGAGGGAGAAGCCCAGTTTGTGAAGGAAGTGGCAGACATAATCTAGCTGGATCTGAGCTAGTTCCGAAGATACAGCTCTGATCAGCCAATCGTCCAGGTAGGGGTAGACGTGGATCCCTCCCCTCCTTAGACTTGCAGCCACTACTGACATTAGCTTGGTGAAGACCCTCGGGGCGGAGGTCAGCCCAAATGGCAGAACTCGAAATTGATGAGAGCCGCCAATTGCGAACCTCAGGTATTTCCTGTGTTTGAGATGGATTGGCACATGGAAATAAGCATCCTGGAGGTCCAGAGATACCAGCCAGTCCTGGAGCTGGAGGGCCTGAAGGATCTGAGAGTTACCATCTTGAACTTGTCCTTCCTGAGGAACTTGTTAAATTCTCGTAAATCCAAGTTAGGTCTCAGTCCTTCATCTTTCTTCGGTATGAGAAAGTAGGGAGGGGGGTCAGGAGGGGGGGACGGGGGAAGGGGGCGGGGGAGTACCAGCCCTGGTTCCTCTCCGCTACAGGTACCGGTTCTATGGCACCTTTCTCTAGCAGGTCTACAATTTCCTGCAAGAGGAGCGGATCTAGAACTTTCAGAGAGCTGTTCCCCGGTGGATGACTCCGAGGGATGTGTAGAAAAGGCAGGCAGTAACCTTGGGCAACTGTCTCCAATGCCCAAGCATCTGACGTAATAGCCTGCCATTCCGTCAGATGTTGAGTCAACCTGCACCCTACTGGTGTTTTGTGAAGAGAGTCCTCAGAGCGGTTTGGAGGCGGCTGATGCAGATGCCGAGAGTAAAGGGGCACCGGCTGCGGCTTTTGTGTTTTTACCCCGTCCACCTCGGGTGAATTTTTTCGGACCCCTTTGAACCGGCTGTCCTCTGCCCTTTCCGAATGCGGAATAGAAGCGAAAGGACTTACCTCTCCAAGAGGTTCCTGAGGGGCGATATGGTGTCTGACGGATTGCAGCTCCTAGGGATTTTGCTGCTGCCTTCAATGTTTGTAGTTTTTCTAAACTGTCATCCGCCTTCTTACCAAACAAAGAAGAGCTGTCAAAGGGCATATTCAAGAGTCTGCTTTGCACATCTGGAGCAAAACCAGACTTTCGCAACCAAGCAAATCTCCGGGTTGTTGTACTTGCCGCTATGGCCCTGCTGATGCTGTCAGCTGAAACGATGCCAGTTTGAAGGGATTCGCAGATATCGTCTTTACCATCCTTGATGATGTTTAGGAACGCTTCCCTTTCTTCTCCTTCCGGGAGGCAGTCAGCCGCTGATGAAGCACACTCCCAAAGTGTGTGGCTGAACCTTACGAGCGTACAAGTAGCATTGATGGATTTCAACGCCATGCTACATGCGGAAAATACTTTTTTGGCCATAGAGTCATCTCTCTTATCATCCCTATCCTGTGGAACAGTAGAGTAAGCCAATTTACTACCTGCTGGAGTAGCTGCCTGAACAACCAAACTCTCCGGAGTTGGGTTTTTGGATAAATATTCAGGGTCAGCAGAAGACACCCTATATTTAGCTGATAATTTTTTGTTAACCGCCGGGATTACCTCAGGTGTTTCCCAGTTTGACAATATTCTCCTTTGTAATGCCGCATGAAATGGCACCACAGGATCCTCCTGTGGACCTTTGACCAAGATGTCTGTGAGGTCGTCTTGCTGAAAAGCAGGCGAGGGTGTGGACCACCCCATAAACTCTATTATCCTTGCCATCAAGGTTCTATAAGGGGTTTCAGCATGTTCCCCTGGGTCTGGTGTGGCAAATTCCACTTCTGGGGAAGTGACCAACCCACTTGCTTCCTGTAGGGATTCATGGAGGTCTTTCAACCTACCTTCCTCAGAGGTAAATTCCTCTGGTGCAGGAGTTGCAGATCCCTGCAACTCAAAAGGTCTTTCCTGATCCGAATCCTCCCCTTCTTCATAAATAGAAGTTAAGACTCTGGAGTGATCAGGTCTTGAAAATGGTATAAATCCCACTTCCAGATCAGAAGGAGCCATATTCGTCATGATTGGCTGAGAAAACGTCGACGCAGACGTTAAAGGCTTCGAAGCCATTGAAAAAGGCGTCGAGAAAGGTGGTAGAGGCCTCGAACTCAAGAGTATCGGGATTCTAGTCAAGGTTGTCGACCACATTCTCGTGCTCGAGGCTCTGGGTATGGCCACTGGCTCCGAGGTGGCCGTGGGTTTATCCTTTCTCGGCGTCGACTCGCCTGACCTGTGCGTCGAAGAAACCTTCGATAACGGTGTCGACGACGCCGATCCATGTGTCGAAGGGATCTTCGACGACGGCGTCGAATACGCAACTTTGCCTTTACTCGAAGGTTCGTGACGCTCTCGAGTGGCTTCTTTTGCCTGGTGCTGCGACTCGCAGCTTTTTGATTTTTCGGGTCTTTCACCCAGGGTATCACCCTCAGCAGTCTTTGAGGGGGTCGAGGCCACTTTCTCGAACACGTTTGGGATCTTTTTCCTGAATTCCTCCCACTCAGCCTGAGAGCTATGTTTTGTGGTCAGGAGACCCTTTTTGGGGAAACGGAAGAAGACAAAGACGAGGAAGGGGATCTTCGACGTCTCTTTTTTGAATGCTTAGATCTCGAAGAGTGATGGGAACTGCTTCGAGACCTAGAACGAGAATGTCTTTTGCGATGGAGAGAAGACGAATGTCTCGACTCCGCCGAGGAAACTTTCGAAGAAGTTTTAACTGCCTCACCTCTCTCGAGCTTCCCCTTATGCTCCTTCAAGGCTTTCGCCGTCATGGACATGCAGTCCTCGCACTCTGAACAATGGTGCTCGATTCCCAGGTACCATAAACAGATCCTGTGAGGATCCGTCAACGACATTTTCTTTCCACAGTCTTGACATTTTTTGAAGCCGGACCACAGAGTCGTCGGTTCGGGTGAGGAAGCCATTGAGTACGAGTCGGTATTCACGAGGAATAATGATATATTTGACTGAAGAACTGAGTAACAATATTCTGAGGCCCCATGAAGCGCGGAAAAACGGAACTGAGCAACGGACACTGCGCGAGTCTATTTATACGCGTGATGACATTGGTGCTGATACAGAGGCCGTCGAGGGACATCGGCTCGAGGGATGTCGATGCGCAGCGCCCTCTACTGAAAAGAAGTTTGCGAGGCCAGCAAGCTGGGAGATGATCTATCTAAGATAAGGAATACGTCAGAGGACACAATCCGTTCGAAAGCCCTATTTCTTACTGTATGAAAGGGTAAATATAGTTGCCAAGAACTATCTACGGTTATGTTACTAAAAAGACAGTGCTAAAAACCAGATCACAGAAGAAGGGAGTCATTCTACTGTGCCCAAGTTCTTTTGATTGTGGTAGGGGCAGAATAGTTTAGCTTTGGAATGAGGACAGACTTTCTCTTTGGACTCACCAATGACTGACAAGCACTCCAGTTAGTTTGCGTAAGGTAGGGTAGACCGGTAGCTTGGGTATAGTTAGGAGTTTTCTTTTATTTTGTTGAATAAAGTCCATAAAATTGAAGAAGTCCATCTTTGTCCTTTTTCTGAGTCGCGGGTATAAAGATGCAGAGGCCAATTTTTAAATCCTTTGTTATTTAGAGCCCTTTGAGCAATGGTGCAGGATTGGCTTTTTGGACTTACCCACACATTTTGGAAGTGCTATGTGCAGACTTCCCAATACTAGCTAGCTAGCTCGGGTTTCTATTGGTTTTGCATTTCTTCCCCAAGCCCACATGAGTTGATGTCAACTCCAGACCAAGTGTCCCTGAATCTGAGGGATCCGCCTAAACTGGCAAGACGGCTCCATAATTCTGAATTGTGGTGGACATTTGAGCGTGACTGCCAACATCTAACACACCAGCAAAAACAGCCCCAAGCACTGGAGCACGAAACCAGTGCTCAGACATGCAGCTGGAGAGAGTAACACCACAGCTTATCCCTGTGCAAGAAGATGCTCAAATGTAACATTGACTGACAACTCTCCCTTGAGAGCCACACTGCAAAGAAAACCAAAACTGCCTGGTCCAGCTCTAACACTGAGAAAATATGGACCATCATACAGGAGTCTAGACTTCAGAACAGCGTTCAAGCACTGGTCATCCTTGCAGGTGTCCTCACTGCTTCCTGGCCCTTCTGAAAGGTATTGCCCACAATTTACCATGATGCAAAGAAATCTGGAAATAAGATCACATCAACCCTTACTGGTTTCCCTCCTGAAAGTGGTCTGCAACCTTCGGCTCTACAGAGGTTTTGCAATGCAACTCCTATGATCCATCGCCAGTGACTATGCTAGTGTTCGAAACTGAGGAGTGCCGGAAACTATTCAGCTTGTGCTTGTAGCCTAAGAGCCTGGTAACGTGACAGCAACAAATACTAGGAACTACTTTTGACTGCCCAGGCCAACTGAAACCTGAGACTTTTTGGTACCAACAGAGGAACTACTGAATGACAGGATTATTTATAACACGCTTAATACCAAGGGGTTTCTAAGCGCGGACCCGGGGATCAAACCTGTGTTGCTACATGTCGTCTTGCTTCCAAGGCGAGCACGTTACCCCTGAGCTATCCTCCCGAGCCCGAATGAAAAAGTTATGTTAATTCGAAAGGCACATCTGGCTCTATAAATGAAAAAAGTGGCATAGCATTTTTAAGGACTTTGAAGTTCAGGGATGTTAAGGGTTAAAAAGCTTGAAAAATTTCAAAAATGCATAATTTTAAGAACAGACGGGTAGGTTCACAGCAATTGAACGGCATTGACAAAGTCACTATTGACTATGGGTGAGTCAAAGTTGCATGGGTAGATTACATGGCAAATTGGGGGATTTAAGGAGTTTTAACCTTACTGTTCCAAAGCGTAAGCTATGCTACTGAGTATACAGAGGGAGATGGAGCAAGTCCTGTGTGCAAGGCCATCTTAAGGAATGTTAGAACCCGGGGCACAGAGGCATTTGGCCCATCCAGTCACCCAAACCAAACAAATGAAGGGATCCAGAATATTTGGTAGTGCCCGCCCCCCCGACCCGCCCCGCAATGTGATGTGATCACAACCCATAGCTCGATATGATCCCAACTAGAAAAATATGCGTGGGTACTCCCTTCCGGGCCCTTACCCTCTTCACACATGCAAGAATCAGAAAAATAAACCAGTGGCATTTCAAGGGCAACATTTGTAGTCCACAACAAGGGTACAGGACACATTTTAACCAGCATTAGCAAAGCCAACCGTTTTGGCTTTTATGTATACATGAGGTTGAAATTTGACACACAACACCATAATGGTACCACTTGGCCATAAAATGCTGGAAAATGGTGCGAGTAGCTAGGCATATAACAGCAATGCCTGGAAAATACCCATCTAATAACTACACACAGTACTTGTTTTGAACAGGTAGTCAGTGCAAGGACATGGGTACTGCTTATAAATTAATTGTCTGAAGGCACCATTGGTAAGACAGGTGTATTACACAAGTACCATATTTGCAACTGCAATTAAGTCATTAGCTCTCAGAAGACTGTTTGAAAAAAATACTGGCAGGCCAAAGTTGGGGTAGGTAAACAAAAATACACCCACAGACTCTGGTCTCACCTCTCATCCTATCCCATCCCCCTTCTCGCTGGATTCCAGTGCAATAGTTTCTTCTTGTATGTGGCGCTTTAGCACCACCTGACATCCAAAACTAAAAATAACAGCCATGATGAGGCAGTAGTTTTAGATGCAGGACAGCGAACAAAAGCTGTAGGAAAAACATACACAAATCACATCATAGACAGCGGGCTCATAATAGCAGAAAGTAAAATTGCTCAAGCATGCAAACAGATCGGATGTAACAGGAAAGGTACACATACCTTGCATGGACGAGCTAGTGTATATACTTTCGAAGCTACCAGAAAGGTACATATATCGTAACAGACGGATTAGAGAGAGGTATGATTTTCAACCTGTATTGAAATTAATCGGCAAAGAAACTAATGACTGTGGTGTGCAATATATCAAGTCCACTAATATTATACATGAAGCAACACTATAGCTAGTAAAACCACAAGTGATACTTTTTTGGAGAGCATATCCTGAGAACTAAATCACTCTTAGGAACTGACAACTTTACATGTTTAGAAAATGGCAATTTTGACAGTTTAGGCACCACACGATTAAATGAGTTGTCCAGGATCACACAACTTAGTTTTGAGGTGCAGCAGTGATTTGAGCCAATCTTTGATTTCTGCACTTTGTTTGCCAATCCTTATAGGGCAAGGTGCAATTATTTATGAATGCTTCATTTACATGGGCTAAAATAACACCCTGTTTTGTAGAACTGACTTGTAAAATGCACAAATCGCATAATAACCGAACTTGTCAATATTTTCAAAAATAAAAAAAACTTTACAAAAGCATGTTATACACAGGGAGAATGATTCTGGCTTCATCATCATCAAGGTAAGAATACAAATACCAGAATATCAATTAGTGTAATCTTAAAAGATTTAATCTGGGTTTTTCTATTGTATTTTTTTTATTGGTTAATCAAAAAATAAGATTTTACAATACGTTTTGTAGAACAGTTCGTCAGGCAGTCGATAAACAAGGCAAATTTCATTGATGCTTTCGTCGAGCTCCTACAAGTCTTTTGGCGAGAAATTTGCGAGGCTTTGCTGTAGCCCGGTAATAAGTCGCAGTGCAGCTGGATGCGGTGCTTATGTAACTGTTTAACTGTTTATTGATCACTTTTGTCGTTTAGCAGCTTGTTCTCAATATATTCAGTCATTTTGGCCATTGCAATTTGCCATGCAGTTTTTTCGCCTCCTATCAATCGATACCACCATGTGTCCTCTTCGGCCAAGATGTTGATGCCTACCATGCATGCTAGATATCTTTGCCTGATGGAACTGGTAGCTGAACAATTCATAATCAGATGCCTTAATGTTTCTTTTGGTGGATGCGAATCATGTTTGCAGAATCGGCAATTGTAGGTTAACGCCTGGCCTCGAATGTGTAGATCTCATTTGTTTTGTAAACGTTCAAACGTGCTCGTAATATCAAATTACGGGCCTGCTTACTTGGACATTGTTTTACGTAGGCTTGCAGCTCATTTCTTTTTACCATATTACTTGGTAAGTGGCTGGTGAGTTTTAGCTTTGCGGCAGCATCTAATGTAGAGGCCCAGTCGTTATCTTTTATTCTTTTTAGGATTTTACACGGGTTGGATATAAGTTCCTCTTCATTTGATGCGATGCTGTTTAGCACCATTTGATTTTCGTTTTGCCAATTTTTTAGCATGTTGCAATTCCTACTATCCATTTCACATCTTATCAGTCTGAAGATCTCATTACTATGTGCCATTCTACATTTTCTATAGAGCATCATTGAATTGCACGTTACTGAGCATTCTAATGATTGCAGACTTAGTTCTCGTCTTATTGCTGCCCCTGGTGTTGATGTCGGTAGATGTAATACTTTACGCCAAAACAGTGCTTCCAACTTGGCCCATTGCTGTTTTGGAATTGTGGGTATTGCTTCTACACCGTATGTGGGCACCACTTTCATTTCGTAGAAGTTTATCGTGGGTACTAAGGAAAGTTTTTCCGAATTTGCCATCGATGACTTTGGCTTGGGCAGCTAGTTTTTTAGTTTTTGAGTACAATTCTGCTTCCATGGCAATTTCTTTTTCTGAGCTATCCATAATCACTCCTAGATATTTGAACTTGGCAACGGTTTCAATGTTGGCTTCACCTAGGTACCATTTAAAGTTGGATTTTTGTTTCATCCCACAGTTCTGGATGGTCATGACCATCGTTTTGCTCGTATTAATTTCAAGGTGATTCTCTACGGCATATGTTTGCAGAGCGGTGAGTTTTCGTTGTAGCCCAATTTCTGTTTGATCAAATATTGTCATGTCATCTGCGTACAACAGATGTCCGATCTGCAGTGGACCCAGTTTTGGTGGAAATGCCCTAGTTGATTTTTCTATGCTTGTGATGTCACCGATGTAAGAGAGAAACAACGCTGATGCTAACGGGCACCCTTGTTTGACCCCTCGTGCGCTTTGAATTTCGTCTGATAGCGCGCCCTCCCGATTTAGTCGTACTCTCAGAGAGGTGTTGTGGTGTAATGCTTCAATAGGGGCTAGTATGTTCTCTGGACATTCCCAGGCCTTTAATTTGTTCCAGAGTACCTGTCTCGCCACTCGATCAAAAGCCTGAGTGAAGTCGATGTATACTACGAACAGGTGTTGCTTGTTCTGGCGTGTTTTGGCTTTTAGTATGCTGCATGCTAGGATATTGCAGGTTGTTCCTGCATTTTTCTTAAAGCCCGCCTGATAAGGGTCATTACATTTGGATCCAGCTGCCCAGGTTTGAAATTTGTTCATAAGTAGTGACGCGTATACCTTGCCCATTACATCAAGTAAAGCAATTGGACGAAAGTTCTCAGGATTTGTTAAATTGCCCTTTTTGTAGATTGGGATGATTATGGCTTTGGTCCATGATTGTGGAATGGATCGAGTTTCAGCGCATCGCCGGAAGATCGCGCTCATCAGGCTAGCCCACTCGTCAGGATGACTTTTCAATTCTACATTAGAAATGCCATCTGGGCCAGGAGCTCTAGAGTTTTCTAATTTCCTGATGGCGTCTATAATGTCTTCTTCTTTGTCTAAGTTAATCCAGGTGGGTCCATACAGTTGCTGTTCTTTCTCCTGGTAGCTGACCACTGACTGAAATACTTTTGTGAAATGTTTCTCCCAGGTGTCTTGATTTATGTTATTTAAGATTTGGTTATCCAATGTTTTGTCTGCACCCCGTATTAGAGTCCAAAAATTCCTGGTGTTGTTAGTAACAAGGGTTTTAGTTATTTGTTCGGCGTCAGCTTGATGTAATTTATACCTGTGGAATCTCACCCAGTTCTTGTATCTTTTTCTTATGTCCTTGATGTCCACTGACATGTCTCTGTTCGACACCTTGTAGGCAGATCTTAGCGCTCTTCTGTATTCTCGTCTTTTCTCAACCAGTTCTTTGTTATAGACATGTATGCTGGTTTGTTTTGAAGCGGACTCAAGGTGCCTTTTTTGTTGGATATACGGGATTAGTAGTGGTTGGTAATCTATGCCGTCAGTCGCTTCTGAGTATGTGTTTGTGTTATACTCAGTAGTCACTTTACTAATGTCCGCAACATTTAATCTTAATCTTGTTCCTTGCGCAGTGGACTCAACCTGGGTGATGTATTTCTGACTTTTATGACTGGTTATGTTCCAGGCAGTTTCGAGCAAGTTGTGATCGCTCAAATACATCCACCACAGACATTTTGACAGTGATTTATGATGTGCATAAGTACCTTTGAAATTAGATTTAAAAAGTAACCAATTTCTTGAGCAAAAAAGGACACCTAAAAATGTTCTCGTCAGACACATGTGACGGACCAGGAAATTGGCTAAATAAAGGCATCAGTATGTGAGAAGAACAAGTTACCTACCCCTGGTAACGTTCTTTCGATTGGATTTTCCTCCAACGTATGCATCACCTTGGACATCTAATGTCCAGCTTCAGCTGCTTCTGAAACCTTTCTCGTCAGAGGGCGCTGTGCGTCAAGTCCATGTCCCTCGAGGGCCCCCCGTCGACGGCAATGTCATCGAATGGCATATATAGCATGCGCAGCGCCCGTTGGCATCAGTTCTGTTTTTCCTCCTCTTGCAGCAGAGATACCCGTGAATACGGGCGTGACCTTACTCAGCCTTGATGGAACGGAAGCTATAATAGCATGGGAAATTCTACTGCGGGGTAGGTTGGGAGGGCGATGAGGAATCCGTTGGAGGAACATGCTGTCGAAAGAACGTTACTAGGGGTAAGTAACTTGTTCTTTGAATGGATTGCGTCCTCCAACATATTCCTCATCTTTGACAGACTCTCAAAGCAGTATTATGTTTAGAGGAGGGTGTAGAATTACAGTCTATACATTTTCATGGGTAGAGCAGGGAACTACCTTGCCAAAAACCCCATCCTGACCATGGGAAGAATCGAGGCAATAATGTTATGTAAACCTGTGGATGGAAGACCACGTTGCTGCTTCACAGATGTTTCTAATAGGAACACCCCTTTGAAGGCTGTAGATGTAGCCATGCCCCTGGTGGAATGAGCTCGCAATCCTTCAGAGGGGGGAGTGCGGAGGTCTTTCCCTGCCAGCCTCTAGCACTCAGAAATTGCCAAAATTATCCCCTTAGCTAAGGTCTGTTTGGTAACAGCCTGACCTAGTTTGTGTCCTGTATATCCCATTAAAAGCTGATCAAACCGTATTTTGGATGTTCTCGAAATGTAAAAGCTTAGCGCTCTTCTAGGATCTAACCTATGAAGTCTTTCCTCCTCCTTACCAGGGTGAGATGGAGGATAGAAGGAAGGTAAAACAATGTTCTGGTTCAAACGAAAATCCGAAATGATTTTGAGCAAAAAAGAAGGTTTGACCTTCAAGACAACTTTGTCCTTGTGGAAAATAGTAAAGGGTGGCTTAGATGACAGTGCCTGCAACTCACTCACTCTACCAATAAAATGGTTAAGGTTAATAATCTTAGAAGACGTGTGCAGGGGTTCAAAGGGTGCACACATTAGGAACTTTAAAACCAGATTTAGGTCCCAAACCGGAACCTGGAACGGAGATGGAGGGTACACATTAGTGAGCCCTTTCAAAAATTGAGTCACTAGTGGGATTTTGAAATAGGAACATTCCTCTGATGAGAGTTTAAAAATTGACAGCACCGCCAAACAGCCTTCAATCTGGAGCCCGAGATTAGCTAAAAGTAGAAGGATAAAACAGCTGGGGTTTTACACAGAAAAGGATCTACATTCTTTTCCTTGCACCAGTTGCAGAACTTGTTCCAACGGCACAAAGATTTTGGTGCTGGTCTTCTAGCCGAAAGCAACACCTCCATAACGTAATCCGGGAGGTCCCAATCATATCTCCACCTTTCAGAAGCCAAGTGTGAAGGTTGAGAGTGTTAACCTCTGGATGGAGAACCCGACCCTCCTCTGGCGGGAGAAGGCCCTCTCTTTGTGGAAGACTTATTGGAGGACAGATGGTCCGAGTGGCACCTTCTCCTGGCCCAATCCGGGGCAATTAGAATCATGTGTTTCCTGAACTTTCTCAACCTCCTGATTATATGAAGAATGACGGGAACTGGAGTAAACGCGTACAGGATACAGGAGTGGAAACTCCTAGTCCACCACAAACGCCTCTCCTAGAGCTCCTCTTGGAGGGAAATTCCCTGAAATAGTACCTTTTGCACTTCGGGTTGACATTGGGCGCAAAACAGATCCACTTGGGGGTTTGCCCAAAGGGTGAAGATCTCTTGAAAAACTTCCTGAGCTAGATCCCACTTGTGGGAGACCGTCTGCCTGCTCAGAGTGTCAGCCGCTGTGTTCTCCTCATCGGCTAGGTGAAATGATGATAGGGAGATTCTTTCTTGAATTGCCCAGTACCAGAGCTGCATTGCTTCTCTGCAGAGTGGTAGTGACACTATACCGCCTCTCTTTCTGAGGTAGTACATGGCCACTGTGTTGTCTGTCATTATCAGGGCACTCCTTCCCCGTACAGAGGGCAGAAAGGCCTTCAGCACTAGTCGGACTGCCCTCAGCTCAAAAAGGTTGATGTACAGTTTGGACTGCGATGGAGACCAACGACCGCTGACTGTCAGATCGTTGGCATGGGCTCCGAACCCCGCGAGTGAGGCGTCCGTCAATACTGTAATCTCCGGCCATGGTTGTCAAAAGGGTTCTCCGTTCAGAATATATTACTTGCAGGTCCACCACAGAAGATCCTGTGATACCCTGTTTGGAATCTGAAGTCGGTTAGACATCTTCCCTGATAACTGGGACCATTGTGTTCTTAGAGCCCATTGAAGGGATCTCATTCTCAGGTGAACCTCTGGCACCAGAAAAATGCAGGATGCTATGAGGCCGAGCAACCTCAGAAAAGAATAGACGGCCGGAAGACTCTGGGTGCTCTGAAATTTGGTAACCATCTGAAGAATGTCTTGAGCCCTCACCTTGGGTGGCAAGCTCTTTCCCAAGGATGTGTCTAGTACAGCTCCGATGTACTGGAGCTGTTGAGAAGGTGTCATGTAGTTCTTGTAATTGAGGGAGAAGCCCTGTATGAAGAGTGGCAGGTGACTGAGGTGATCCAAGACTTGTTCGGGAGAACACGCCCTGATCAGCTAATCTTACAGCTAGGAATAGACATGAATCCCCCCCCCCCCCTCTCCTGAGAGTCGCTGCCACTACCGCCATCAGTTTGGTTAAAACCCTCAAGGCAGAGGTCAGCCCGAAAGGCAGAACTCGAAACAGATAATGAGAACCACCAACTGTGACCCTCAGGTATTTCCTGTGCTTGAGATGGATTGGCACATGAAAATAAGCATCCGGAAGGTCCAATGACACCAACTAATCCTGGAGTTGAAGGGCATGAAGGATCAGAGAAACTGACCATCTTGAACTTGTCTTTCCTGAGGAACTTGTTCAAGTATCTCAAGTCCAAGATTGGTCTCATACCTCTGTCCGTTTTGAGGATCAAAAAGTATGGAAGTACCATCCCTTGTTCCTCTCCGCTCGAGGTACTGGTTATATAGCACCTCTCTCTAGCAGGGTTAGAATTTCCTGTACAAGGAACGGATGCAGAATCCTCAAAGAACAGTTCCACAGCGGATTCTTCTGGGGTCGTCTTATAAAAGGAAGGCAGTAACCATGGGCTACGGTTTCCAAAGCCCAAGCATCCGAAGTAATGTCTCGCCACTCTTCCAGATGCAGAGACAGTCTCCCCCCTACTGGTGAACTGTGACTCGAGACCTCAAAAGTGGTTTTCAGGTGGCTGTTGTCAGATTCTTATTGACTAACGGATTGTATTGGCTTCGGAGTTTTGCAGTTTCTAGCCACTCTTTTTTGTAATGCCATATGAAAAAGGCAAAACAGGGTCACTCTGAGGACCCATATCCAAAATATCAGTGAGATCATCTTGCTCATAAGGGAGTGGTGGCCTACTCCACCCCATGTATTCTACTTTCGACATCAATTGCCTGTATGATACGTCAGCATGTTCGCCAGGCTCAGGTCTTCAAAACTCCAGTTTGGGTGAAGTATCTACTCCACTTGCAAATTGCAAGTTATCATACAAGTGCTTAATTCTGGACTCCTCCAATAAGAAACACTCTGGTACATTCAGTGTACTGTATTGTAACCCAAAAGGAGCATCTTCCTCATCAGAGTGGTGTTCTTCAAAAATTTAAGTTAGTGATTTGAAAAACTCTTTGGGAAGAGGAGCACACACTGTCAGGTTTGGAAGTTATGGGCTTCGAAGACGAAGGTTTCTTTATTGGCGCCGACAAGAGGAGGGGCGCTCGACTTCGATGGAACAGCCGGTGTATGTGACGCAGCTGGTGTCAAAGGTTTTGGCATTGATGTTGAGGGCCTGGCGGGCGTCAAAGGCACCTGTGGCGTCAAAGGTCTCAATGGCGTCGAGGACCTGGACTTTTCTTTCTTGTCTCGTATCATCGGATTATCAGAAGGAGGCCTCGAGGGCACGCAGGATTTCAGTTGAGCCCTATCCTTACCGGCTCCCTTTGAAAGCTTGATAATCGCATGACTTTGCTTTTTGAAAATTTTTAACATTTGACCGAAAAACTTCCCATTTAGCTGGGATGGATTTTTATGTATGCCAAGCTACCCTTTCAGGGGACACGTCGGATGAAGAAATCAGGCGTGGTGGGAGCCACTCCTCGACCTAGACCGCTTGGCCTTCTTCCTCCAAGGAGAGTCGCCTCTCGACTCGTCGGTCGAAGGCCTAGCGGGTCGGGGCTTGGGTGATTTTTCCAACCTTGAGTTTCCCCTTCTGTTACCTGAAGGCCTTTCCTGTCATAACTGACACTTGGAACAACTGGATGCATTGTGGTCCTCCCAGAGGCACCACAAGCAGATACGGTGCAGGTCAGTAAGAGACTTCTTGGACCCGCAGTACCAGCATTTTTTAAAGCCGAACTTCAGTGTCGACGGAGTCAAAGATGAAGACACAAACCGTCACAAAATGAAGCCCGCTGAATTTCGTATCGAAGAAAACTGTCGCAGAAAATTTAAACCGAGGCCAACGGGTGCTGTGAGTGCTATATATGCCCTTCGATGACAACATCCACGACGGAGGCCCTCGAGGGACATCGACTCGTCGCACAGCGCCCTTTGTCGAAAAACTTTTCCAAAGCAGCTGAAGCTGGACATTACATTTCAAAGATGAGAAATACGTTGGAGGACACAATCCAATTCGAAGGAAAGCCTTCTCACATAAGCCAGAACAATAGCAGTGATGATTTGTCCAGGATCACTGCATTGTCTGCAAAGCCAGGATATGAGCCTCAAACACTTTAATGTGACTACCAAATCACCGCTCCGATTAACACTTTATGCTCTTCCTTGGGGTGGCTGCTAGTTTTTACACCCTTATTTGGAGAAATCAAACTCTAGATCCAAGTCATACTAATGCCTGGCTACCTTTTATGGCTAGTGCTATCTGGAACAAGTTGTTTTGTAGCATAATATTTGTTATCACAAACGTACATATACATGCAAGTTTATCAACTTCAGAAATAGGAAAGGTTGAGTCTGCCAGGCTGGAATTCGGTACTGTGATCTAGCCTATCAACATACATCTCTGTAATGAGTGCTTACCACAACGAGTTATCGTCTGAAAAATCCTGGCCCTCAACTAGATCAGTGTGCATTTTACATTTCAGGATTGCACATGATCGATCTATTCCCACAGAAGGGTGACAATGCTATAGGAGTTTTGCAGTAGTGAAAGGACAAATTGGGGCAGATTCTCAAAGGAGAGTGTGAATGAATAAAGCGCACAGGATGCGCTTTTTAAATTTGGCCAATTAGGTTGTGCTTTAGCACCACCTATAAGCCGAAACGATTGCATTAGAGTACATCCAGGGAGAAATTGCATATGGTTATTTGCCCACCCATTGACTGCCCATAGCCATGCTAATCCCTAAGGCCATACCCACTCAGTTCCTGCCCCTTCCCGCCCAAAACACCTCCTCATGGGAACTCTTTGAGCTCGCTTTAATTAAGCCTAACCATCAAATTTTGCCCTTGAAGTGTCTAATCTTCTGAGAGTTAATGGCTTAATTGGAGTTGTAAATGAGCTAGTGGTGTGATAAAAATATTTTAACCAGGTCTGCCTTCAGCCACTCGATTTATAAGCACTATGCATTTCCTTCACTGAAGCCCTGTCACACAGGCAATGGCAAAGCCAACAGTTTAGGCTTGTGTATAAATATTAGTCATTTGCCAGGCCCTGCTTTTAGATGCCCGGGTACTCTCACCATTTTACACCTTCTAACCTTCTACCATCAAAAGCCAGTTAATAGCAGAACAGCCGGGCCTGGCAAGTGTCTTTGCCATGCCTACACAAAAGCCCCAACTGTTGGCAGAAGTGCACCGATGGCCTTGTTCTCAAAGGTGACTTGTGGGTTTCAGGGGTGGCTGAGCAGCATCGCAAATATGCACTTCCCAGACACCCTGCAGTGCATTAGTGTCGGGAGCCTTTTCCTGAGCCCCAGTGCCCAGGTGGGTGCTTGAAGTGCATTTCAGAGCGACAGGGCCTTAAATGGCTTTACAATGTTAAATGTGCTAACAACATTAAAATGCATTTCTATCCGTGTTAGCAAAGAATGCATGGCCGGTTCAGAAACGAACCTTTCAGGCATTGGGCCGTCTCCTGCGCCCAGCAGAAACGGGCGCAACGGAAGAGCTTTCCATTTTCCGGACTGGAAAGCGCCCCTCATTTGTGGATTTGGGGAGCGCATTAAGGGACCCTGGACGTGAGCATTTAAGATGCACATGCTACGAGGCCATTTGTGAATTTGGGCCGAAGCGATATGTTGGCACATTTCATCACGTGCGCCAAAAAGAGGCTCGAGTGTGTGGCACCCTGTGTTCTACAGTGACCGCAGAAACCCTTACAGGATTGGGCAGAAGAGAACGCAGCAGGCCTAGTGCTTTAGCAGCGCACCATGCAACATACATACGTGCATGTTTCTGAAATAAAAGGCAATACATAACTCGTGGAAATCAGGCAGCCCCTTTAGACCTCCTAGAAAGACGCCTGGGCCCGTGTGGGCTGGTGGTTTCGGCTGGCAAGCGCTGTACAGGTTGGTTGCTTCGATCAATTGTGGCGCGAGCTCTGAAGCCCCAGGTAGCGACTTGTCAGTGTATCAGGGCAGTGGCCCTTCATGCGGGGCATTGTGGGGGAAAAGGCAGCTGAACGGACAGCAAAAAGTCCCTGTGAAAGCGAGAAGCGCCTCCTACTGGATATGATTGGCTGAGAAGGCTGCACAGTGTGTGTATCTATCCACTCCCTCACACTGGAAGGGGGGGTTGGGGGGGGGGGGGGTTGGGGTGGGAAATCACATCTCATTCTAGGAGGGAGACACCCGATCTCCTGGCTGAAAATGCATGGATGAATGGACATTCCTTTACATTCAGCCACCCAGATGCATTGCCTCCTGTAGTTCAGCCACCGAGGCTGTTGAGCAAGTCTAGTAAGTCTACCCTCTGTCTGCAGAGAATGCTCCTTTCCTGCACGTTGGCAGCGCTGTGCCCCCGTCACACTAATCCTCCCAGGGGGGAGAATTCCGATGCGCTTGGCTGGGTGCGGTGGTGAAAGCCTTCCTGGGCGGGGAGCCTACTGTAGCGTGTGGAGGACAGCGTGCGGTGAGGGTGAAAAATAAATGTGTCAAATGGCACATCTGCGCAGTTACTAGAAACAGTGCAGACTTGCTGCGTGGGCCAGTGCCTTGTCCTGCAACTGGGGTGCCGAAATGCGAAAACAAGTGCGCGGGGTTTGCATTCCAAGAAGATATGAAGATAAACGGAAAGGAGGATGGGTGCCACATACCCCCCGTGCCGTCAGATCACACTGCACGTGCGTTATTTGAAGGTTTACATTTGTTAATGCAACGAGTCTTCCTAATCAAAGGCTCGAACGACCACACGGACAAGCGCTCGGAAAGCTGCCACGCGGCAGGCAGCGCTCTAAAAACATCTGCAATGTATGCATAACAAGCGACGACAGGGTCTTCTTTATCATCATCATCATCTCACCTGAGAGTTGGAGGGCACATCCACATGGATTTCAGCCGACTTCACTCTAGAGCTGTGTCCCCATTTGCGGAACTAAAAATACCACCTCATTTTCCTCCCTCTTTTGGAATATGTGCAGCCGTCATAAAAAGAAGCAACCACAGAGTGAGGCGGCACCGGACTGCGCAGGGCCGCAGAGACCGCCTCCTTCACTCAGAGTAAGGTCCATGGCATTTTTAGAAGGGATGGCTCATTTAAAAACCCTCTGCTTTTACACCACAGAGATAAGAACGAACATGGGGCATTTTTATTCTGAAGGCCAGCACAAAGCATCAGTTATCTGACCAAATCTATGCATTTTTCCAAGACGTAAAAAGTTATAAACTATGTTCTTTATCTATACACACACACACACACACACACTTGCGTGTATTACCTTTTAGTTACATATGGCGGAGGCCTGAGAAGGTGAACTGTCACTTTCTTGCCTAAGTGCTCTGGTGGCTGCTTTGGAACATGGCCTAAATGCACCCGCGCAGCATCAAACAAAGCTTCATTTTGTTACACGCCAACCACTGCCAGATGGCACCTCAATGGGACTTGGCACCTTGATTAGGGAAGCAGGGTTCATGTTGTCACCGTGCAGTCAGTAGCCTGTGGCAAATCAATACAGCGATACGTGTGCATCAAGGATTCGTGCACTGCCCAAGTCACCACCCTGTGTGTTAAGGCGTCTATGTGCTTCTCCTGTATGTAACAGCGCATATGGTTCTGATGTGTCCCATGCCCATACAATAGCACACTGGAATTGTTTGTGTATGTAGCTCGAACAAGTGTGCCATATTGTCCCCACACTTAAATACAAAGCAATCAAGTTCTCTCAAATTGTACTTCCACTAAGCCAAACGCCCTTTCCACATCACCACACCCTGGTTTTTACTAGCTGCAGGCCAGCACTAGTAAGAGATGCTAATGCCAGCTGTTACGGGCCTGCTCTTTTTTTACAGAAAGACTTCCTGAGGCTGGCGCAGTGGTGGGGAGGTAGAGGCTGAGGAACTGTGGGCCTTTTACCATGCATTAAAAGCCGGTTTCGTTTAAAATGCTTCATCAGCTTTTTACTGGTCAGGCTAATGTTTGTATTAAGTACAATCCTTTCTGTACATTTTCCCCTCTTTTTGTGGGTGTCTCTTGTAGGGTATCCGTTCCTGTCTAAAGATATAATTCTCTAAACAGGTTTCTGTACTGGGGACTGTGCATACCCCCCTCCCCCCAACTCCTCCCCCTCAAAAATGCACAAGCCCCTCTTCCTCAAATTCTCCAGAAACAAGAAGCAAAAGAGCCCCTACAACCGATTGGAGTGGCTGATTTTGCAGCCATTTTATCCTCAAATCCAAAAACATAAGATGTCGGAATGAGTATGTATGGTTCATGGTTACAAACATTTTAATGTTAGGTCGAGTGTTGTGAACAGTGATGTGAGCTCTGGCTTATTTATTTACTGATTCACACAAAGAACCTTTTTTAAAAAATCACAATAGAGATCTCTGATCAGTGTTATATTCCTGAAATGCTCTATGATATAATGCAAAGCAGACAGGAACACTCATTTGTGCTATTTATCCCATTTCCCTCTCTCATAGGAGTATTTTGAGAGAGTACAAAAAGGAGTGTACCAGACTGTCCATCTTGGAATGATAACCTACCATCAGAAAATAATTCATATGATTAGTCTAGTGTTACCCCTTGCAAAATACAAGTGAGGTGGTTCGAACAGAACACCAGCAACACAGGGCAGTGGTCTGTGGGCCCTCACAGCTGGTCACACCACAGTGTTTCAGTACGCGCAGTTTGAAACTGCATTCTGGCAAGGCCTTCCCGAATAGCAGAAGACATAAGAACCATTTACTTGTGCAGCGATTGCGTTTTTTTTTTTTTTACGTTAGATTTCTTTTGTACAGTACTTGAAATGCAATGTGACGAAACCAGCTTCATTTTTATAGCAATGAGTTATTGATACGGGGGAGGGTTTTGTTGCGTGACACAGAGGCGTAGTTTGGGAGTGACGTGGCCAGTCAAGGAGGCACATTCTAGTGTTTGGCCCTGGGCACCAAGTTGGCTAGCAGGTTCAGGAGCCACCGGCCTTGGTGAGGGAGTGTAAACGCTCGTTGCTGAGTGACATGAGCCTCTGCCATTTCTGCCCTGGACGGAACTCAGGCCTGCAGGAGGCACACGGCTGCTATTGCGGACAATGGGCAGTGGCAACGGGCTCCCAGGGCATGTCTGCGCTTATTCAAGCCTGCCTAAATGATTTCCCGCGCCTCGCTGCCCACATCATCTCGAAAGTCTCGAACGTGCGCTGGTGAAGAATCTCAGTGGATTCAGAGTCTACTGACGAGATCCGCACGCAACAGGTCGCACACAGGATCCAATCCCAGTGGGGACGTCCTAGTCGCCAAGGGTTGGATAATAACACCACCCGCTCATGGACAGCGCTGCGAGGCTGCACGCCTCAGGGTGGCTATTACAGAACACATAATATCGCTCTCTGGCGCTCGCGGGGCTGATTCCGTGCCACCCAACACTGTTCCAGGCCGGAGGCTCCATTACAAATCATACGATCTGGTGAAATTCAATGGAGCAAATGGCACTAAAGCACCGGATGCCCATGGTGGAGGGGAGGGGGGCGGCGGATGCGCCTTGGACAACCAATGTGTTCCCCTCTTTCTGTGCCATTGTGGAAGAAAGCAAAACAATACAAAATTAATGCGACCTTAACCTGAATCAAGGGATACCCAATTTACACAAAAGAGCTTTAAAACACTTCCTTTATGTTGTTCATAATTACAGAGCATAACATATCTACTCTCGTTTACAGGATGAGAAAACTTGCCACCTTGCACTCTCAGCCATGGGCCAACTGAAGAGGCTTACTATCCACTCTGGATATTGAGACAGCGGTACCCTGTACATTAACCTGACAGCATTGCGAGTTCATACAGTACAGATTTGAGTGCTTATAGTCTGCGCGTAGAAACCTCTGGGTATTTAAGCGCGTTATAAATACGCAACTAAAACAAAAACAAAAAACACAATTAAGCAACAAACAAAAAAAAATATATATACAATTCCTGTAACCGCCTCGATGCCCGCGGGCTGTACGAGCCCTTTAAAAATGCAAAGAAATGATTGTGTTCATGGGGGTGAATGAGAAGTTTATGTTTCCATATTCTGAAAGCTGGTTGTTGAGAAATGAACCAGGGCCATGTCTAGGTCATAAAAGGCGACCAGTCTAAGAGGTCCGGGCGCTACCTCAGGCATGGCCACGTAGCGGCACCTTCAACGAAATGCGATGGCGAGCAGCGCAAGGATAAACTCGCCTCATATGCCGTGATCCGGAAATGCAAGACCTTGGGCTCTTCACAGAGGAAGGGATTCCAGGAAAGATGAATCCGCTGAAGACAGCTAGACAATCGGGGGACTGAGAGGAAGAGATGCAGCGATGGGCCTCTCGGCGGTGTAGACACAACGCATGAATCCTGGAGCCAGATCATGGGGCATACCAAATACAGAATGGGAACGAGTTTCCTCTTCTACCGATACCCTAGCAACTGATGTCGAATGTTCTTAAAAACCGTGCAAGTTCTTTGTTTTTGACAATAGTGCAGCAATAAAAGGTAAAGAGCAGATTATCAGTGAAGAGCATTAGATCTAAACAGTTCCCCCGTCGGCACACCTGAAGGTTCAAAAATAAAAAGTGAAACACTGTAAACTGTGCCTTGTTCTGAGGAAGGCCTTTATCTCATATCTGTGTTGAGAAAGATGTGCTGATTTAATCTAGAGGGCGTGTGGCTATACAGTGAGGATAGTGAGGCTTTTTGGCTGAAATCGGCGTGAGATTTCAATGTGGAATAAACACAGATAGATTTTCTCATCCTGTAACAAGAATAGGTTATTCGGATTTGGAGCGCTTTCCTCTGCCATTTGCATGGCCTCCAGACGCTCTTGAAGAGCTCAAAGAGTGGCTTGCAGATCAGGCGTTTCCGGACCTCTGCGAGCGCGACAGCTTTCTAGGTGCGATACGTTAGCCATGTGCAGGGCTTTCTGTCCACACAGGACACCCTTGTGCATGCAGCGTGGGCGTGCACAGTGTCAGTCTGTGTTAGAGGAGTAGAGTTGCGTTGCGTGGAGTCTGTCTGGGTGTTTAGATGCAGTGTGTGGTAAGGTGGAGAAATTATGTGAATAGGGATTTGGTAGGTCTTGCAAGCTTTCTGTATCGGTTGCCAGCTCAGAATAGAGCAGAACCCTCAAAAAAGCCTGTATCAATATTGCAAAAGGTCTGTAAGCGTGATGTAGCGTACATGTGTTCCTGTATTTTAGAAGTTTTTAGAACCCTGCAGTACCCATCCTCCCTCCGACCCCGATCTTCTCCCAGCTGTACCATTAAGCGAAGGCGACATTAGAAATTACCAACCTCCCCTAATCCTCACACTTTCCATTTCCCCAACCTTGGGGATGTTAGCTATGGCTTAAAGACAAATCCTCCTGCCAGTATGTTCTTACCTTTTCACAGTCCCACTACGTGCCAATATGTGCCCCTCCCTGCCACTGTTCCTCCAGCAGTGCAGACATCTACTTTAGAACAATCTCACTAACCTACTTAGAGGAAAAATGCCACTGGTCTCTGAGAATAAAACTATGCTATTCAAATTGATTGGATAAGGAGAGCTTGGCAACTGCCCACATAAAACGGATCACATTCCATCTGTGAAAGGGGTGCCCAGGCCCTCCTCCCAGAGGGCCACGTTGTAAATACCCCACTTAGTCTATGGTGCCTATGAACCTGCCACAATGGACCCAACACTGGTTATTTTTTCACCCACCTTGGTATAATCCTTCGTGGGGCCCATAACGACTCTCCACCAGATACTGGGCGAGGGATACGATTCTCAAGCAAGACCCATAGTTTACCTAGGGGGGCTCCTAAGGTATTCAACCACCACCCATAGCCGATTGGCTCTCAAAAAGCCTTGCATGTCTGGGATCTAGGAGCCCAGCTCCTCCCCCTTATACATGGGCAGGGACATCACCTTAAGGGGATTATGGATGTAAGCCCCCCCCCCCTGTCCACCAAAATCTCCATAAGGTCCCTTTCAACGCCCCAAAGAAAGACCTTGTAACCTTCACCAGTAGCACTGTCAATCGAAAGGAAAGCCTGGACAAGATCCACGGTAACCCCCATCTCCAACATTTTAGGACTCCCATAATCTCTTCCCACTTGTGGGAGGTCTACTGGTCGACCCATTCCTAAGGACGTTACCTTATCCCGGCAGGTACTGTCCTGGGGCCTAAAGAGAGCGCTGTGGATTTGTCCTCATTTCATTTGTAACCTGCTAACTTTACATACTCCACTACATCTACCATAAGACACGTACATGAGTTTCTTGGGTACGATAAATACAATAAAACGTCATCACCCTGGAAAATTGTACATTTGTCACTTAATGTGAAGAAAAGCGTGTCCACAATTGCAACTTATCTCTGTTACAGTGACTCACTTTCGAGTACACATCCAAGTATAGATCAGAGGAGTAGAACTCTGACTGGCTCATTTAGTAGTCCAATTGCGGTTTCTGCACAGGTCATTAGTTTACAAATTGCCTTTTTTGCTAAGTCTGTACATTGTTGGAGTATTGCTATATGTGTATCGGTTATTGTCTATTAGTCTATGCTTATTTGTATTGATTACTGGTCTTTTTATATGCCACATTTATTAGGTCATGCAAAACCAAAAGAAATTAAAAACACACTTAACATTGACTATCTGATAATGTATTAGCTTCATTATATTTTTGGAATGATAACTAGACTTTCTTTTTTAAGATTGCTTTATAAATTGTGCAATGTTTATCATGCAATTAAATTGCAAAAGCTTTTACAGCCATCCTTTTCTGCTAGAACAATTTTGTGTTATACTCTGGGACCTAAAGGTAGCACTGTGGATTTGTCCTCATTTATTTTGTAACCTAACTTCCCATATTACACTGCATCTACCATAAGAGCTGGAATTGTCGTTCTTGGGTCTGATAAATACAATGATCGGTCATCAGCAAGCCATCTAATCTTATATTCCTCCCAACCCCCTCTCCAACCCTGAATCTGGGAATTCAGTCTTATTTTGGCTCCCAGTGTTTCAATGACCGGTGCAAACAGCAGGGGTGACAGAGGATACCCCTGCCGTGTCCCTCTACCCAAGCGAAATGATCTGGATGAGCAATTATTCACCCTCATTTGAGACAGAGCGCAGCTCTGACATCCATACTGCCCCGGCCGGACCAAAACTAAACTGTCGAAGGATCTCTAGCAAAAACTCAGGAGACTTGGTCAAATACCTTCTCAGCATCCAACAAGAGCAAGACCAAGTCCACCTGAGAGCAGTTCTCCATATACATAAGATCCAGGGTCTCTAGTACGTCATCAGCCCCCTGCCCGTTTCTTACACAACACCCCTGGCTCAGGTACATCAAGCCAAGCAAGAATGGATCCAGTCTGCTGGTCAAGAGACAAGTCAAAATGTTAACATCCACGTTGAGCAGGCAGGGTGGCCTACATGATGCACCGCGCCATGGAATCCTTCTCTTTTAGGGTGACTGAAAGGAACAAGTCCATAAAAGGGGGATCCTCTGCTTTGAGACTATTTTGTTGAACACCATCTGCGGGTTCAGTGGCAGCATGTCCTAGAATGTCTTTGGTAAAGCGCCTGGGCCGAACGATTTCTCTAACATTTTACGACTTCAGTCCACTAATCACTTGCACCATTCTTTTTCTCTGTAATTGGTGCTTCTAATATAGTCACAGCAGTCTTGGAGATCCTTAGATATTCCCTCATTTGCTGAAGGGGCCTCTGGACCTCCCTCTTAAAGAATGCGTCATAAGACCAGGCAAAGGCAGCTGCTCTATCCCCTGAACCCATACTGTTTCTCCAGGAGCCCTGGTAATTTCACAAACCAGAACCAGTCAGATTTCCCTCTTTTCTTCAGACCCTTTGCCTTATCCCCCTTTTCATAGAATCTCTGCATAAGAAAAAGGAGGTTTTTTATTAAAACGTCACCACTCTAACACTTGCGCCCCAATCTGACACCCACATCTGTGAGTAACTTGATCTCCTTCCACAGGGGCATTGCCCCTCCCTCTCTGACTAAGACCCTCAGTGCCCACCATCATTCCTCAGGCCAGGCAGTGTGCCTAGAATGGGAGCTACAGTTTTATTTTTGGGGATTTCGGTCTCACGTCAGCCTGGGAGTGGTGCCATTAAGTTTCTCTGCACCTTTCATTGGATACAAGTACTTTAGCGTTCTCATGGTTTCCTCTATGCTCTCAAACTCATTCAATTCAGACGATTACATTTGGTATTCGAAGATCAGGGCGAACGGATGACCCCATAGAGTTCTGATCCCTTTGTCCCAGAGCCATGGTACAAGTCCCCTACATTCCCCTCTCTAATGCTTTGCTGTCCATTTACTTCCCCCCTCAGCTGACCATTGCTTCAGAATACTCCTCCCTTCCACTTTTACCCCTGGGAGGCCCACTCCTAGTCTCAGCCTTCCAGTGTCCACTTCCTGCACGTTGACTCACAGGCCATCTGAGGCTCCACGCCCAACCCCCTCTGTTCTACTCTCCCTGTTCGCAGCTCGTCCCCCACTTATCCCTCCCAAACCCATTCTATAATCACCTCCCCACAACTTACTTTGTGTCTCTGGCAACGCCAAACTTCCACCACTTTCAAGGTGTGTGGGGGATGCAAGGTTTAAGTAATGCAAGGCTGCTTGTAGTTCGTGTTTGACATTTCATTATAAACAAAAAATGCAAAGACAACCTAACTAAGCCTACTCTACCAGGGAGTTCCCTACCTAGTCTACGATCTAAAAAGTCTCCTCGAATACACAAAACTGCCCTTCACACTAAAAAACAAAACAGTTAAAACAACATAAATAAAAGATTACCAAACAACGAGTGTCTTGGATGACTTCTGCTTGTCCTGGATAGAACTCGTTCCCAGGAATGTCCAAAGACAATTACTCCCAAACAAAAGTAAAGTCTTAAATCAGTTCTCGAAAAGTTCCAAAGAAACACACAGTCAGACACTTACCCGGCTCACTCCACCTGTCTGCCCTTGTGTGCAGCAGGGGTGTGACAGTTCGATATAGTTTGATCGCTGTGTCCGGTCATGGACCGGGATTTCTAAATCTATTTTTTTCCAATCAGAAAAAAAGATAATTTGACCGAAGACCCAAAAATCCACTGGTAAAAGTTCCTTCTTCGGTCATTGCAAAGTTCCCTTTCCATGTTCCACAAAGAAAACAGCACCAATGGTAATCCTGGATAACCTCCTTCCAGGATAGAAGCTATAAAGTTCAAAACATAAGGTACCACTTTTGCTTCAACCACATTTCTTCTTGTATTACCTCTGCAGCGTCTTTAATAGAACTTGCCAGGATGCTTCTTCTAGGGTGGGTGCATTTTCCTTGGCAACTCCCTTCTACAGAGGATACTGGGAAACCTTTGCTTCACAGTCTACACCTGCTGCTTCCACTACATTCCATATAAAATATTCTGACAAAATTATAGACAACCGCAGTTCCACTGCTTCTGCTGCAACTTTATACTTTGAGAATGTATTAGACAACTTTGACAAGACTCTTCGACCTTTAAAGGTAGGCAAGGTACTCTTCCATCTTATACCATAAGCAAGGGCAGCCTCTTTGCCTCTTCTGTCTAACAGCCACCACAAAAACCTTCCGCGGTTCTAGACTGCTTCTCTCACTCAGCTGCAAGTGTCTCGGCTTCACAGATTGTTGATCAGTTATTTTAACAAGCACCCAGCTCCCTTTCCTAGCTTTAGGCCCACCTTCTTGTTTCCAGTAGTTACCCCAATGCTGTGTTGCCACTCTTCCAGCCTTCGATAACCTGGTCACCCTTGTATCAGAGGACTCTGGGTTTACCACAGCTTTAACAACTTTAAGACATCAGTGTTTAGATCTTCATTGGGCTGGATTCACCTTAGAAAGGATCTGTCTACTGGCTTGGTTAATGCTTGTTCATCTCGTGACTTCAGCAACTACTACAACCGCTAATTGTTCTGAATGTTACAAGTTTCACTTAAAGGTTTTTTTTTTGTTTTTTTTTCTCTTCTTTTTTTTTTTTTTTTAGGTACACACGATCTCTCTTCGATAATTAACTTCCACTTAAAGACATGCGTTTTCTTTTGTTGGTGCAGCTTGTGCCTTAACGTGGATCGGGAAACGGTTTCTTACGTGCAACTTCTCTTTGCTGTTTAACAGTCTTGTAACACTTCGGGAAAGTCAGCTGCTACTTCTTGAATAATTACCGGCAATGTTCCCCTCTCAATAGGAGATACGCGGCTGCTTCGGTAATAATTTAAATGCAACAAAGGGAAAAGAAAGGTTTTCTTTCTATGCGGCCACATTAACGTATGCTGAATAATCACGTGAAACAATTCCCCTTTTTATGAAGACTTCCCACTATTACAAATAACTTTACTCGCTTCTACTTAACCGCGAGTGATAGTTTAGCTGGTTACAGTTACCGGCAAGGAATTTCTTGTGATTTGGAGATCGGAGCCTCAGTCACCAGCTCCAAAGTCATTGAGGTTGCGGGCTGCTTCCACTTCCTGACTTTCATTCTTCTGCTATTACTGCTACAGGCACTCTTGGGACCTACACCCCTCTGCAGTACAGTGTTTCGGATTCAGCCTCAACAATAGAGAGTCTTCTTTTCTCCAGCTTCCCTTGGGTTGCTTCTGCACACGGACCTCAGGTGGATGCACAACTTCAGATCTGCATTCACAGCAAAGACTGCACGTTTCTCCCAGTCTCTTCCAATGCAGCCACAACCAAACAGGGTTTGTGAGCACAGGACCAAGTCAGAACTTGCAGATGGAATCTGCTCCTCTCTCAATCCGGCGTCCCTTCTGTGGTCACACTTCCTAGTGAACTGCCAGCGTTGTGCTTTGCTTCTTCTGCTACTGCTGCCGACCTTCCAGCTCCTGCTTCTTTTTACTGTTCCTTCCTGCTGCAGCCTTTTATGCCTCTAAGGTGGGGGCAACCACAGTTCTTCAGGTGCAGGCCCTTAGTATTAATTGCCCGACCATGCCAAAGGCTGTTAGGCCTGTCTGCCTGTCCTTTACCTCTACATGCCCATTCAGCCCTCTTCATCACAGTTCCTGGGGGATTCTGGAACATGTAGTACATTTTTAGGGAAATTCAGTTTTCCTTCTTCTTTACTAATTCTAACAGTGATTTTACTTCCTCTGATGTTATGGAAGGATTGTAGGGTTGAACCTTTTTAGAGAGTAGAAAAGGCTGCATTTCTGTCATTCTGGTTGGTATACTTTTGACGCTGGGGAGGATATTTGATTTTAGGGGTACAAAAAACGTGTTCTTTGGATACAAAACTTTGTTGGATTATACCCTTGGATTTTATCCTTCCATCCTTAGTAGGAGGTTGATATATACAAAATGACAATAAGCCAATTCCTCCTTCAACCTAGTGATAAGTGTATCCCTCTCCAAGGAGAGCTACTGTGTCTCATCCGGCAAAGTCTCCCCACTACCCTGTGCCTCGTCTCCACCCAGGTGATCCTCCCACAGTACGCCACCCTCAGGATTGGGATCAGGAAGTGTCTGCCCACTCCTGGCCACCTGGGAGGAGACTTTAGGCAGGGTTTTAGTGGGGGATCCACAGGGACCGGTCGGGTAGGCACTCTTTCGTCACCGCCATTGCCTGGTTTGGTCCTTGCGCCGTTCAGTCTCTTATCTGCAACAATATTTCGCTCCTTCATCTTCAGCCAACAGACACACCAGGGATGCCACACTTCCCCAGCAAGCACACTGCACTTCTCTGTGCCGATCGTGGTGGGTGGGGCTCTCTTGCCACATTTCTAGTCTGGAGTTGGGGGGTATTTGGAAGCTGGGATATTGCATCTATGGAGAAGGTGAACTGTAAGAACCCACACTAGGCAGCCATTTTCGCCCCACTCCCTGGTACTCTCCTCTAGAAACCATGTTTGGTGCGCACACAAAAACAAAGCTATAATGTTCTGAATGTATTCTGAAGGTTACAGGTTTAAATCTCCAACCGTTTAACTTAGCTTGGGCAAAATCTTTAACCTTCAGTGATACATCATTAGGCAAAAGTTAAATATATGTTTTGGATAGCCAATTAGTACATTGCATTCTCTTTCTCCCCAATGCCATTGCCCGCCAGACGTTTTGTTAAATTTGTGTTAAGTATTGTGGCCATTTTATGCCACAAAATGAATGCTGCATTGTACCAGTAATTTTGCCTATAAGTCGGACAGGTGCAAATTGCGTTTAGTGATCATGGTGTCAAACCTTGGTGCAAAAGCATACACCTCTGCTATTGCTTCACTGAAGAGAGCCAGGAAAATGACTATCAGGGTTCTCATACCAAACTGGCACATCCCTCTGTGACTTGGCGACTATGGTGATGGCAATTTTGACGCGATGTTGCGATTTAACATGCATCTAGTGTAGTTCCTAAGGAAGGGATAAGTGTTACTATTAGTATTACTTTGTGTTTAAGTTGATACATTTCAGATTTGTACGCGCGCAGCAAGATAATGTCAAATCTGCTGATGAAATATAAATACCAAGTAGAAGTATGGCGTGCCACCTAGCGCCTAAAAGTTGGGCACTGAGGAGCTTCATATGCGCACGCGAGATAGGAGATACGCAATGGAGGAACCACTGTGAGAGGACACGGTGGTTTTGAGCATGCATACATACATTGGGGTCGTTGGGGAAATGTGGTTGTGACAGTTGGGGTACACGGTGAATACACATCTGTATGCTAGGAGTCCTCTCATAGTTATGGATTGTGTAGGCCCAGGAGCCTGTGGTGGCAATTTCGACATTGAAAAAGAAAAACAAGAAAATAGATTAGTGACATTTTAGTTACAAAAAACGTCAATAGGTGTTCACAAAAACACTAGCCAGAAAGGAACAAGTTACTTAACTGTAACTGTTGTTCTCCAGCGTGGGTCTGGCATGGATTCACATGCTCATGAATATTCCCCGTCAGGGTGGGAATCCTCGGTAAAAAGAAAAGTTTCACTTTCAAATTGTATTTATCCTCTAAACCAATCAGTGTCCACAATCGCAATGTGTTTTGAAGCCGGATCGTGGTGTCGATGAAGCGGACAAAGATGCCATCATAGGATTGAAGATTTTTGGATGTTTTTTGAAGAGTTTACCAGGCTTACGAAGCACGAAAAAAAAGGAACTGAACAACGGACGCTCCGCAAGACTATTTATACCCATGGTGACGTCCGCGTGGATATGGAGGCCTTCGAGAGACACCGACTCGAGGGACATTGATACGCAGTGCCCTCTACTGTGAAAAAAATGTCCGAGGCCAGCAAGCTGGAAGTGGATTTATCAAAGATAAGGAATACGTGGGGACGACACAATCCATTCGAAAGGTTAATTTCCAAGTACTAGAATTCAAAAACAAACTGAGGACTGGATGTGATACTTAAACCTGACCATGGACAACTTAACATTTTAGTGGTCAAGTGGAGAAACCACAAAACTGACCTTTTCCTTCTGCCTCCCACCCCCAAGAACACAGAGCAATCAGCCAATCCAAGCCATCAGGAAAGAAATGGGAACCCTGCTCCACCCCAAGCTAGTGCGTCTTGTGCCGGACACACACATACAGAGCAGATGGTCCTGCTGGCCATTCCCTCAGCCTTTCCTGCGGGTACATTGCAGAGGCGGTGTACTCCTACAGTAGGCCCAATAGGGCTTGCACGCCTGCACTTCCACTTCAGTAGAGAAACATACAGCCTGTTAACATGTAAACCATGAAGCATGGCAACCGTAAACAATGTAGTCTACTGCTTGATGTCAACACTGGAACGGACATGTAAGCACAGAGCGGACATAATGAACGTATACTCGGCATAACCCGAGCCTACATAATGGGGAAAACGGAGAAAAACAAATAAGAATGAAATAATACGAACTCACATTTAAGAATGTCCGCCTTCCTGCCCACGTGAGGCTGTTTTTCCGGTTTTGCTTGGCAGCTGAAACAACAAACGGCGGTTGGCAACTTTCCCCGCCAGGCTGCCAACACTGCTTCCCATGAGATCCATCAGCGCGCTCAGGGCACGCGGTCGGCGGCGTGCATGGAGTATGCACCTCGCTCCGGACAGGCCTAGCACCCTGTCTGCACGCCGGGCCGGGCTGGCGCGCCCTTCCCTCTCCGCTCATCTCCCTCGAGCCCGCCCAGGAGCATGGCCGGGATCCCTGAAGTCTGCCCTCCTCTCCGGGCGCCCCCCTGCTTCTGCACTTCGGCTCTTTGCAAGGAGCGCTTTATTTGTGTGCATATAAGGAAGTACTTGTTGATGCGATCTCGAGTGTGCTTCCTGTTTTACTGAAGTACATGAAAAAAAGTGTTGTCACGGGGAATTACAACTGCAGAGCACCACGCGCCTGCAGCCAGCGCCCCCAAACACCCCGTCTTCAAGCCCAGTGCAATTGCAACAGCCGTCACCCCGTCCTGCAGGCACTGAATGTGGGACAAATCAAACGCGCACTTGCGTTAGCCAAGGGCTGAATAAAGAGGACGGATATATATAAAGGAGAAAGGTTACATTCATAAACCTAATAAAGTCATTTGTTTGCAAGCTTTTGTGATCTTCCAAATCCAAGAGAAGGTCAGCAGACTCTTTTTGGGATTCCTTGGGGCAGGGTCGGTCATGCTGGGGGCACGCCTGTTGAAGGTCATTCAGCCAGAGGCAGGACGGGTCCTACATCCAGGTGGAGTTCATCTGCGACCATCTACGTTAAGCTGGGGATAGCAGGCACAGGCAGTCACGTGTAAAGGGATTGCATTGAAACACTGAAAGACCAATCCGCACGTTGGTCATGTTTGCTGGCCACTGCCTCTAAAAGGCGGGGGGGGGGTCAAGGGGGGGGGGGCAGAGCTACTAGCTACACATCAGGCTCCACATATCAGCGCTGTGCCTCTAGTAGGGGGGGGCGGCAGTGCTGGGCCTAGGATTTGCAGGACCCTTGGCGGCAAGAGATGTGCTAGAGTCCCCATATCTGCATATGAAATGAGGTTCCAGAATGAGTCTAATACGCCATGTGTGTTCGTGTAGCGTTGCCAGGAGTAAACCAAGCCACAAGCTAGGATGCCAGGCATAGCAATGAATGGTCAGGCCTAGCGATTCCATATCCGGCAATACCCGGCGTAAAGGCTTTTTTTGGAGCAGCAGGTAGTGTGCGCTGAATCCGTTGTAGACGCTTCTATTTTTGGCAGACAAGGAAAGGTGAGACCATTATTTGCTCAGGAGCAGACAATTGGGTTAAGTGGAAAAGCCAGACTTGGCAACAAGCCTGGAACTCGGCTACTTGCACACACTACACACACAGCTGTAGTTCGTAGAAGTATTGTTTGCCACAGGACCTTTAGCAACTGTGGTTTGAAAACTCCACCCGACCTAGAAATGCAGTGGCGAAATGAGCGATTGTATTATGCCAACTTTAGGGAATGACTTAGAAATGCAGTGCAGAAATGAGAGATTCTGTTATGCCAACTTTAGGAAACGACTTTGAAATGCAGAGCCAAAGTGCCGAAATGAGCGATTCTGCTATGCCAACTTTAGGGAATGACTTAGAAATGCAGTGCAGAAATGAGAGATTCTGTTATGCCAACTTTAGGGAATGACTTAGAAATGCAGTGCAGAAATGAGAGATTCTGTTATGCCAACTTTAGGGAATGACTTAGAAATGCAGTGCAGAAATGAGAGATTCTGTTATGCCAACTTTAGGGAATTGTTAAGACGGATTTCTGAACTCTGTCCTGGTGGCGCAGAAGTTCAGAAGGCCAACCTAATTACTTGGAACAGGGTAACCTCTGGACGAGCCAGACCAATCAAGGTAGCGATCGCGGCGGTCAAGACTAGGTCTCAAGAGGGGTGAGGGTGACTGAAAGCCCGCAATGAGCACACAAAGCAAGAGCGCTTACAAACTACTCCAAACAGTTGTTATATCAAAAATGTATACACATTTATTTTAAGGCCTTTAAAATAATGACCGTAGCGAGAAAATCACAATATCACAATATTAAGCCAACACATACCATATCAACACAATATATATACAAATACGACAGTCGCAAGCGTTATATGCACGAAATGTGTAGTCCACCTGAAAGGGAAGCGATAATGCTTTAGACTCAGTTCGCCTTCAGAGGCACCTAACTAGATGGAAGTCCGAGCCCTGCGAAGAGTGGAGCCTTGTGCTCAAAGTACCTGCACACGCTGGTGCCAACGGGCAAAAGGAGAAGCTCTTCGGAGGAAGTCAGGCAGTTCGGGTTAGTGCACAACAGAAGAAGAACAGGTTCCGCGACTCAAGCGCAGCCTCCACAGTGAGCAGAAGCAGAGCGCGAGTACGGACAAAAGGGTGCTGTTTTTACACAGCGGGGAAAAGCAATGGGCTACTGCAGGAGGGCGACCAGATCCTAACTATACTACTCACCGGTCCCCGATGCAAGCAGACCCAGGCTTCTCCACGTTAGTTTCAGCAGCTGGCAGGTTCAGAAGAGCCGGGAATGCCTCGTCGTCGTGTAGAGAAAAAAGACGTCCCAATCGAAGAAACCTGCACAGTTTTGTCACCACAGCAGGGCAACAGAGCGGCCGTGTGTATCCGAGCCAAATGTACACTACTCACTTCAGACTTGGGAACGCCAAGTGTACGAAGCGTGTGAGAGTGACAAGGACTCGAAATACAACACAACCTGGCGGCACTTACAGAGCAGGACTCCCATGTAAGCTGGTCAGTCAACTGGATGGCCCAGAGACGCTTCCGAAGGCTTACTGGCAGGAGATGATGAAGTCGCCGAGAATAGCTGTTCCTGCTATTCCAAAGGTCGAAGCACCAGTACAGGCCTTCTGGTTCGATCAAAGGAGGAAAGGGTTTCACCGGACGACAGCAGTGCAAAGGAGGAGTCCTTCAGCGGGTCACCAGCGATTCCTCGGTCCAGCCTCTTGTTTGCAGGATACTTGGCTCCTGTATTCCTTCGTTCGTGAGAACTCAGGAGATCGACATGGTAGTGGTGTTTCCAGCCCCCTCTTATCCACAGTTCCCTTCGCGCCAAAATGGAGGGGAGCCAATGGGAGATCCGCTCATCAACACACACACCATTCGTGGACCAATCACGGACCACGGTGGTCCCAGGCATTCACACCACCCTAGACTCTCTGGCACCCAGGATGTGTATTGGGACCAGACATCCCAGCCCACACCCTGGAGGCACACAAAAGACATGTAGAAGCCCGCGAAAGCATCCGTGTTTCGCGGGAAAGTACATGCCCAAATAAGGAAGGCCCCGGGTCGCTCGACCTGGGGAAGGTGAAGGGAGCAAGACGGTCAGTGGCCAGGACAAAGGAGCCCCGTGGTCTGGCCATTTTGGGAGCCAGGCCACCATTTTGGGTTCAGTGCGAAAAACGCGTTCAGAACGCCAAAAGGAGCTCAAAATACACAAAACGATCGCTGCCACCATTCCAATCCCTGAATGACTTGCACCGATCAAATACAATCCTAAACGAGTATCTAGGGCCTGTAGAAGGCTAGAGACCCAAGAGAGCTGTAACTTAGCTTACAGTGCCCTCTTGTGTCATGTTGCACTAAAGCCGCAACATGATAAAAGAAACTACGGGAAACAGCGTTCCCCGGTACTGACTGTCTTAAGGGCATGTCAGTTTCCCCATAAGAAAAGGAGCGAAAGCCCAGAGGAGTGCTGCACTTCTCTGGCAAAGTCAAGAACAAGGTGAAAAACAACAGCAAAAAGTTTAGGGGTTGCCACATGGAAGGAAAATTACCTACAATTACGAAATCTTTCCTAACAGGAATGACTTAGAAATGCAGTGCAGAAATGAGAGATTCTGTTATGCCAACTTTAGGGAGTGACTTAGAAACGCAGTGCAGAAATGAGCGATTCTGCTATGCCAACTTTAGGAAACGGTTTTGTTTGTAGCAGTTTACCGATTGCTTTTATTTTTCTGCTGCAAATTAACCAAAGTAGCAATATGCTTTTCATTCAGATCTACAAATGAGGATTATTTTGAATGAAACTACAAGCAATTTGTATTATTTTAAAACTTTCAGCTGTGGGCACAGGTTTCCAGGATGGCAGGGCAGATATTAGGGTGGGCAGGGCAAAGTGTAGGGCGATCGAAGCAGACACTATTTACTGGAACGGCTGTGAGGATATGCAGTTCCAAAGGGCAACACGGGTTAACACAAGCAGTAGGGCACAAGACCTAAACCGGTGGGGCGAGCGGGCTTATTGAAATACATACAGGAATCCGCCATCACATACTGAAGAGAAAGCTGCACTTTGGATTCGGTTTCCCCTGTGAACAGACCAAATGAGCATTGGCCTTTCGAACAATAACCCAAGAGAGACGATTTCCCCAAAATGGTGACAGCAAAGTAGAGCAGGTGCGCATCTTCTCAACCCAACAACCTGTATTAAAATATTCCCTGTACCTGCAAAGCAAAAACCCAAACACAAGGCACGCTTTGATGACTCTCGCGTGGCTTGGTTTGTGTCTGTCCTGGGAATGTTACGAAAATTGAAAATTACAGGGCTCAAGTCCTAGAAAAAACAGAGGGGTGGGGGGCTAAACACATGCGTAGGTGCTGAATACATGGGGCAGAGGGCTTAGTGCACCCTTCCTCCTTGCATGCATCTTGCAAAATTAGTAAGTGCTGCTCACTTCAAAATGGGAAGGGGTCCCATTAATGGACCGCCTGGCCCGTGATTGCAAGGGGTGGACAGGCCAAATCTGCTGTGTGGGTGCAGGAGTAGCAGGGGATCCTATAGCAGAATGCTGCAACGGCAACTCAGCAGGTTAGGCAACTGTTGCTGATATGTTGTAAATGTAGACATTCCTAATGATAATAAATCATATAGCTTTTTTCCTATTCCTGCTGTAAAATGTGTTTTGGCCTGGGGAGGAGTACACTTCCCTCGCATCATTCATTGCGGGAATCTGCTCACTGTAGCAAACATCAAAAGCTGGCACCCAAGAATATAGGCAAGATAAGGGACCACACCTTAAAGTGAAATAAACTAATTTAGTTCAATTGACCTTTCCCCTTAGAAGAAAGTGCACAAGACAAATAAGCATTGGGCGTTCTCATAAATTAATCAACCTGGAAAAATTATCCGAGAGCAGAGAATTTCCAATAACTATGTTGGCAAAGTATAAAAGGTGCCCACCTTTCAAGCCCAACAGTTTATAACGAAATATTCCAAGGAAAACAAAATGCAAACATGAGACATGGGCTTTAATGGTGCCTTTATGTGGTCTTGTGGGTAAGCGTCTGCATTGGAAACTTAACAACCTGGGGTGAAATCCTAGTATCTGAACAATTGAGCAAACTTCTTTTTAATACTTGCCTCAAAAACAAAAACCAGGATTTTGTCCACTCTCTGAAGTCTTCAACATGTGCTCTGAAAATCAGCACATGGCCGGAACCATAGAAAATAACCTCTCCAGTCTCCAGGATTACAACCTCTCGTCACATCCTGGGCAAATATGCATGACTCACTTGACCGCTCATACTTTCCACTCTCACCCCCACATTTGGCTTTCAACAATATTTTATAAAGAGAACTTGAAAAGTACACAAACCATAGTAAAGTACTCACACAAATATATAAACCCTTACTGAAATATTCAAAGCAAAAAAGTTTACAATTGTGGCATGGTTCCCCCTACCTTGACTGGATGACTACAAATACCAGAATGCAATGCAGCAGAAGGCCCAAGGACTTTGAAAAAGTACTTTGAAGACTTGACGAAAGGGTAATGTGTGAAAAGGTTACCTGTTTGCGTTTCAATGTTTGACAAAGGCATGCCTCATATTTAATGTGAGGAAAATGTTACATTCTACCTAAAATAAATGCTTTTTGGCATGGTAAATATGGACATAAGGCAAATCGTTGAAAATGGTTGTGTGTAATATGTTTAATTGTCCTAGAGGAGGGCACAGGTTTTAGGCAGCTAACTGGTGCTTTGCTATTGCTTTCAAAATAAAAATGCCCCTTTGCAGTTCTTAACAGAGAAACGTTGAGAATGTCTTGTCCAAAACAATGGTCTCTGGGAGTCTCTCTACCAGCACAAACACAGCCCACTGACCTGTTCTTGGGTGGATGGCCAATGGGAGTGTCTCAACCAAGTCTTTAGCTCACTGTCACTTTAAATATATATATTTTTTTTATAAACTATTTATTTCTCAGCAGTATAGATTACAAACATTTGTGTGTCAAGGAACACCAAACAATAACATCACCAGCGTCCTTCCCGCCAACTACCCCCATCTGGGGTGCCGTTTGCTGCTGAAATTTAACTAATACAACTCCCTCGCCCCCTCCCTCAAACCCCCCCCCCGCCTCAATAACATTTCAACATTTGGGTGGAATATAGCATCTTCTTCCAACCGCCTAGCAGGTCCTTTGGGCGCAGTCCTTCTCGCTCCTCAGGTTTCCCCAGTCATAGGATAGAGACATTACGGAATAACCTAGGTTTAAAATACATCTGATCCTTGTCGTCCATGAATTCATGAAGCGGTGTCCAGGTATTAATATATTTCGAGTAGGAGCCATCAGCAATCGCTGTCACTTTCTCCATGGCCATCACCCCCCAGAGTCTCACCCACCATGCGGCCACTACCGGCCCCTGCTTGTTCTTCCATGCCTGCGCTATGGTGAATCTTGCTGCGCTCAACATGTGGGTGATGAGGCCAGCCCTGCATCCAGAATTGGCATAGCTCCCCTCCACTGCATCAGCCAGCAAGACAACCACCCGGTCAAATGGCAATTGTGTCTCGGTTATATCTTTTATATGGCTTAGGACCTCCTTCTAATAAGTCTCTACCACCGGACAAATCCACCACATATGGATTAGGTCCCCAGGTTGTCCACAGCCCCTCCAGCAAAGGATGGAATAGTCCAGGTTGATGGAATGCATTCGTTGTGGTGTCATAGACCAGCGTAGGCAACGCTTGTACGCCCCCTCTTTAATTGAAGTGCATTTACAGAGGAGAAATATCCCTGCATATCAGTTTTTGTCCTGACCAGGAGAAGTCCAGCACCGAAATGCTAGGCAATTCTTCTCTGAACAAGAGTACCAACAGCAACCCCAGACACGTGTTTCAGCCTAGTCGGGCCTCATCAGTGAGGTAGAGCTGTGTCTCTCTAAGAACAGCGAAAAAGGGGTCCACGTCTGGATTCCCCTGGTAACTAAGGGTGAGACCCAAAGTAACATAATATGCTAAACAAAGGGGGGGCATCACTTGTAAATCACTCCCCATTTTAAATGCTCTGTTTTAAGAAGGAAAGTGATAAGCAGTGCTTACAAGGCCTAGAGTATCCGGTGGGCCGCTGGGAGAGGGGTATTTGTCTCAAGAGGGTCGCAGCAGGAGGTTGAGAGGTGAGATGTTGCACAAAAACAAAAATGGAGCCTCACCTCCTACATGGAGGTAGGAAAGCTGCTTTTGACAAAAATATTCCTTTATATGCTGGAAGCAGACGACTGCAGGGCCCCCAAGGCCGCGGGGCTCTGGTCAGCCGCTCAGACTGCCCATGCCTCGGGCCAGCCCTGCCTGGATGGAGAACGCGCTGATATCGGTGGAGCAGTGGAATGATGGCGGCAGCGGTGCATTGGACGACTCTTGAGACGCTGAGGGTGAGTGGGGATCGGGTGTGGCAGGTAGTGGGGAGGGGCATGCGGTAGCAGCGACAGGACAACCAGAACGGGGTTGACAGGTCATCCCCTGCCATGCAAGAGACATGTGTGAAGCTTCCCTGGGTCCCGGGCATGTATCAGCAGATTCAGCCTAGTGTTCAAGGAAGCCGATTGGATGTCTCCCCTATGCAGGATGCTAATATACAGTCCGGGCCAGCCTTAGCTCTGGCAGCGACAGGGGGCGAGGAAACAAAATCCACCCCCCATAACAAAGCCCAGTGCGGGGAGAGGGCGCCTAGCAGCGGCGCTCTATTTAAGTGATTAAAACCCCACTCCTGTGCTGCAGAGGGGAGTTAATGACTTCAATAGGGTGCGGGTGACACGCCGGCTCATGGAAGTATTTCAAGGCCTCCCCCGAGCTGGCGGTGTGGGTGAAGGTGCCACATTGACAGGAAATGTACCCTGCACTCGTTCTGGTGCGAGCGGGTGCATCCCTTTTCAATAGAGCGCCTTTAGCCACCACGCCAGGTCGGGGGGGGGGGGGGGGGGGAAGCAGGCCCTTGAAAGACTACCCCGAGCAGGCGTGGTGGGGGACTACTATAACACCCCGGCTGGCCGCCCGGGTTTCGGCTCCGTTAGTTCACATGATTGTCCTTCAGAGCAGCCCAAGGGATGAACGCTCCTCGCTGCCGTTCCAGAGTTTTCCCTCTCCCCACAGAAACAACTGCGCACAACCGGTGTCCAGCCAAAGGATCTAAAACAAAAGAATCGAATGCCTTTTTTTGACACCAAAAGGACCGGAAAAAAGGGGCAAATGCTTATTTATTTATTTATTTATATTTTTCCCAAAGAAAAACGGTGGGGTGGGGGGGGGGGGCAACCTTTTGGTTTCGAAAAAAAGCCCATTCGATCCTTTTTTTTCTATCCTTTCACCTATGACCCGCACAACCTTAAGCACCAGTGATCTAAAGACACGGGTACTAATGGCTCTTCCTCAACTTAAAAGCACAAAAATAAAACTTCCCTTCGATATCTGCGATGTCGCTCTGATCTGCTGAAGTCCGTTTTCCATGTTGATTACGCCAAGACTTCAAGAGAACACAGTGGCATCGCAGATATTCACCTTCTTCAATGGAAAAAAGGCGTTTACTAACCTTAGGATCGCAGGTGGCAACAGAAAGTGCAGGCTGAACTTGGTGAACAGGGGGGAGGGCAGTTATAGCCATGGTCGGCACTATCCGGCCCTCAGTACCGGCACTTCTCGTCACTATATAGGACTACCGGTACTGAGGGCCGTTGATTTTCTCTACAGGGCATTTCGAGATGCAGAGCGAAGTCGCAGCAGTACCTGTTCCTGCAAGCTGATTAGTCACTTGGTTTGTTCTTTAGCAAAACGGCAGTGCCCAACCACCTTGCAGGATCAGATGGATCCAATATTTTGCCAGTCAGCTCCCAAGTTCCGAAAGGTGCTGCGTTTGTCCGCAAACTTTCCAAGCAAATGGGTACAGTCAGCCACTTGATGCAAATCCAGTAGTTTGTTTTGCCGGCCTTTCATTTGTAAGACGACCACGAATCCAGTTCGAGCGATGCTGCAGTGACTTGTGTCGGAGAGTTTTTTTTTCTGCCCACTGCTCACTGCCACAAGGATCCACCGAAGAAAAGGGTAAGCTGAAGCAGTCTTTTTTTATTTCGTTTTTCCGAGCTCTACATTTGTACTGTACTCCAAGGTCTGCATAGCCTCAAGACCCGAATTTCAGCTACCTAGTGCCATTTGTGTGTGTGCTAAGAGCAGATATTCCTTTATTAAAAACCTATGCAGTGTTATAATTGGCGAGGCATCCGTTCTTAGTTTGGTAACCATTTCATGGATTGCGTGGCTTCTGCTTTTTACTTATGCGGTGTTATAATGGGCGAGGCGTCCGTTCTTCGTTTGGTGACCATTTTATGGATTGCGTGGCTTCTGCTTTTTACTTCTGCAGTGTTATAATGGGCGGGGCGTCCTTTTTTCGTTTGGTGACCATGTCATGCCTGTGCCACTGGCGCACACATTGGCAACCATCATGGACTATTTGGAACTCATTTATCTTCATAATACTCTTTGAACAACCCCTATTCACACTTTGGTCCTTAATTTCCATTTGCACGACTTTGGTACTTTCCAATTTAATTCATCTAACTACATGTACCATAATGCACCTTTCTACAGTTGTCATTTCCTGGCTATTCCCATTCATCAGTATTGGAACCACAATACCCAGAAACCCTAGCGATCAGTGCTGCTTCCACCTTCTCAGGACCAGAGAGGGAGGAGGCAGATTACCTTCAGGTGTATTGCTCCAGGTGCTACCAATTAGCGTGCCTCAGTACAGGGCAGAGCTGTATTTAAGCAGCTGCCTGCAGGAGCACAGTCTCTTGCATCAAGAGTTCTCCCAGCCCCTTTTTGCCTTGGACCACGAATTGTATGCTGTTCCTGTTGCCGTATTATCCTGCCTCTGATCCAGTGCCCTTTGCCGGCTCCCTGCCTTACAGCCTGCTACACTCCTCTGCCTTCAGCCCTGGTCCTCTGGGCTCCCTGCCTCGCTGCCCTGCTCCTTGCTTCCCTGCTCCTCTGGGCTCCCTGCCTTGCAGCCTGCTACACTCCTCTGCCTTCAGACCTGGTCCTCTGGGCTCGCTCCTTGCTGCCCTGCTCCTCTGGGCTCGCTCCTTGCTGCCCTGCTCCTCTGGGCTCTCTGTCTGCAGAATACTACAGCTCTGTCCTGCTCCTCTGGACTCCCTGCCTTGCAGCCCACTACAGGCCTCTGCAATCCACAACAGTTTACCTGCACTTTGTGCCATCCGTTACTGCAGCCCTGCTTCCTTGTTTGCAGCCACCCTGTTTCCTAGCTACTGCTCCCTTGCTCTTTTCCTTGTTTGCAACCCCCTGTTCTTGATCCCTGTCCTTCTCTTCCTTGAGTCTTCAGTCCTCCCCTTAGGTTATCCATTTCAGTTATACTGTTTCCTTAATTTCCTTCTGCTAGCTTTCTCTCGTCTTTCCAGCCCTGAGTTACTGTTCTACTATTCCTTGTAGAGTTTCCGGTTACCATTCCCTACAGTTACATACTAGGTTTCTGCCCTTCCTTGCTTCCAGATTCTGTTCTGAACCTTATTCTCTTTGACTTCCTTTTCCCTGGATATTTCTGTTCTTATCTTCACTTGTGTCTTATGTAAATCCTTTGTACAGAGCTTGTCTGTTGGATTCTGGCAGGCCACCTCTGCCCCTTCCCATGTCGCGTTTTCAGTGTTGTACTTCGTGTCATTGTTTGGTTCCTGCTAGACCCGTACAGGCTTCAGTCTTGTGAAGTACTGTTACCTTGTTCGTGCCTTAGGGTTCAGGTACAGGCACCCACTGCTGTTCCCAGCCATGAGCATACAGAGTGGGTCCCTGTAATAGCAATCTGTGCAGAAGGCTGGAGTTTCCAAAGGTCAGTGGAACACACTTTCCCATTTCTGCATACACCCCAAGAGGGAATCCATTTTGTTTGTACCTTTGTATTCCCTGCCCCTTTCGTTCACAGCTACTGTTGCATATTCTTTCTTGTTGAGCTTCCTGCTGTGTGCGCTTATCTGTCACCTTACATCAGCACAGCCACACAAAACCTACCTGGGTGCCCTGTGCCACTCTTGACAGAGTGCCATCCCTGACAGACCATTTCATGGATTGCGTGGCTTCTGCTTTTTACTTCTGCAGTGTTATAATGGGCGAGGCGTCCTTTCTTCGTTTGGTGACCATTTCATGGATTGCGTGGCTTCTGCTTTTTACTTCTGCAGTGTTATAATGGGCGAGGCGTCCTTCCTTCATTTGGTGACCATTTCATGGATTGCGTGGCTTCTGCTTTTTACTTCTGCAGGGTCAGAACACCATTTCACACTTCATTTTGGAAAGGATTGGGTGTTAAAGACTTGTTTAACTTCCAATTAACCCAACAGGCTCAATGACCGTGTGTGGTTGTGTGAAAGGGCAGGTAATGAGTAAAGTGCTGCCATAGAGTTGGTAATATGCTGACCTAAAGATGGATTCTTTGGCATTCAAATGACGGCAGCTTTTTCAAAGTGTGGTTATATTTCAGTGCCAAACTCTGGTCCATTTCAACCTGGAATCGCAGTGGGCTTTGTCTTATACCTGAACCTGCAGATATGGGAATTATATTAAGGCGACAGTGCGAATCCAGAGAGGAACAGTTTCTCTTCATGATGGGGTACAGAGGAGTTTCTATTGATTGCAGTGATAATGTGGCAGAAAAGTGATCGAGAGAGGAGTGCCAAAGTCGGTTTCTTGCTTTTCTGTGGAGTAGCAAAACAGGGCCTGCATGTCTCATCACCACCACCAATGTCTGAGACTTCAGATAACTGCAGAGCAATGCCAAGGCACCACTGATTTAATGGAAATGCACAGTAATGAGTCACACAAGTTAGGGTGGAGGAACCAGTGTTATCTTGAGTCACCTTTGTGACCACAAAGACATTACAGCCCTTAATAGATGGTGATTTGATTGGTCATGGGGGTCAATCAAACATGCGAACATGCTCTGAAGCTGCCAGACTGTATGAGAGCATACCCAAAAATCTGCAAAGAGTATATGCGTGTCTCTGAGTGGCATCACATGTCACAACGTTCTGTTAAGATATACGTTTTATCCTCCTGCATCTTTGCCGGAATAGTACATGATATGGGATGATTTGGAAAGCTTGGGAAATTACTTTTTAAAGTTGTTTCTTTGTGATTAGCAGTACCTATTCTAATATGTAATTGGAGATGTGATGAAATGTTTGACTGTAAAGTTGCTCACAGCTCCACTTACCTACTGAATTTCTTATTCGCAATGACAGCGAGCAATAATAAACGTTCCCTTTTAAAGCTTAGTTTACAACTATGAGATCTGCTAGTTTGATACGCAAAAAAGAAAGTCCCATTTTATATGGATATTCAAACTTGCTTAACACAATCCATAACAAGAAACTGGAAGTTTGCGTTAACGGATCCCAAATACACTGCTTGACTAAAGTGTGTGATGCTTGGCACATAATTTAATCTCACTGGGCATTGCTTGTAAACAGGGTGCTACTAAAAAGGACCTTTGACCAACGTGTCGCGCCGAAACGGGCAGTGCCAAAAGTGCTGTGCCAGAATGTCCAGCTGCATAGCTTGGTGAGTATCTGCACTTCTTTTTTCCCCCATTTAAAGCTCTGGCCATGGGCTATACCTAGGGAAACGTGTCACCCTCTGCTGCCCTCATTTCTTCTCCCCCATAGCCTGCTTCCAAAGTCCATTTACAGTTTTGACAAAGTGTTGCTTTTGGCTAATGGTAAATCGGAGGGCATTATCACTTTGCGCCATACTACGAATACCTATTTTTAGGCTATGTTCCTAAGTCTTATAATAGCACTGCTTCTGCAATTGCAGATCTTTTGGCGCTTTGGTTCCTGCAAGTAAAAAGGTGGTTCTTTGAGAGCAGAGGGAGGAGGAGAGCACAGGTTTACTGAATAACTGCGAGACTGGCCAGGATTTACGGTGATCTGCTTGCAGTTGAGCCCGTGCGGTGTCTGCTTGACGGTTCACTGGGTGTTGGTGCTCTGGAGCCCCTTATGCTGCGTGCAAGTGGTGTTAAGGGGCGTGCCACCCCTCTACCATTGGGTGTAGGTGTTGAGTGGGTCAGAGAAAGCTGCGTGTGTAGGTGGTAGGAGTGAGTGCTAGGTGTTAAATGGTGCAATTGGTGAGGGACTGTGTCAAGACGAGATGGCAGGTGATGGGCTTCATTGTAGAATTTCACAGGTGCAGGTTAGGGTAGGAGGTTTAGGATCAGAATGATGGATAATCACAGAATGAAGTTCAATATCTTGCATAACAGCACCAAGCAGCAGTCGTGGCCTTGGCCAGTTAACAGCGATGACAAGACCAGGGACTAACCATGCCTGCATGGTACACATGATGCAGGGTGGGCTGAAGATCTGCCATACGGGCTGAGGGCCCATTTCAACAAGATGTTTGCCCACCCTTCTTATTTATTTATTCAGATTTATAGAGCGCACGTCAGCCCGGAGGCACCTTCACCTTAAAGGTGCGAAAAGCAGCCCGTCAGAATAACGCAGCAAGAGGCAAGGTGAACTGCCGATTCCTTCTTGAATTGCCCAGAACCAGAGCTGCATTGCCTCTCTGGACACTAGAAGTGATCCTACACCTTCTCTCTTGTTGAGGAAGTACATGGCCACTGTGTTGTTCATCTTTATCAGGACATTCTTTCCCCATACAGAGGGCAGCAAGGCCTTCAGCGCAAGTCTGATCGCACTCTGCTCCAAAAGATTGAGGTTTAGTTTGGACTCCGATGGAGACCAACAACCGCTGATTGTCAGATAGTTGACATGGGCTCTCCACCCTGTGAGTGAGGCATCCATCACTACTATATCTCCGGCCATGGTGGCCAAAAAGGTTCTCCCTTCAGAATATTGTCCTTGCAGGCACACCACAGGAGATCCTGTCCGACCCGGTTTGGAACCTGAAGTAGGTCTGACATCTTGCCCGAGAATTGAGACCACTCTGTCCTGAGCGCCCAATGAAAGGATCTCATTCTCAGGCGAGCCTCAGATACCAGAAAACCCCCGACTTGGTGGTATGGGGACTTACCGGTCTATTCCGACCTTTGAGGGACTGGTAAATCCCCATTTGAAAAGCCATTCCCCATTCCCATTTGAGCCCCCATAGGGCTCAATGGGAAGGCGTCAATAACGGTATCGCAAATTGTGGTACCGTCATTGACCCCGGTATCCCTTTGTGGGTCCCGTCCATAACGCCTGGTAAAACCAGGCTTTAGGGAGGACCCACAAAGGGAGCTCGGAATAGGGCGCAAAGGTATTACCGGCACCGGTGTCATTACCGGTGCCCAGTATCCCTTTGCGCCCAGGTCGTAAAGGACCCCCATAGTATCGCAACAAAGGAATAGCTCTGGTTTTAAGTCAATCTGATTGACACAGGTAGAGGGACTAAATCCTGTAATGCTGACCCTGTCTAACTAAATGTAATAGAGTACGCAGGAGCCAATGTTGCACAAATAGTAAAGAAACAAATATGATATATACACAGATGTAGATACATATTGACAGGCCCAAGAGAGCTGTGTAGGGCAGGGATTGTCAAGACAGAACGTTTCGGCAGGAGATGAATTAGACTGCCCACCCCAAGGGAAGTTGGAGCTCTGTGGATGTGATATAGCGACTATTACTAAAACATTTATTTCAAATCGAGGATTAAAAACAGATTTAAAAAGAGAAAGTAAAAAGGGAAAGTGTAATAACAAAGAAATCTTTCCATATGAAAATGCCTCACCCTCTGTGTGTGCCATCACCCTTATCTGGATAACCACAGGCGGAACGAACTGTGTCCACCTTAAAGAACCTGAAGAAGCAAAGAAAAAGGAAGAGCAAAAACACTTTGTGTCTTGTGAGATACGGTCCACACCCTATAAAGCCAACACCAAAGTCTCCAGTCGCTACTCAACCAATACCACGTAAATATATAGACTTACTGTATGTATGAGTTCGGGGCGCCAAACTACAATGCAGCCAAGCTGTTGTTGAACAGGTGTCCTAGTACGGGAGTATGAATCAAACTAAGGATTAAATAGATAGAAGAAACAGGCCACTAAACCTGGAATAAGAATGATAATTAGACTCACCAGTCATTTAAGATGTAACCCAAAGGGCATATAATTGTTAGCCGAGGGCTCTACCCAGGCCACATCCTGTTTCGAGTGAGTGGCGGGTCTTACCGATGTTACAAACTCAGAGTGCATGTGCCCGCTGAACAGGGGAGAAGATTTAGGTTAATGTATCCCTCCATATTTGTCTGTAGTCAGAGGCAGCCAAAGGCCTCTTCACATGTCGATTTTTCAAATATGGATCCGCAGGTCTAAAATGTAAAGAGAAGGGGATACATATGGATGTTTGAATAGACAATCTCACTGAACCATTATCAGAATGCTGTGCTAGTCGTGGAATTAAGGTAGTGATACTTTACAGTTCATTGACTGCAATAACACTCACCCTCAAAGGCATCTTGTTTAAATCAAGGTGTGTGGACACAGTGCATTTGTCTAGTAGCAGCCGTACCAAAGCTGTGATGCGGCCAGCCGCACTGTGCATGCTGAGAAAACAACAAGCAACAGCCAAATGGCAGCCTTGGGCAATGCGAAAATATACATGCAGCAAAGGCTGGAAATGCATATCACCGTTAAGTTCCACACTTAGCCTGGCCAACATGTGACCTACTTTCCAAAGTGATAATCATGGTAATCGCCATGAGACATGGAGAGAGATTCGTGAAACAAAGGGAAAAATGAACCCATATGGACCCATGAGCTCATAGCACAGGCAACAGACGGTTTATAATGATAATGCCTTAGCATTATCATTACAAAGAAACTAAAAATAAAGCATCTAATGCATTTTTTTCCTTTTTGTTTTAATGGGGGTCCCCCCTCAACCCGTTTTTTTTACCCCTTAAAACCAAATATAACTAAAATAAAACCTTTACCTTTGAAAAAAATGCATTTGATGCTTTTTTAATGCATTTTTTTCGATGCTTTGTCATTCAAATCTTTGTATTCGATGCAATGACTGGATACCCAACAGACACTAAGCGTGTACACCACTGCTCAATTCCTGAAATGCCGACTCGGCATGTATAATCCGTCCATCAGAGAAAACAAGGGGGGGTGGTTACAGAAAATAAGGACAAAGGAAAAACAGGACCCCTTTTCCCCTGCAAGGACTCCACATGCTCCATGCTAAAGAAAACAATCCTGCACTCTAATGTCTAGCCAAGCCAATTACGTGAACGGAAGCAAAACGAACAAAGAAAAAAATGATTATACCTGAATGGGACTACATGTCTCAGCACACAGAGCTTCCGCTTCCCCAAGTAAGCGCAATGCTGCAACTGGACCCTAGCCCACTTGCTCACTCAGTACCTAGCATGGAGGTCTCGTGTACTCGGGTGAATGCTACACCAGCCATAGAAAGAGGGCTGCTGTACTCGTTAGAGGCTGTATAGCGCTGAAACAAAAACAAACATTTATTTCGTTTTTAGGTTCCCGACGTGCAATGAATGCAAGGTTAGCACAGCCTTTGTCGGGGCCCAATAAAACTTAAGTGAAGCACTGGCACGTCCCAAACCAGGCCCCATGTGAGTCTAGGGGGCCTGGATAATAATGCATGGATTGAAGGCCCCGGCAATGCCCCAGTCCCAATTTCAAAAACATCCACCACTAATCATATAAGGTGGGGGAAGAATAAAGGGTGCTGGAGCAGGGGCAGACGGATTCTGCCGTTGTTCTGGGATGTTAATAATGCCCACCAAACGTCCAAAATCAGCCGGGGCTGCATAATCGCAATACCTTTGTTGGTCTGACCGAATGGGACTGGCCAAAGTGGTAGGGACCACACAGATATATGTAGATTCCCCAAAGGACCTACACGTCTAACTTCACATAAATATGGAGAGAGACGAAAGATGGGCACAATCAACACCCTTGGCTAAGGGCTCCATGTAGCTCCAAGGGAACATGATGTAAATATATATTGAGAGGGTCCTAATAAGGGCCAAATGCGCCCGTCAGTACAATGGAGACTGGTATCTCCTCCATACTAAAGAAATCTCTTACCACTGGTACCAATGCGGTTATTCGACCTCATTCAGGCCATTTTCAATTGTGCCCAATCGGTGTACCCATCTTGCCTCTGTTATACATAGATGATGGACTGTGCATGTGTTCTTCGGAAGCGCTTCAAGGATCCACCACGACGTATCCGTGGAGTGTCCGTGTTCCATATAATGCGATACCAACAATGCATTTATGTTCTTGAACCTTTTGCAGGACCTGTGCTCCACAATTCTAGTGAGAACTGGTCTTGATGTTTGTCCCACATATTTCAGTCCGCATGGACATTCTACACAGAAGATGGTGTTGGGGGTCTTGCAATTCGTTTGTGAACGTAGGTTCCATCGTCTACCTCGTACTTCAAAATCATTAAATCTTCTTACAGTACTTGCAGACTACTGTTTCCAATGACCATGCATCTGAAGTAATGCTCATCATTCTAGCAGATGCAGTGAGAGACTGCCTCACACTGGGGTCTTGTGCGCTAAGGCCTCAGAGTATTTGAGGCGGCTGAAGCAGCGGTTGATGGTAAAGAAGCCGTTGCTTCGGCAGGCTTTCCACTTCTCCCTCATCCACCATGAAAATCTTTTCTGACCAGCGTGACCAGCCAGTCCTCTCGCTCTTCCAACTGAGGAGTAGAAGCGAAAGGACTTACCTCTCCAAGATGATCCACTGGGATGAGAGGGTTGAAGCGGTCTGAAAGGAACTCCAAGGGACTTGGCTGCTGCCTTTGAGGTCTGTAGCCTCTGCAGCTGTGTGCCGTCAAAGGGCATTTTGAGGAGCCTGGACTGCACATCCGGTGCGAAATCAGACTTCCTCAAACACGCAAATCTGCGTATTACTCTGCTTGCCGCCATGGCTCTGCTGATGCTATCAGCCGAGTCCAATCCTGACTGCAGAGACTCACACATTGCCTCCTTGCCATCTCTTACAATGCTCAGGAAGCGGTCTCTCTCTTACCCATCAGGAATATGGTCAGCCGCCATAGCTACACAGTCCCTCAGGGTGAAAGTGAATTTTGCTAACACACAAGGAGAATTTGCAGACTTGAGAGCCATGCTTCTTGCAGAAAATACTTTTCTTGCCCAAGCATGAAACGCTCATCATCCCTATCTGGTGGGATGGTAGGGTATGCAGTCTGTTTTCTGGTTGGCATTGCTGCCTGAACAACTATGCTTTCAGGTGTAGGCTGTTTCGACAGGTAGCTAGGACCGCTACTGGATGGTCTATATTTTCTGGTGAGATTCTTGTTCACTGCAGGTTTCACCTCAGGAACCTCTAAATTTCCCATGACCCTTTTCTGTAGACTACATGAAAAGGAAGTATGGGATCCTTTCGTGGATCTTTATCCAGAATATGTTAGGTTGTCTTTCTCAAACGGTGGAGCAGGCCTGCTCCATTCCATAGAGTCAATTACTCTAGTCATCAGACATCAAGGGTCTGGCTTGCCAAACTCCCTCTCAGGTGAGTTACCGACCCCACTAGCACTCTGAAAATTCTCACAAATCCTTGAGCCTGGATTCTTGTGAAACTATGCTCTCTCATATGTTAGGTGTGATTAAATCCAATCCAAATGGTGGGTTATCTGATCTGAGGGTTTGTATTCCTCATAAATTGAGGATAAAGACTTGAAGAAATATTTCTTTGATAGTGGCTTATACAATTTTTGAATTTCTTTTGATTTGGTGGGTAAAGGCGTAGATGGCTTCGACAAAGGCGATGACCTTGACACCAACAGTGTTGACAACTATGACATTGATCGTGTTCATGCCAACAACGTCTTTGATTACTTTTATATGATTTTTCCTTCGAAAGAGCCTTCGAAGGGCTTGATCCTGGACTCGAAAGAGTCCTCAACGATTTCTCGTCATGTCGAGATCTCGAAGGATCTCGGGCGGTCTCCGACTTATGTTCTGGGCTCGAGGGCGTGCAGAATGTTGCCTTTGGTCTTTCCTCGTCTGCCTTATGTGGCTCAACAGGAGCATGGCAAACCTTTTCCTTCGAGGGGGTTTGGGCCTCTCTCAAAGATTTTCGTCATTTTCTGTCTTAACCTTTCCCACTTAGCCAACGTAGAGGATTTAGTACGACAGGCTATAATTCTCTGCAGAGAAGAATCAGACTTACTCTAAGAGGGCGACCTGTAATGCCTATTCTTCGACTACCTTGAAGATGACGAGGAATGTGTGGCCCGCTCCTGGAGCGTGATCGTTTCTTTGATCTCTTCTTACGAGGAGAGTCATCTCTCGACTCAGTCAATCTTTCTCTTGAAGGAGTCATCGAAGGGGATTTAGTGGGGGTCCTACCCACCACTAGTTTTCCCTTTACACTCTTTCAGAGCCTTACCAGTCATCAACTGACAGAATTGACAGTCCGCCGTTTCATGTTCGGCACCAAGGCACCACAGACACACCCGATGGGGGTATGTGTGGGACATTGTGGTGCTACAGTATTAATACGTCTTGAGCCCGGTCTTCAGGGGTTGAAGGAACAGAAGACGAGGCCATTGCTCAAACAAAGTTCTCACACAAAAACTGAAGCGCGCCGTAATTCTTGAAGCGAATGTTGTTGCAGAAAAACAGAACTGAAGCCAATGGGTGCTGCGTGTTTTATATATACACCAACATTGACATCGACTGCGAAGCGGAGTCCCTCGAGGAACAATGAGTCAACTGTACCGACGCACAGCGCCCTCTGTCAAATTTATTTTCTGAAGCTGAAGGATATCATAACATGAGGAATACGTGGGAGGACATGATCCATTCTAAAAAGAGATAACAGTCAAAAGGAAAACCGAAAAAGGCAGAGAAAAGAAAGCAGATGAGAAATTGCGAGGGAAACAAAAGACTAGCAGTGGTTATGGGCACTGGGCTACATTCTTGGCAAGCCACGTGGACCTGTTTAAGATATGACCCTGGTTTAAAAATGATGTGCCATTCTCTAACATGGCTGTAAACATGTGAAATATAAGAGTGCATGGCGTGACAAATTGGCACTGCTGAATATTTTGCAGGGACAAACCCTTCACCTATTCTGAATGGTGTTTATCATATAGGAAACACGTGTGCTAAACATTCATATTACCTATGCAGTTTATGTGATCAGGGCCCATGTGTGATGCATATTTTTATCAAGTACAAAAAGCACAATTTCAGCAAGAACCCTGGTACAATTTATCAGCACTATATACAGTTCCCTACTATGTAACTTCCAAATATTATGCGCCGCCCAGCACAGTTGATAATAATCCAGGCCATCAACAGAGCACAGAGGGGAGAGGCCAAGCACAACATCTGGTTTGCCAACCAGGGACACAAACAGTGCTGGGATTGGGCCGGATAGCCCTGAATTCATAAAGCGCCAAAAACTGTATCCCCAGATTTAGAGTCCGGGGAACCAAAAAGCACACAGCCAAACCTTCACACACTGGACCCGCAGTGTTTAACTGTTGCCAGCTTTGGAGATGAACATCGAGCTTGGAAGAGTTATGCCCCCCCCCCGGTTTGTCGATTTGCATACAGGCCCAAAGAGGCCCGATTGATGTGGAAAATAGCAGCCCTCATGTTTAGCCAGGGCGGTGGATTGGGAGGCGTGGTGGCGAGCCAAGAATGGAGGGACACCTGAAAGTAGGGTGGACCAACCCGGTGCGGAGTGGCGTGGCACTGGCAGGTGCTGCCACTCGGTGCCAGAAGTACAGAGCCAAGGGTTCCCGGGCAGGTATAACGCGAGGGGGCTACAAAGTGCTCTCCCTTTCTTTTGCCTCCACCAGGAAACGGTGTGGTGCAAAAGGCAGCACTTTTCTTAGTTTTTCTTTTTTCCCCCCGCTACAGAGGCAGCAATGTTCGTTGCGCTCACCGAGGCGAGCAGTGTTGGGGGCCGTGATGCGCTCCCCAAGATCGGGCTACAGTGAGGTTTGACTTCGGGGGAGATGGGGCTGGGGCGGTCCGTCTTCCTTCGTTGGTTAAGATGCACGTGGTGTGTACTCGAGTGCATAGTATGGTGTACATTGAGTGTTTCTCACTTGGAATGGTTTCCTTTATTTTCTTTCTGTGTACAAGGCAGGAGTGCGTCTTCCGTTTGCATAACATTGATGTAACTAATGTGGTTTCCGCACGTGGCTCTTTTCATGCTTAAGTGTGTCTTGCTTGTGTCCCCTTTTTGGATAGCAGCCATATTCCCTCTTTTTAGATTTGATGTGGCTAGGACTCCTATAGGAGTAACTATATGTGGAAGGGCTCTGATCGGGGATGACGTAATGATGACGTGATTGATGACATAACAGTTAATGATGTTATGCATATATGGCTTTGTCGCATTTTGGTGATGTAAGAAATATAATAAATGTGGACTCATGCCTTTCAAAGAATATTTGTGTCCGAGTCCCTCACTGGCCCTGCTGCCGGCATCGCCCACAATAGTAGCCCTGGCACTTAGCCAGAGCGGTGGCATGGTAGGCGTGGCGGCGGGCCAAGGAGGGAGCGGCGACACCTAAAAAAAAGGGGGGGTGGGGTTATCCTGGCAGCAGGACGTTGCATTTGGCCGCCGCCACTCGGCACCGGAAATAGAGTGCAGAATGGGTCTCGTCAGGGTATAAGGGTAGGGAGCCCGAGGTACTCATCCTCTCCTTTGTCTTTCCCACGCCCGAGAATGGCGAGCTACCGTTATAACATCAAGAACTGCTATGTCATCAATTATGTCATCATTACCTACTTGGGATTGGCCGAAGCAATCACCCCCCTCCCCCATCCTCAGGGAATGGGCCAGAGGGAAATAGGTGATCTCTGAACCGACCAGACCACCAGACCCCCTCCCCCCATTGTACTGACCGCTGAGGACCGCTCAATTATCCCCTGGCAGGACAACTCAACATTCTGTGCCAAACCGAGGACCATAACAAATCAGCAATCCATCTCCCTTCCAGTGACCCAAACGGTTGAGCCCATAACTCAATTCAATGCAATGTGCCCCAACCTAGCACCACAGGCCTACCGGCCAGGGACTTTGCATACAGGCACAATGAGGCCCAACTGACGTGAAATGGATACAAACACAGCAGTGAGTGGGTATTGGCAATGGATATATACCCTTAAGAGGTGCAGATGGTGGGTAATTGGAAAGGGGAGACCTACATTTGTATGCTAGATGAAAGAATGACCTCAAGTGGAAGATTGCATTGTAGCCTCTTTCACAGTCTTTCTTGCGGTTTTGATAAGTTTAACACCCAGGTTTGATTTCTTTAGGCTCTGAAAAGTTTGTATGCTGGTAATAGTAAAACTTCCATTTAGGATGAGGAAAATAATGCTATTTTTTTATTTTGCTCAGCAAGTTAGTTTGCTGTGCGATTTGTGTAGGTTGCAAGTGAGCTCTACCAAGGCAAGTGTTTTATTTTAGCTCAGTGTTTTTCACACTTAAAAAAGTCTATCGCTTGACTGCCATGACTCCACCACAGCACTGTCCCATTGCTCACATGCCTCCATGGAATTCCAGAGTTTTTTCCATATCCAGCAGTGGACACAAAGTTTTTTTTTTCTTCATATAAGATTTTATTGTCATTTTGTTTAAACAAAACACAAAATAAAATCCCATCCTCCTAAATCCCCCCCTCTCCTTCCCAGGTCTCGATAGTTCCAGTCCCTTTTTTTTGCCTCTCGTTCTGATTTTGCTGTTCCGTTTTATCCTGCTGCTCTCGATGGAGTCCCCGCTTCTCTTCTCGTATGATTGTGGGTTGCCATCTCTCCTTCCCCCCCCCCTCTTAGTTCCTAACCTTCCCACCTTTCCCTTACTTGACTTGTTAACATGTCTATTCTCCAGGCGTAGGGGAGGTCCCTGTGGCCTCTTACTTTCTATTGCCTGTTACCTTGTTTTCCCAAAGTCCTGGGAAGCCCTGGCTCGGTCTTTTCCCCCTAACTGGCTGTTGGGTGGAAGTTCCAAGTATGGTGTTGTTGGGAAGTCCAGGCCAGACTGGCTGAAGCCTTCCCAGTGACTGTATGTTGTGGGTACACCCTGTGGGCGGGACATGGGTGAATGGAGTGTGTGACCAATATGCACTTCTTGTTGGGGTGTCTGGTTGCTGGTATGAGAGACAAAGACTGAGACAGCCCTGCCCAAAACTGGTATGAATGCAGTGTGTAGTGTTGAATGGATGGGTACTTGTCCCAATACACATTCTTTGTTGTGAATGTCTGAGAGGGAGGAGTATGGCCTGAATGCACTGTATGCCCGATTGGCTGACTGCATGAATGTCCTTCTGTATGATTGGCTGCTGAGTGTGACGCAGCAGTGTGGTTGAGAGGCAGAATAGTATATCTGGGGACCTCTCATCACTGGAAACTGTTCAGAAGCAGAGTCAACAATTGAAGAGTAACTGGAACTGCTTATCCTCGACACCCAGCTGGAAGAAGAACTGCTGCTGCATTTGCTTCGACCCGATCCGAAAGCTGTCGTTTTCATCGAGGACTGATCAGAGAGAGGACCTGGCTGGGCACCCTCTCCCCGTGCTCCGAGGGACCATCGAGCACCGCCAACCTTCGCCAAAGCTCCCTGGAAGTCAGACCCTCGAAAGGCTGCCGATCGAAGATGGGGACCGCCGCGGAGATCGAAGTGAAGCACCCGGTCATCGATGCAGTCGAAGTCCATTGCCATCGACCAGGGTTCGGAGTATCGCCGTAACTACTGGAGGCCCGTCGAAGCCGTGTTGCCCAAAAGAGGGGACCGATTGACACCATGCTGCCGACGACCGGAGCCCCCGCTCCTTTGCCTAAGACTGTTGAATCAAAGGACTCCCTTGTCTGCGCCATCGACCGCTTTATCCCGCCGGAGAAAGTCGAGGACGCTGACGCGCCCGAGGAGAATCTGCCGGTGGGTTTCCCGCCACCCAAAGACCACAAAGACTTTGACGACTCGATGCCCTTGTCAGGCCACAGTTCTTCAGAAACTCTTTGCGGTCCTGAACTAGCCAACACCGTGGTGCCCCTCACACCTCATTCTCGCAGGACGTCGTCGACGAGCACCACCTGGATCGACACTGGTCTCGGCACCCTCAAACTTTTCTTCAACGCCAAGTTCACCTTTTTTGACGCCTCTCAACGATCCGTGGCTCCTGCTTTAAAGGGAGTCACTCAAGAAGGATCCCTCGATGCCTCTTTGAAGATTTCTGCTCTACCAGGTACACTGGGGGGGGTAGAAAAATAGAACGAAATAAGACTTGTAGAACAATATATGGACTGGGCTTGTTATATCTCTGTATTTTACAGGTTGCCCAGGTAGGGGCGGGGGGTTCTCCATGCAGAACTGTCTAGTGATAGGGGCCAGTATTCTGCCTATTGTTCTAACTAACTGCTTTCCTCCTATGTCTATTGTTGGTTGCCTTTATTAAGTGATCTGTGTGACATTTGACCAAGAGTATAGTTGATGTACTTTAATGAGATCTGACAATAATTGTGGTACCACTTTAGAACTGTATATAATTTACCATTGTTGATTTTCTGAGCACAAAGTGACTTGTTGCGATAGTGGACATAACCTTGAATATTAATTATATAAACACTGTTTTCAGTAATACAGTGTGTGGACATTCCTTTGTGGGGGCTTGGGGACTACACTGTACTTAAGAACCAGCCTGCATCACCTCCTGAGAAGCTAGGCTTTGATTGCTCGACTCCGTTACCAATAATAGAGAATATTGGCTGGGGTCCGCTGTGTCTCTCCTCTACCATATAAGAGAGCAGGAGTACAGACACCCCCCTCCAGTCTTTACAGGGGCACCTGCTGAGGATAGGGCTCTCCCTCCAAATCTCTGCTTGGAGATGAAAGAATCCCAACTTGCAGTAGCACCCTTAATTATTTTGAAGTACCCCCTGATCACGTTCAAACCAAAGTAAATGCACCCCCCTCTAGGAAATTAAGGCCATGAGTCTATCTTGCAAGAGATAACAAACTTTAATCCTTACAAAGATGAGGACTGGGGGGAATGGCAGAGGACTCTGCCATTCCGACCAGCATTCTGTCTTCCATGGCTGGCTCCTGCAGCCTTAATGGCAAGCAGGCGCCTTTATATTCAACTTCTTCACTGGATACTGGCAGAGCTCATCCAAAACTGTTGTTCCTTAAAAGGGATGCTGCAGTTCTTTCTTCTGGCATGTCTGGGTTCCGTTTGGGACAAGCTACATAACATTATGCTGCCTATGCAGGAATACATTGTCGCTCTTGTTTAGCATAATTTGCTATGTTATAAACATTCATACATAAAGACATCTTCCCGCCATTCTCTCAACACTTAACATAATTATATTTGATCTGGTTCAGTGTTTTCTACAAAAAAAAAAACTTATTTTCCTAGTACTCTGTATGTCGTGCATTGAATCTTTAGTCTCCAATGGCTTGTGATGGACAGGGAACAGCTGCTGAGTTAGCTTGTGATCTCTGCCAGCCTTAGCCTCAGTGACGCAACACTGCATGAGCTCTGCGATCCATTTTTAGCGCAGGCCACATTCCTTTTTGGCAGAGAGCTTGCTTTGAGATTTTAAAACTACACAAAATAACATTTACACAGGTTTTCAACTAATGGTTATTTGCACCTTATATTTAAATACTATTTTCATTTAGTGGCTGGCCACGCCTGTATGTGGTTATATTTGTATGAAAAAAGCTCGCTCAGTGCTATAGTGCTTAGAGAAGTCTTGCCTCATTGTAAAGCATTTGAGGGGTGCATGAAGGCGCTAGCACCTCCCCAACAGAGAACCGGCTCAGTTGTAGAAGGTTGGAGTTAGATGAGCGGACAGCTTGTGACAGACAGTATTTAGGTAGGCACCGTTGTGTGGATAATTTACAATCCTCCCTCTCGAAAGCTTTTTCCGCATCTAGTGTGACCAAAAGAGCTGGGGTGTGTGTGTGTGTGTTTTGTTGAGTTTTTCAACTATGTGGCCAATTCTTCGGGTGTTATCGTGCATCTGTCTGCCTCTTATGAAGCCTGACTGATCGGGCTCTATCAACTTGGGAAGGAGGTTTTCCAGACGGTTTGCTAGGATTTTAGCGTCCGTGTTAATGAGCGTCATCGGCCTGTAGGAGCTGCATAGTGTCGGGTCCTTCCCTGGTTTGGGCAACAGTATGATTTTCGTCTCTTTCATTGAGGGTGAAATCCCTCCCCCTGGCCAGAGCTTGTTAAAAAGGGCGGTTAGGCGGGGGGCCAGACCTTCCCTGAATTGCTTGCAAAATTCGGTCATAAATACATCTGGACCTGGGGCTTTATTGGGTGGGAGCGACGAGATGGCTTTGCGAACCTCCTGTAAGGTGATGTCTTTCTCCACTACTGCCCTCTCGATGCCCGATAGTTTTGGTAAACTACAGTTTTCTAGATATTTTAGTGGAGCCCGACTCTTTGGGACTTGTGACTAAGAGGTTCTAGCGCTCCTGTCCCTTTCTGGTTCCCATGGTAAGTTAGTCGCCTGTGAGTATTATTTTTCCCCTTCGCAAATCCCTCCAGTTTTTAAGAGTTGTTTGGATGAATTGGTCTCGTCTTATGTTAGGTGCGTATATGGTAGCCATAGTCGTAATCTCTCCCCTCCCCTGGAAGAGTATGGCAACATTCTTCCCTTTAGTATCTCTATTGACTTGTAGCGTCTTGAGGTCTAAGTTGTTCCTTACTGCTATTAAGAACCCCCTCCTCCCTTTTTTGTCACATTTTATTGTTGGAGCTGGTTATAGCCCCGCAGCCTGATCTTATGTCTGTCTTTCTCTTGTATGTGGGTTTTTTCTAGGGTGATCAGGTCTGGGGTTTCTCTCAACAAGTTGGGGTCAAGTGTTTTCCTTTTTATTGGCTTGTTTAAGCCTTTAACAGTTTAGTGATAAAACTTTTAGTGTTCTCTCCTTAGCCATTATTTGAGGGTTTTCTAATTACTGACCTTGATTTGCGATTGTATATGACTGGCCTCAGACCCGGTCCCCCCTGTACCCTCTAGTCCCTCACCCCCCCTACCCTCTCCTCCCGATATGCCTGGGGCCTCCCCCTTTGTCCCCCTTTGTCCCCTTCATGTCCCCCACTCCCCACCTCCCCCTCTCGCTGGGTTGGCTCAACCGGCCTCTAGCCCCTCCCGGATATCCTCCTCGTGGGTTGAGTTCCCTTTATCTCCCAGCCTGTCGCCTTGCTCGTTGCCCATGACCCATTACTCGATACCACGAGTCCCCCTCTTCTGCCCCTCCCCCCGCTGCAATTGCTGTGTATATCGCCTCCACTGGTGTTTTTATCTGTTTTTCTTCACAGGCTTGACTTGCGTTTAAATGAAAGAGTGCCTTTCTGGGGAGTAGTTTTCCTACAGGGTTCTCGCTGTCGATGGTCCTGGACCCCTCGGGCCCCCCTTTTTCCTTGATTTTATCTTTGATTCTTGTGTGTTCCATTCCCATGCCTTTCTTTTCTCATTTTCTTTTGCTGAGCCCTGGGCATCACTACTGGTTCAGCCCAATTCTATTCCCATGATATTTGCTCCTTTCTCTATCGATGTGATTCTCCTTTGTCTGCCTTCAAGCTCGAATCGAAGGCCGAAGGGGAAGGTCCATCTATATTAGATTGCTCTGCTCTTTAGTCCCTGCACAATTGGGCGCATCAACCCTCTCTTTGTGAGTGTGACCTCGATGCTTTTCTTTTTGGGTATATTCTATACTAGGATGTCTCTCGGTCTTGTGACCGGATCATTTCTTTTTTGCCCCACTCTGTGGATCCAGTCAACCTTGATTTCTGCCGAGTCCACCAGGTCTGCGAAGATTTGTCTTATTGTCTGAGGGAATTCCGAGTCTACCACCGCTTCAGGTATTGCTTGGACTCTTATATTCGCTCCTCTATCTGTTTGAGATCCTCAGTTTGCATCTCCAAATTGTGGGTAGCCCTAGCTAAGTGCTCCATCAGGTCTTCCACTTTGTGAGAGTAGGTGGCCATCCCCTGCAGGGCTTTCTTGTTTGTGTCCACTATTGCTTCGAGCGTGTGTAGATCACTCTTTGCATCTCTCATTTCATCTAATTGGGACTGGATAGAGTTCGCCATCCTGTCTCCAAAGGTCTGGAAGCAATGTTATAAGAACTTTGTGTGACCATTCGCTCCTTCGTCGCCGTCTGCCTCATGCTCGACCTCGGGCTGTGCTCCTCCTTCCACATTTTCGGTATTGCCGCTTTGTGTGCCTTTTTGGTCCCTTTTGTGGGGTTCTGGCAGTCTTTCCCTTTACTTTTTTGACATCTTTTCTTGGTCTGTTGCTGTGGCGGATTGTTCCCTTGGTGATGTTCCGTTTGTGTCTCGAGTCTCCTGGGTTTTGAGTGTGGATGGGAGCTCGAGGTTGTGGGATCCTGCCGGGTATGATCATGGTCTCCTCTCCAGATCCCCTTCCGCCCTTGAAGCTGGTGGGCAGCTTTAACGTGATCTAGCGAAAAAAAGACTTCAAGGGATGGATAGGCAATTATCTAGTCTGTGAATCTTTAGGAGGCTGGTTGTAAGGGTGTGGCTAAGAGCTGGGTTAATTCTGGTTGGTGGCCAAGTGCCGCAGCAAAGACTTCTAGGTGTCCCTTGATGGAGTCACACATGGGCGCCTGGTGGTGCCGCTTCGTGTCCACAGCATGTGGGATGTGTGTTGCTTTGAACAGCCTGGTCCCAGCCAGTGTTGGAGTATGGTGGCTGTTACGCTGCTTATTCTAGGCTTTCGTATTTGGAGAGCCTGTTATCCCTGATGTGCTCAGTAAACAAAGAAGAATATAACACACTGTAAGTTGACAAAGAAGTTAAAGTCTAATTTATGCTAAACTTACCAAACCAATGTATGTTCTGCTCCTAAAGAGTCCGAAAATAGGAAAGTACCAAGAACAACTGGAGCGAAACGGACCATACATTTTAATGAAACAAGAAGGAAATTGGTTAAAATGTCCGATGTATAACAAAAAAGAAAATAGTTCTAAACAATACAATAAGGATTTTTTTGTACATAGATTGTTCAGATACATAAACAGTGAATTAAACAGAATTGTCAAAGTAGATGGTTAAAACATACTAAGAGAGATTTGTTCAAAGCATGGACAAAAATCACATTTAGCATCCAAATTGCAAAATTAGACTTAGTATTTAGTATTTGCACAGTGTTATTCAGACTGTCTTTTATCAAAGGTTCCTATCCTTTGTGTGTATTCATGATCAAGGTATGATCATGTTTTGTGGAGCTGCCTACGTGCCAGTATTGAAACTATGGGTAAGTAGTTATGCATACAGAAACATTAGTTCTTGCGATTTTGATATGCGCTGTACTAAAGGCACGTTTCGGCTATTGCCATCTTTCCTGAGGTGCTTAAGCATGCCCCTCTGCCACGGACCAGGACCAGGACCGGGTGGGTTACTATGTGTGTTTCCTGGTACTGCAAAATGATCCTCCCTGGTTCATTCCTCAGGGGGCCTCTCCTTCAGGGTCACTAGTCTTTCTTCTGGGCCACGGCGCTTGTGGCCCCTGAGTTGTCGGTGGTTCGCCCGCTTCTCTTGTGCGCAGGGCCATGTTGGGAGATGCTTTGTGGTGGTGTTTCGATATGCGGCTCTCAGCATTCAGCATCCCTCCTACAGGGGACCTAGTGCATAGTCGATTCTTTTGAACTGGCCTCGGGGGACGTTGTCGGGGGAGCTTTGGCCGAGGGGTGTGGGGGTTGTCTTACCGGCTTCTCAAGTGCGCACTGTCTTTTGTATCCGCCGGCTTTCACCTTTCACCTCCCAGCCTGGCTCGTCCTGGAGTGTCTTCTGTTGCCAGGCTACGCTGGCCTTGGTGGTCTTACGTTCTGTCTCGGGGATGTCCACTCCTTGCCCACACCTTCGTTGGTATTCCTACTGCTGGTTCTGGCGTTCAGTGTTTGAGGGGGACGACCCACCTTTGGGGTACTCACAGTGGGTGTAAGTGTGTGGGCAGCCCGGGTGCACGCCCGTGGCTCCCTGGCAGTTTGTGCCATAGGCTCTTTCCCCTCCGTATTCTCCTGCCTTGGAGTGTTCAAGCATACTAAAGTGTCCTTCTGGGTCTGCCGCAGGGCCCACCTCGAAGGATCCTTGAATCGGCCCAGACTGTGTGACAGCTGTGTGCCAGCTGATACCCGGGGAGGGGTTTTTCAGCTATTTACTGTGGAATTCTGTGCATGCTGGGACAGAACATCTCTTTACGGTGTTCTCAGTACGGTGGCCATCTTGGAACCCCCCACAAAGTTTTTATATGTAATTTAACAGGCACTTCTGGAGTACAATTATATCGACTTTGAATCTACTATGTACTGTGATTTGTAGCCCCTACCCCTGTGGCAGCCCCACCCCAAAGATTTAGTTTTTGGAATTGGGATAAGGTTTAGACCAAGGATAAGGCTACCTATCGGAAAAAAAGCAAACCCCTGGGATAGGCTTACCCACAGGACAGTTTGACCCCCTTAAACAATCCAGTCCCGTGGACAGCTAAAACACTGTCAGTCCTATAATATCATCCTACAAACTACACCAGCAAAACCTCCGATTCATGCTGGAAAAGCACAAACGGCCCAAGCGAAGAGAAAAACAATAAGGACAAACAGTGAATCCACCAAAAAAAAAAAAATCCAACCTCACCCAGAAAAACAAACAAAAGAGAAACGACGGCAAGCAACATGCCCACACTGCACAATTCACTGTACCAGGAAAGACTATTGCACAGTGCAACACCAATTGGAACAAACCGAAACACCTCAAAACACCACACTTGGGAACCAAACAACATCAAGAAATAGCACAGGCCCTTTGACGGACGAAGACCGCTACCTATCAACTTACCACCCACTCGGACAACCAACCCAAAGGTCCCCGGCATTCCAAGGTACCAATCAGTCCCAGATCACCAACCATAAAACTGTTAGACTCCCCCAATTGATCAGGAATGATCAGAAAGCGGGGATCAGTTGCCTTCACCGTAGGTCCCGTGATTTGTGCTGCGAGGTGCTGGTAGACATAAAAACAACACAGCTTTGGTTGGGCACCAACGTGTCTGGAATCGAGCTGTAGTTTGTTAGAAGCAATGGCCTCGAAGTATGTCTGTAGTATCAGGTTAGAGATAAAGTTTGTATTGTTTTTCTTCACATAATTGCCAATCAGTCGTAGGTTCATACCCGATTACGCGAAATGAGGAACCCACAAGAAAGAAGATGGACAGAAGGGGCTGGGATCAATGGCCTGGTATCCCTTATGGAGCAGGTAGCCTATGAATAGGGTCTCAACCAACCAGCCACACATGTTTGTACATTATGTAAGTTTTAAGTTATTTACCTCTAACTATAGTTCTCCAGCATGGGTTCACATGGTCAAGAATAACGAATACACAGCAGTATACAATACACAACCAGGGGAGGTGGCAAGGCTCAACAGAAGTAATCAACACTTATCCCTGGAACAGACTCACCTGAAGCAAACAGGTTGTGTCGCACTGCCTGGCCGACCTCGGACTCTTCCCTGGAATCGCTGTTGACGCAGTAGAACCTTGTGATGGTATGCGTGGACCTCTACATCGCAGCCCTGCAGATGTGAACCAGGGGTACACCAGAAAGGAACGCCATCGTCCCAGCGATCGCTCTGGTGGAGTGGGATCTCGGGCGGCCCTGCAGAGGCTGGCTAGCCAGCCGATGACAGTGCATGATGCAGCCGGTGAGCCATCTTGAAATGCAAGCTTTGGACAAGGCCTTCCATTATTGCACAGGTCCACAGTGCACCAACAATTGAGAGTTCTTCTGAAAACTCTGTGCATGCCACGTAGAACTTCAAGGCACGAGAAACATACAGTGAATGCAAGGTCCTCTCCGATGGCAACAAAGGTTTCGGGAAGAAACCAAGTAAAGGCTCTTTGAGGTGGAATTTCGATGGAACCTTCGGCTGAACGAGAGGTGCATACGCAACACCACCCTCAATTTGTGAAAAGTGAGATACGGCTGCTTGCAGGACAGGGCCGGGATCTCGCCCGCTCGTCTGGCTGAGGTGATAGTCACAAGGAATGCAGTCTTCCACAAGATAAACTTGAGTGGGGCTTGATGCATAAATTCAAAAGGTGCCCTCATAAGTCTTGTCAGGACTACGTTAAGTTCCCATGCCGGACCACACGCCTTCACTAGCGGGAAAGATCGGAAAAGCCCCATGAGAAACTCCTTTACAAGTTTGTAGGACCACAACAAGGATCTTCCCGGGGATCTGGTGTAGCGTGAGATGGCTGCCAGGTGTACCTTAATACACGTGAGCAAGACCAGCTTTTGGCAAGGAAAGCAAGCACAGAAGAATCTGTGGGGCCATGAACCTCAGAGGGGTAATCTGTGCCTGCATCACATAGAGAAACGCTTTGATTATGGCCGTAGCACTTTAGTGTTGACAACACCTGGCTTTTGCGAAGACCTACCTGCAGTCCGCTGGCAGCTCATAACTCACAAACTCTAAGGCTGCATAAGCCTTGCCTTCAGGTTCTGGGATCCTGGGTCGTGATGAAGGATTGCGTCTCCCTCTCTGGTGAGCAGATCCGGAAGTACCAGCAACTTGACTGGAGGCGACGCTGACCCGCTGAGTTGGTCCGGATACCAAATATACCTCAGCCGCCATGCCGGGGCATGGAGTATCATTGTATTGATCACATGCATCACTTGAGGAAACAGGGGTGCGGGAGGCGTAGAGAAACAGACCCTCCCATGGGAAGTAGACCGCGTCCCCCCATCCCAAGCTCCTCGGTTGGTGGAATCTGCTGGAAAACTTCGGGCATTTGGAGTTTGCCGCTGTGGCAAAAAGATTGATCGGGGGTCTGCCCTATTTGACAAACAGACGGTCCATCTGATCCTGATGAAGCTCCCACTCATGGCAGGTGCTCAGTTCCCTGCTGAGGAAGTCTGCGATGGTGTTCTTGACTGCCAGGTGAAGCGGGACGAGGAACATACGCTGTCCGATGGCCCAGTGCCACAATCCCTGATCTTATTTGGAGAGCGATGTAGATAGCGTGCCCCCTTGCTTCCTGATGTAGAACATGGTGGCAGTGTTGTCTGTGAAAATCCTCACCACCTTGCCCTTCAGAGATGGTAGGACAGACTTGAGAGCACAGAACACTGCCCGTAGCTCCAGGATGTTAATGTGCAGATCCTGCTCTTCCAGAACCCACAGACCTCTGGTGAGTAGAAGTACGGTGTGAGCCCCCAACCTTCCAGAGAGGCGTCTGTTGACTGTCTCCTCATATGGCAAGGTTTGAAATCCCGTCCCCTGGGCGATGTGGGAGTGCATTCCCCACCACTGTATCGCTTGCCTGAACTCGAGGGGGATCTTAGCCGTAAAACTCCTGGAAACTTGTATCCAACGTGCATCCAAGAATACCTGTAGGGGGTCGCATATGCAACCTGTAGAGACGGACAAGGTAGATGCAGGACGATGACATGCCCAGCAACGACTTGATGGCCCGAACAGTGGTCATCTTTGCGGACGACAGTCGCTGCACCTTCCCTCGAATGGCTTCTAGCCTCCCCTCCGAGGGGGACGCCAGGCAGGCCAATGTGTTGAGTCTGGAACAGAGGAACAGCACATTCTGCGATGGCGTTAAGAAGGACTTTGGATAGTTTACAGAGAACCCTAGCTCTGTCATTAGCCGGGCGGTCTCCTTCGTGTGCTCGTCGGCCAGTTCCCGGGAGCAGCGTGCATCAGCCAATGCAGGTACGGGTATATGTGTATGCCCTGCAGACGCAGGTGGGCTGCCACCGGGAACAGGCGTTTTGTGAACACTCTTAGGGCAGACTTTAAGCCGAATGGTAGGGCTGGCCCTGTACCACGAACCGTAGGAACTTTTGATGTTTCCTGTGGATGGGGACGTGGAAGTACGCATCCTCTAGATCCAACAATGTCAAGAAATTGCCTTCCTCCAGGTGCACGTGCTGCAATGTGACCATCCTGAATTTTTGGGACTTTAGGTACTTGTTCAGACGAAGTAGATCTAGGATGAGTCTCCAGCCCCCCCATCTTTGTTCTGACCAGACAGTATCTGGAATAGACCTCGGAGCCCCAGAGCCCCTGGGAAATAAGCTCTATCACCCCCTTCCGTAACATGGCTCGCACTTCTTCCAGGAGCTGAGGGTGTGCTGCTCCTGATGGGGAACTGGTGGAAAACTAGGGCACCTGTGTTGGAACTCCAAGGTGTGTCCCTGGGCGAGAACGTCCAGCACCGATCTGTCGGTGGTCATCTTCCACTCGCTGATGATCCCAGTCAGCCGGCCTCCCACCGGGGTGCACAAGTGGGGACCAGACATCTTGGTTGGCTCAGGCATGCTTGTGCACCGGCGCACGTCCCTGTGGCCGACGGCAACGCTGACCTCACTACCATAGGCCTGGGAGCGACCCCTGTGGGCTTCCTGCCTGGAGGTTCGCGTGGAGTAGCCCTTGGATGATCTGCTCAATTAACGCCTGGAAGAGTGAAGAGAAGTTGAGCGATGCTGCTGCAGAGTGCAAATGGAACGCGCCTTCTCTGTGGTAGTCTTTATGGCTTGAAGGGATTTGTTGACCGCCTTCCCAAACAGGTGTTCACAGTCGAATGGCATGTCCAGCACCTTTGCATGAACGTCTTGGTGAAAGTTAGTGGCTTTCAACCATCTGCAAACCCTGGACTGCAAACACTGTTTACCCATCTACCGGAAGCCAGAGTCTGCGATGTCTAGTGCCACCGTAATGGCATGGTCCAACGCCACCTCCCCTTCCTAGAAGAGGGCGAGCACCTCAGTTTTCTTGTCGTTGGGAAGGAATTGCAGGATGGGGCCCAGCTTGTACCAGAGCTCCCAGTAGTATCGGGAAAAGATAGCCAGAGCATTAGCCACCAATGTAGATGACTCTTCAGCAGGGCTTCCATCTTCTTTCCCTCGTTGTCCAGAGGGACTGATGAAGCAGATGCGGGTTGGCTGAACATTTTCTTGCGGCGGCCGACACTACAGAGTCCAGAGACAGTTGTGACTTCAAACACTAAGGTGCAGAGTCCGGCACCCTGTATTTCTTCACCAACCTGTCCTGTTTGGTTGGAGCTGTGCATGGGTGCTTCATGAGGGCCAGGCCCTCCTCCCAAATGTCGTCCAAAAAAGATACAGCCATGATAGTCTTCCTCGTGGACTCCCGTTGCCGATATAGGAAGCCCTCCTTTTTGGTTTCCTCGGGCACCAGCTGGAACAGCTCGGAGGCCTTGGAGTGGAATGATCCCACCTCGTCTGATGGAGAGCCTCTATGAGGGGGAGTCCAGGTGCAGCGATTTAGTCGGTTCCCGTGTCTGTGCGAGTACCCGGGTCCGCTGGTGGAATCGGGTCCTGACGTGGTGGAGGAAGCTGATGCAGCGGATGACGCTTCCTCTTCTTACAAGGAGGCTAGTCAGGGGCCTGAGGTGCAACAGGTGCTGGGGCAACCTCTGCTGGATCTCGATCACTAGGGTGTGGAGAGTTGAGGATGTCCATAGATATGTCCTTTGGCTGTGTAGGGAACAATTGAGTGCTTGACACTTGCGCTGCTGTGTTACTCGTGGACTGTATGGACGGACGAGTGGTCGTCGTCTGTGGATGAGATGTCCATTGGCTGAACATCAGGCTTGGAGGGCTGCTTTGGGGCCTCTTTCCTCCCCCACCCTTTTTCCTTCCCGAGGGCTGTGTACCGATGCCCGAGCCGGTACTTTCCCGCAGACTTCACCGCCGACCCTGCGTTCGTGTTGGACATGGGTGGCAGGGAAATTTTGCTTGCGCAAAAGGATAATATTAATTGCAAACACAAATCATATTGGCTATTGGACAGTCACTATAGTGGTATATATCTATGTCGACAACTGAAAATATCCAAAATATAATAGACCCGCCAATTGGATCGTTTTTTGACTCTACCCCGTTATGACTAAAAACTCTGTGCTGTAGGGGCCACACTCAAGAGGATGTCGACGAGGTGGTCGACAGAGCCTTTGAGTGCACTGGTTGGGCCTGCTTGGGCTGCGCGGCCTTCCCTTCCTCCGGCCTTGGCCTCTCCGATTTGTCCCGTAACTTTGCGGGGTGGATGACTTCCTCTTTGAGGAGGAGCTCGATGACAGGCTGGCTACAGAGACGTGCGGCGATGGTGATCGCGGCCTATTCAACCTGGGACCTGCATCAGCAGCGAACCTGGTGGAATCGGGTCTTGCGGTTCTTGGCCTTATCTTGGACCCCCCACGGATGGGGCGTCCTCAAAAGGACTTTGACATTCTCTCGGAGGGAGACTGCTCTTCAGACCGCCCGGAGCATGGGTCAGAGGCCTTGCTCAATTTGAGCATGCCGCCAGCCTGCTATACCCGTCTATCTTTGTCTTCTTCGAGAAGCCCAGGCATATCTTGCACCCATCTTTGTTGTGGTCCGGGTGCAGGCAGTAGACATTTTAGTTGCTTGTCCTCCACGAAGACGTACCACAGCCCGCATTTGGTGCAGGGACTGAAGAGGGTCCTTTCCTCCTTTTTCTCCCCCATCATAGTCAGAGGGCGTGAAGTAGGCCCAAGATGGCCGTACAGAAACTTTGACGAATAATCACCCTTGAGGGGTCGCGCAACTTCACCGACAAAGGATCCCGGTTGCCAGCTGATGAATATAGGAGCACACTGGCTCCGATGGAACAAAAAGAAATTTTCCCGTGAAAAACCATGGAAAAAAAGTACAAAATAGCAGCAACTCGAGGACTCAACACTGAAGCGTGCAGTAAAAATATGAAGATGGCTGCCCGAAGCAGGGCTTAGGGAGAGGACTTAACTTGAAACTACATGACGTTACGAAACAGCCGGATTAAAGCAGAAAGTGCAGTAATAGACAAGTCAGATCTAAGTAAACAACACAAGGGAACCCAACCATGCTATAATTGCCAGCATTGTAACAATATACTGCGAGGCAACAGTATTCCACACCCGCACTCAGGTAACCATTACTTTTGAAGCACTCTGCCACGTGTGATTCGACAAATGTGGTATAAGCACTTAAATGCCCATGTGGTTTTTATTAAGTGGGCATCACGACCAGGAAGGCCAAAACTCGTTGGACTGAACACAAGTCCAACATACGAACTATTTTTTGGAAGCCAGACACTCGATAGCTCAACTCAAATGTGTCATCTTGAACAGGTGAAATTGGGTCCCAAAGGTGGGGACCTACATAGAAAATTACTCCAGAGGGAAGTACTCTGGATAGACCTACTGGACTCTATACACCCCAGGGGAATGAACACAGAAATGGACTTAATGTGTTTTGTTTGAGGGCTACAAGACTCTATAGAGGGCTACAAGACTCTGTACGCAGAGTGACTCTACTTTAGGTTCCACAATCTACTCTGTATTCATGTGAGTGTATTATTAGTGTTGTAAATAGTGACCTAAAAACTGCTGGGCACAAATGTAGATTTGTCTGCACAATGCAGGTTGTACTTTCGTCATGTATTTCTCCTTTCCCTTTCCACATTGGCTATGTGATCTTTTTGATTCTTCAGACATGCTAGAAATAATATTCAGTTTATCGACATGGTTACAGGCTCACAGCCTGTTTTATATTTAACTGACCCGTAGCGGTCTCCGCTGGCTCAGCCAAGACCTCTTCATTCAAAACCTATGGAGGCTTTAAGGGGCACCCAACCGAGTTCATTTGATCCGGATTGGGTGCTCCTTCCTCCATTTGAATTATTTAATCTTATTGATACTTTTTTCCTTTACCTTGCCGACCGTTCCGGTCCTTTTACAAGATTATGATATTTTTTCTGCCCGTCCCCGCTTTCCAGTTTTTAACTCCCCTTATTTTTCACACGTTACCATAGCAACGACGAGCGTTGCCTCCACCAAGATGGCCGCCGTAATCCCCAGGGCCCTTCCACGCACATGTAGGGGTTTCGTAGCAACGACATATACAGAACTGGCTTGTTCGAGTAGCGAGCAGCATTCTGTAGATGACGCACAAGGAAATGCAGTCCGGTAAGTGAGCGTCCTCGTTTCTTAACTTCCCTGAGGTACCACTAGTCTGGTTATCAACACGCTGCATTTGGCCCGTGGAATTGCTCGAACATTGGTTTATCAGCTTACACAAGGTAGGCTCCGTGACTCTTTTATCCGGAATCTCGCCGTATATTTAGAGATAGGGCTGACATCCACTTTGAGTCAGCCAGTAGGCAGGAACTTTGATTCCCGTGCCAGTTACCTATGAATTGGATTTGAGCAATTGTGCTCTTGCATTTACACGGCAGGACCGCTCTTGACTCAATATTCTTTATTCCTGGTTACAGAACACCAGATGGTGTATGAAATCACTCTATGCAGGACCAGACCACACTGACCAACAACACGTGATGAGTGTTGGGTAAGTGTATTATTCTGAATTATATTCACTATTCCCTAGTATTTAGGCCTTATACTATTGGTAATCTCCGGCTATTTCTTATATTTTTCTCCCCAGTGAGTTCTCGGTTGCCCAGCAGACAACTTAGAGGTTAGTGAATGACCATGGTGTCTTTTCACAATCTTAGTAACAATAAGAACCACCTTCTAACATATGCTTTTCTTGATTACTTTGTAGATGTACTTCCGTATCTACCCTAGGAATATATACACTTCATGACCCTGAAGATGGATATGATTATCTGAAACTCGTTGGCAAATATATTTACAATCTGATGGTGTATTAGGAAATACATAGAGACATGTGATGAATTATTCCATGTATAGGTTGTTTTGAGAACACGGAAAGTGTATATGAACACGCAACAGTTTGGCCTATCAAGCTATTGATTTCTTCAAATCTATTGTTCAAACATGATTTCTCAAATTTTGCTTTTACAAATTTTGTCAATGATGTAAATGTAATGTTGGTACTCACTATCCAACATCAATAACAATTTACTTTTGTTTGTAAGCTTGTCCTATTGGTGTGAGTTTCTACTTTCAGGCAATTGGGCTACATTTATACTACAATTTATATCATAATGAATGTATGTAATTGAATTTACGTTATTTTAAGAAACATTTGAGGGTTATACCCCATTAGAGTGCAGACAGGGCCGCTGGTTGTCACCAATCAGCTTTTGTGTTGCTTAGGTAGAGGACTGTCATTGGATCGGGACAGTATGAGCCAGAGGACAGTGATTGGTTTAGGAGGTGAAATACAATTTCAAAGTGAAACAATTTTTTCTTTTAGCGAGGATTCCCAACCTGACAACAGGGAATATTTATGAGCATGTGAATCCATGCCAGACCCCATGCTGGAGAATTTACGTCACTGATAATGCTATGTGACTTCATAAAGTGTTGCTCGTACTGATTTTGCCAGAACGTTCTGTGGCAGCAGAGTGCTTTGTTGGTGCATTTCTATTATTGTGGAAATAAAGCTTTGGTCTCCTTGCAAGCGGTGTGCTGGCCCTTTTTCCCCAGCTGGTTGTTTTTTTACTGGTGCGAGTGTTGAGGGGTTTCTCTACATTTTTGGTGACCCCGACGTGCTCCCAGTGACCCTCGCGAAGACAGAGGCTTCTAGGCCGCATCTCTGGAGGGGCCGCATCTCTGGAGGGGCCTACCTACAGTAATCAGTCCCAAGCACGCAACCCAGAGTGGTTTACAGGAGCTGTTTTCACAGAATTCCGGTCTGCTCTTTGGAGGGGGCGCGACTCAGATGAGGGTGTAGGCCGTTATTGGGACCTTGTGACCGAAGAACTCAGGTGAACATTCTGATGCAAGTATGATAGGCCACATGGCGACTGTTTGTTCTTACTATTATTTTAAGCAGATAACATGGAGGAAAACAGGAGTGAGGAAACCTCCCTGAGTGAGGGGAGAAGGTAGCGCTATTTTTATTGTGATAAGGAGGATACAAAAGTCAGAGCTCTGTATAATTAGAGAGCTCCGATTCCTGTGCACAATATATTCCGGGAGGGGGAAAGAGGAAGAGCAGTGGTTGAAGTGTTAGCTTATTATTTTAGTTTATTGAGCTATTATTGTGAATTCGATGGAGGCCAAGGGAGGGCCTGTGAAAATAGCGTGAGTGAGGTGTAAAGAGTGTGGGAGTGAGTGAGAAAAGGGGGTGCGTGAACAGGGGGGGCGACCGGGATGTGGGAATAGAGGACTGGTAGTGACGGTTATAATAGCACTGCATGGGACATACAACTAGAAATTTCTTTTGAATATACCATTGTTGATATGGAGGTAATGACTTTGTTAGATTATATGTGTAGTGTGTTGTCACCGTATAAGGATAAGATAGAGAAGTACCACAAGCAGTGGATGGTAGAGACCTAAGGGGGAATGCTTCGCCCCTGGCTAGAGCACGGTACTAATGGAGATATTAAAGTACATGAGCAAGAGATATTAAAGTACATGAACACATTCCTAACTGCTAAAAGTACACAACTGCAGAAGCGAGAAGAGATTTTAGACTTGTGGAAGATGATAGAGGATACCACGGGTGTATGCCCCGGCGTGAAGATCGTGCCATCTCAAATAGAGTAATCACAACAGCGCCAGAGGAAGCACTGCAGCCCTTGCTTAGAGAGGCTTAAGTCACACACCGCCCGCCCAGCCACATGCTATTGTAAGGGAGGCATGGTATCACAAGTACGACACTGACACAAGAGTTACAAGTTTCAAAACCTTGATTCAATTCTTGGTGTTTGGAAAAACTCCGACTTTGCCCTATAGCTATGATGGGAGTAGTTTCCACCATCAAATAATAAAGAAAACACAATCCTAGTCAGACTTTGTCAAATCAAAACGGCCTTCACTAACAAAACTCAATGCCTGTTCCATCTCGTATACAAAAAGTGTGTAAATGGGAATGTGTATGCAAAGGAAAGTCAGTGTTATAACATAGAAGATCAAGGTGGCTGAGTCAGCTCTCCTCCCACGTTGGACAGGAAGGAGGAAGGCAGCCCCCTTAAACAGGATGACACACTCTGGCTTAGCTTATAAAAAAAAGGCAGTTAACGTGGGTAGAAGATCGCCTGACTTTCCATGTTAAAGTCACTTATTCCAGTTTTACAAAAGTTCTCACAGCTCAACAAATGTTCATGTAGGTCTCAGTTGGGCTCGGACCTCGCAATAAAAGCACTTGCAGGGGTTCCCTTGCCCAAGCTTTATTCACATTCGTTAGGGGTTCCCTTCCCCAATATTATTTCATATTCCAGGTCTCCCTCAGTCGGGCTCAGACCTTTCACTGTCGAATGTGCAAGGCTTTTTCCATAGACCTCTGCAGGACCACTTCGACTTTCACTTCATCTTACTGCAGTGTCTATTGGTCTTGGTAGTTCTATAACATAATCAACGAAGTTCAAAGAGATCTTTCTCTTAAAGCAATCACCTTTTAACTTCCCCTTTTGATGGGATTAATCTTGACCTTTGCGCATTTCAGAGTTCGTTCACTTGCCACTTTATTACATGACGACAAACATTTTGCGGAGACTTTAGAGTAGACTACTTCCTTTCGCCGGACCACTTCGCTACTCTGTGTCACTGGCTTCACAGTTATCAGTAAATTTAGAGTTTCTTTTGCGTCTTATCAGCATGAGCGCAACCTTCAATCGTGAGGTACACTGTTGCGGCTTCAATCTTTCTTTGACACAAACCGGCCAATCATGTCTTTCACTAACTCACCAGGTGTGTCCATTCCTTTCTTGTCTCTGCGGCTTTGATTCACGAGTCAAGGTTGATACCACAGCTCGGTCATTCACCCAGGAGGGTTGCTGGCATCCTTCACACACCATAAAGGCTTCTTCTTTTCTGGGATTCAGCTTTCTCCACATATCCTTCATGGTTTCCCGGAGGCAACAACCTCCTGCAGGGACCTTCAGGGTTTCCCTACCCTTCGCTCTGGCCCTCTATCGATCGACCTGCTCCAGTAGGTTCGTCTTCGACCCAGAAGATCTGCTCCTCTTCGTGCCTCACCTTGCTCAGAGTGGGTCTCTATGGTCTGCCTTTTAGCCGTGTGTGGGGAGCTAATGGGTATCAGATGTATGTGATCAAGGTCAAGTGGCTGACTTTGCCTGACCTGATCAATGGAACATGTCCCATGAGATATACAAGTGTTAGCCTCTTTACTCTCAGTCGCCTTCTTCCTCGGCCTCGTGTTCCTGTTAAAGGGAGGTTAGGGGGGAGTTGGGACGTTGGGAGAATCCTATAAAATAGGATGGGGTATGGGGACGGGAAAGGGGGGGGGGGATACCTCATCTCACCCTTGGTCGTCTCGCCCCCACTCCCCGAAGATCCCTTACACAGGTTATCCTCCCGCACTAGTCCACCCCCAGGGTCTGGATCCAAAGGCGAAGATCTGGCCACCTGAGAGAGAGATCCACTAGGATTAGCAAGTGAGAAACCCTTTGGTTTCTCACACTACACCAACTCAACATATGTGCCCCTGCCTGCCACTGCCCTACCCCCATATTGACCAACCCCAAACAGCAATACACAGAGGGAGACAAAATCACAGAAAGAGTTAGAGGAGGCATTAGAGGCGACCCAAGCAGAGTTGGTCTGGCTGAGGGCAATAAAAGGGGGTGTGGGTTGGATGAGTGGCGGGCTGGAGACATTTTGTTTACACTGGATAGCACTGCTATTAAGGATGTGCGTGTTGAGAAGCACGGTAGTGGAGATCAAGAGGCGGAAAGCACAGGTTATGGTTGGACAAGGAGGCACACCAAGAGGTACAGTAAGGAGACTGGGGAAGTGTGGAAGAATTTGAGGATGAGGAAGGCGAGGCACAAGGGGCTCCAGAAATTAGGCAATGGGTAGAAAGTTTGTGGGGCAAGCAATTGCAGAGCAAGTTTGGGCAGATAGCAGTAGCAAGGAAAAAGGGAAGCTATGGACAGAAAGCAAAGCGGGGAGTTGGTACTCAACTGCCATTATTGCACAAGGGACAGGAAGGGCGCATTCTGTGCTGCGGGAACAGATGGATAAGAATAAAGTGATCAAAACGCCCCCACCCTGTGCTGATGGGTCTGGGAAAGGGATATATGCCTTTGAAAAGCAGACAGCAGGAATTCAGGGAGACATAAAAGGTTTACTTGTCACAATTGCGGGATATCAGGCGGGTGACGTGTGGGTCAAGGCCAGGTACCCAGGGGTGAAGTTAAAGGGTGATGCACACGATGGGACCCCTTTCAACAATATTAGGGCACAAGTGTGGGATGCACTGCAAAAGGCATACTCTGACACACCGACTTGCAGTCCATAATGCAGTACACCATGGGGGATGATGAAGACGCCACTCAGTACATTATAAAAGTGCAGGAGATGTGGTGTGCGGAGACTGGTGACCAATGGGAGTGATCAGTCCCTCTTTTCTATTTCGTTATCAAGAGGGGATTGCCCAGGGAAGTTCAGAAAGCGCTCAAGATAGTGGGCATAGAGGCGAAAGGGTGGGCCGAGATTCTATAATAATACATCATTGCAAAAGGATCAAAGAATGAGAAAAGGAAACAGCTCAAAGGTTGCAGGTGAATGAAGAGAAACTAGTGCAGAAGTTAGCTAAACTAGCAGTGGAAGGGGCGGTGACTGCGAACACAGACGAATTTGGCAGAGCAGGCTACAGCTCCTGCAGATGCAAGGATAGCAGCGTTTTGGCCAGGTGGAGGACAGGGGAAGGGGGTGGCAGACCCCCTGCATCAGTATCCTTGGTGGCACCAAGGAGGTCAGCAGCAGGTGGGAGGGAGTTTCAAGGGAGCAGAGGGGGCCTGAGAGGGGCATGGTGAAAAGGGACCCAGAGATGGTATGGGACCGTCTCAAAGGTCGAGCTGCGGGAAGTGGGGGAATTTCACAAGAGATTGTAGAATTATGCAGGGCTCAGGGTATAACGAATAACAAATCAACCTACCCCAGCACTACCACAGCCACCCATGTTCATCTCCATCCCTTATGAAATAGATCAGGCCTCCACCCAGTTGCCACCAAACCCCCCACATATGCAAGCCCAAGTGCCACCTAATGTGCAAACGCGGGTGGTCCAGCAGTATACCTTGTACAGAGGCCAAATGCCCACCCCAATGCAGTGCTGAATGGAGCGATAGCACCTCACTGAGGGTTCAGGGTCATGGGTGGAAACCCCTTCACGTTCCCAGGTACTAATATGTATCTGGATTAGGACAGCCCACAGAAAGATCTTGCATGTCTAGTCGTGTCCAAGACTACACACTGTGACGAGGAACTCTTGGTGGGCGCATATAAGGAATTCATCTTTATGGTCGACACAGGTGCCACTAAATTATACATCAGTGAGGGAAACTTCCTACTATCAGGTGAAACTAAACATGCAAGGATTTTCTGGGGCTCAAGAAACAGTTCCCTACACAGAACAGGAAGCTATCAAAATAGGAGGGAAAGTGGTGTGTGCACCCTTATTATACTCTGAAGCATCCCTCATAAATCTGCTGGGACGAGATTTGTTGAATAAGCTGAATGACCATTTTGTTTACAGACCACTGGATGATATGCGCTACCCCACGCATGTGTGCCGTAAGGGCAAAGTTTTAATTCAGGCTCGATGAGGGAAGGTGGTTGTATGTGGCATTCCAGAGGGCCTGTAAATGTTTGTGCATGGGATTAGAGTTTTGCTTGATGCAGTGCCCCAGGTTGGTACGGAGTGTTGGCGGGTACCATCAGATTTCATCTTCTGGCTTGTGGTAACCCCAGATCTTGTGGCAGGTACAATATTTTCCCTAGATTTACAGGGTCTAGTTGTGTCAGCTAAAAGGATTGTTGTGGTGAGCACAGACTGACGGGTGCAAGTGGTGCACTGTAGTGTGCATTGATCCAACAGTGCCCCTCAAGGAAGTAACAGATGCAGAATTGTTTGAGGATGGGGAGGACTATGGAGAAATTGTGTTGGTACAATACTGGAAGGTACAATGTTCCTTGATGGCCCTCGTCACCCCACCCCCTTTCACAGAGACTGACTTGGAGCAAGTACCAGAAAGGTTATGAATAACTAACGCCCACGGTGTAGGGCTCTTGCAGGGGGTGGCGCAGGCCCCAATAACATTCAAACCATGTGCTGTGATGCCCTGAACTAAACAGTACCCATTGTCCAAAGAGGCTGTGGAGGGCATACGGTACACCATTGTAGCACTCCTAAATCATGAAAGAATAGTGCCCTCTACCTCCTCATGCAACACAGTGATCTATCTGATATAAAAGGCAAAAAGGGGCAGTTGACGTTCCAGGACCTTCATCCTCTAAACGTCATTGTCCAGGAAGAATTAGACCTGCAGTTTCAAACCCTGCAACGATACTATGCAGCATCTCTTCAACTTCACTGTGGTAGATCTTAAAAACCATCATTCAGTAGGTTGATGATTTGCTCATGTGTAGCGACAATGAACAGCAGTGCAGGAAATATTCCATCACCCTCCTGCATCTGCTGGAGTAGAAGGGGTACAAAGTAGACGAGGGGAAGCTGCAATATTGTCTCCAAGAAGTTCTCTATTCAGGGCAGCCGATATCTGTTCATGGGAAGAAAACTATACCAGATCATGCCGCCTCAGTACGCAGCACTCCCCAGCCCAAAACTGTCAGAGATGCAGAAATGTTTAGGGTTATGTAACTAATGCCGAGCATGGATTCTAAATTATATATCATACACCAGTCTCCTGTTGCAGGGCATCAAAGAGGCTCAGAAGAATGATCAAAAGATTGCATGGGGGGCGCTGTTGCGCTCGTTAAGGATGGCGGCCTGACGCGGAGTTCCGAGCTAAATTCTCCTTCGGTGCTCTGTTTCTCGCTCTACCACCAACATCAAGGCTTTACCGTTGGTCCCGCGCACCCGCTGTCTGAACCCCGCGTCTTGGGCCCGCACCACCGCAGAGATCTGCAGCATTGCATCGGGCCCGGGAGCCGACGCGGCTCCGTCCTGCCTTTCGGCTCCGGCGCGTCTTCACCCTGGGGCTGGGGATTGGGGGCCTGCAGTGGGGGAGGGGCGCTGGGGCCGCGCGCTATGCCCTCCTTCCCTTATCCGCCTGCGACTTGCGGTGTGGGGGCCTACATCCTGTGCGGACCCGGAGGTCCTTCATACTGCGGGGCACCCCGCTCCTCCATCCCTTCTGAGGGGGCCTTCTGCGTTGCTACCTGACTCGGAGGGCCTCTCTATTGCTGGAGAGCTGCGGTCGGCGGAGCCCTGATGCCTGCCTGGACCCGGCGGTCCCTTCCGTACTGGACGCCTGCCCCCCGCAGCATCTCGAGGGCGGCGCGCTGACTCCGGCGCCTGTGCTGGTGGGGTGCCTCCCTGGACCCGGAGGTCTTCCACGCCGTAGAGCGCTCTGCTCCACTGCCCCTCCTGGGCGGCGTGCTGTTTCCCAGGGCCCGTGGGAATCTGCTGTGGTTGCCGCCTGCCCGGGAGTGCCGCGAGAGCCGCTGTCTCATCCTGGACGATCGTGGTGAGTCCCGGAGCCCCCTACTTCCATTACTATCCGGCCCCAGGCACCACCTACCTTGTCCAGCACTGCCTAGAGACTGCCACTGGCGCCCAAGTCTACTCCTGCTATTGAGTATGGGGGCCTCACTGGACAGCAATCTGCTTATCCCACGCCCCCATCCGACGCCAGCGCACCAGGCCCGCTCTTTGAACTGCTTGATGGAGATCCTTCCCTGGCCTGAGACCCCCAACTCTCCCTGAGGTACCCCAGGGTAGAGGCCCTTCTGCGTACCCACGCTAGCCACATCCTCCGCTTGTATACATCTGGGATAGGCCCAGGGACCCGGTGGGCCGCCTCTACCACCAGAACTATACCCACCGCTCGGACTGCGCGGCAAGCAGATCCTCCACTTCGCCAGAGCACCCTTTGTGCCGGGGACCCCCGCCCCAACTATCAACCTGCTGCCAGGCCCTGGAGTCCAGTCTACCTCCTATTCGCTGATGGACACGCTGTAGCGTTTCACCTGGCTACTCACTGGCAGGCGAGGCGCTCACCCCAACCTCTCCACCGGGACCCACAGTTACTACCCTCCAGGACGCTGCTGTCGCACTGCTGTTGCGCTGGCCTCCTGGCCTCCGGCCCCCGCTTTATGCCACCAGGATAGTCCACTCTGGTACCCTCACCTGCGGTCCATTCAATTTATACCCATTGTGTTGAGCTGGAGGAGTCCGCCCCACTGGCGGGCGGCCAACCATACTTTAACGGGCTCCACCTCTTATCATTGTTCCACACAGCGCTGCAGGTTGGCAATCCTCTAAGCCTCTGAACATCCCGATCTGCTCACCTGCCCCACCACCCGGAAGCCCTCCTTCCCTTTTGCTCCGCCTCGACGCAACTATTACCTCCCCTTGGTCCCCGGGCCTCCTATCCATCTGACCAAGGGGACGGGGAAGAAACAAAGCTTGATCAACATGTTTGCGAAGGCCACTTCGGGCCCGGCGGCGGAGGAGCCCGACCAGGAGCAATCCAACTCATCAACCTCGATTCCCTCAGACTCTCAGAAAATGATGGAATTCATCCGAGAGGGATTCACCACACTCCATAGTAAACTGGACGACATGAACGGCACTATATCTTCCATTAAAGCCCATATGGAGAGGACTGATGGCCGTGTAGCCGAGATCGAGACGAGTCAGCACCACCGAGGATCACCTGGGATCTCACAGGGCAGAGGTATCCGCTCTCTCTTCCCATGTTGAGAAAAAGAACGAGGACCTTGAATCGCGCTCACGGCGCAACAACCTCCACAAAATCGGAATAACCGAGGATAGCATAAAGGAACCTATGGAGGAATATATTGAGCACACTTTGCTAACGCTGCTTGATTCTCCGAAGCTCTTCCCACAATTTGCGATTGAGAGAGCCCACCGGGCCCTTACTGCAAAACCCAGACCTGGCGCACCTCCCCGACCTATCATAGCCAGAGTCCTTAACTTTTGTGATCGGGACGCTCTTCTGAGAGCAGCGAGAGCCAAGGGTGAGCTCCTGCTGGAGGCCGCCAGGATCCACTTGTACCCAGACTTCTCGGTGGCGGTTCAACGGGAACGTAAAACATTCCTAGTTGTGAAGAGGAGACGTGACCTGGAGGTCAAATACTCTATGCTATATCCAGCCAAACTGCGGATTGAACATTCCAACCGGGTGTACTTCTTCACGATTCCCGAGGAGGCGTCTAGGTTCATTGATGAACACTTCCCTGGCTGATTCCCCCCCTCCCCTTGGAGACGCCCGTCTGGTGCTGCGAAGTTCCTCAACAGCCCATATACCGTCCAAGTGCCCTCCAGCCCGGGACACCCAATGAGACTTGAAATGCGCAAGTAATCATTAAATATGCGGCCTAACCCTCCTCTACGGCGCCCATCCACCACCTTAGAGTTTCCGATTCATATGTTGATGGATCCAGTTACATGTTTTATTTTACTACAAGGGAGGCCCCTCCTCCCGACCTGGAGTACAATGCCTCCGCCCTGCTTGCCCGTGCCTCCCCCGCCCCGCACGGGGCCCTGCTCGGGTTGTGCACGTGGTCACCACTAGGCACCACGTTTATCCTTCATGTGCCTTACTGTTCGGAGCATCACCGCCTGGCCAGCTCACAGGCCCCCTCAGCGTTGATGCCATTGGTTTGGATTTGGTTGTTTGGGGTTACCATTCCTCTGTTTGGGGGAGGGGGTGGGTGATGTTGGGTTTTACGTTAAAAAAGGCTTGGCAATCGCGAGGATGGCAGAGTGTGGGGCAACGCAGCCCTGCTGTTGTTGCAGAGTTGGGCAGACGGTGCACAGTCCTTGGGGATCACTATATTGTTATCCTGTAATCATTAACAAATATCTCTAGTTTGATGATTGAAGACAATCTAACACTCATGAGTTGGAATGTGCAGGGCCTTTGAAACCACAGAAAAATGAGAATTACAGCTGCAGGCTGAACGACATGGGGCCAAAATCCTATTTCTGCAGGAAACGCATGCCTGCGCTGAGCGCTGCAGAAAGTTCACCAAAACATGGGCCCCTCAAAGGTACTTTACCAACTGCTCCACTCAGAGCCGGGGAGTCATGACCCTGATTCATAGGATTCTCAAGTTCAACTCCATATCCACACAGATTGACCCCCAGAGCAGATATGTCCTCCTCCATGGCGCCCTGCAGAATAAGGAGGTGGTACTGTTAAATATTTACGGCCCTAACATCGACGACCCGGAATTCTATTTGCATCTCATCCCTTCTTGACAGCTTTCCCCTCATACCGATCCTTTGGGGTGGTGATTTCAATGCAATATTTGATGTAGACCTGGACAGGTCCGGCTCCAGACCCTGCCAACGCTCCAGAGCTGCCTACACTACATTGCTATCTCTTCCCTGACTTTCCATGATGGATGTATGGCGACTCCTATACCCAGACTCCCGCTCCTACTCCTTTTATTCCTCGGTACACGACTCATTCTCGAATCGATAGATGGCTGATGTCCAATATACTTATCAGGAATGTATCCGACCTTAAGATCCTTCCCAGGAGCCTATCTGACCACTCACCAGTGACCATTACCCTCAGGTGGGGCCCTGATCGCGACCGGGCCAGACGCTGGAGAATGAAACCCTACTCTCTTCTCGACCCTGTCTTTAGTTCCGAGCTTGAGACTGCCATCAAGGAGTTTTTCTAAATTAACACCAATACGGTATCCTCGCAGGCTACCCTCTGGGAATCTTTCAAAGCATACATTAGAGGCATTGCCCTGTCCAAGGAAAACAGCATCCTTGATACAATCCGCAGAGACATCGCGGAGAGTGAGGCCACACTGGAGGTCCAATGCTCGCTACACATCAGTGCCCCCCCCCCCTCTTTCCAATAGCCAGAGGAACTAGACAGGGCTGCCCCTTCTCCCCCCCTTGTCTTTGCCTTTGCCATTGCGATGGAGCCGTTCGCAGACATGCTCCGTCAATCCCATGCACACAGGGGCTTACGTACAGCGGGTCAATCAGACATAGTATCCCTATATGCAGATGATGCCCTTCTCTTCATTCGTTCTCCCGATACCAACTTAGCTCCGATACTGGAAGACACTATCATTTTCGGACGCATCTCCGGCCTCAAAGTGAACTGTTCTAAATCCACCCTGTTCTAAATCCACCCTGTTCCCGCTCACTGCCTGCACGCCCCCCCCACCCCCCAACACCCTAGGGTTCGCTTGGGCCCAATCAAACATCACCTACCTAGGTATAGTAGTGTCTCGTCACTTCGAAAGCGTTTTCGAAGAGAACTATCAAACGTACCTCACAAACCTCACAACTAAGTCACTGGGATGGGACAAACTCCTGATCTTTCTGGCGGGCAGGATAGGAGTACTGAAGATGGTGGTGCTACCCCAACTACTGTATAGATTCACCAACATCCCTCTGTGGCCGGGCTCTGGGTTTTTCCAGGCGTTGACTTGTATCCTTAACACTTTCCTTTGGCACTCTGGTGCGGTCCGACTCAAACTTAAAACCTTGGCTACCCCAATGGAGGTGGGCGGCTTCGGCGCACCCGATTTCCTCAAGTACTGGCTAGTCGCACAACTCCAATACACATCATACTGGTTCAACGCTTCGGATCCCCCCACCCCATCTTAGACTCGAGAGGTTATCGGTCAGTGACCGCGATATCCGATCCCTGATTATCACACCCACACCGATAGTACCGGAGTCACTCGACCCGGTGAACTGCACGTCATTAGCCATACTAAAAACTTGGAAGCTACTAGGAGTCACCCATCCATTTCATGGCAACCTACCACTTTGGAACTTCCTCCCAGGGGTCCCACACGTGCCTCTTCTCATTGTTCGCCGATGGGCAGATGCTGGCTTTGAGCTGCTTCGCGATGTCTTTGAAGAGGGCAACTTAGAGTGGCCTGACCTCCCATTGTCCCTTAAGCAGAGACCTTCCGTCTGGCTCCAGTACACATCTCTCCGGAGAACCCTTAAACACATGTACCCCAGCTTCCCAGCGATACCACCGGACGAGCTCACAGTCACAGAGTTGACCTCCCCCACCCCAATGAGAGGCAAAATTTCCAGGCTCTACACCCTATTGCAATCCAGAGATGGCCCGCCACTCACTAAACTGAGACAAGCTTGGGAGGACGACCTTGGGTTGGAAATGTCGGACGAACGATGGGCACGCATGTGTGCCCGCATTCATGGGGTATCCTATAATTCCCGATTCAAGTTGATCCAATTCAAGGTACTCCACAGATACCACTATACCCCGAACAGACTGCACCATATCTCGAACGACCTGCCCTCCGTCTGCCCTAGGTGCGGCTCAGATAGTGCTGGCTATATCCACATGATCTGGTCATGCCCACGCCTCGCCCAATTCTGGAGCGCAGTATGCTCAACTATGTCCGATATGCTTGAGGTCCCCATCACTCCATCCCCGATGAGATGCCTTTTCCATGAATTTCCTGAACTCCGCCGAGACTCTAAAAGACTAGCTGGCCTTTGCATGCTACTCGCAGTGCGCTCCATACTACTCTGCTGGCTCAGACCTACCTCGCCCACCCACGCTCAATGGCCCAGGGCGGTTAACATGGGCCTCGGACACCGAGGAATCTTGGGCCGTACAACAGTCAACCCACTCGAGGCCCAGAGACGTTTGGTCAAAATTCCGGTCATATATGTCTCCCACCGACACAGTCTCCGATGCTTCATCCCTAGCCCTTTCCCCCTGACATTCCCCCTCGGACTGCTGAACAGCTCCCTTCTGCTCCTCACCTGCCCCTATGCATCCTGGGTCTGTTTATGTTGGCTCTGATCTTGCAATATGTGCCTGTGTTTTTTCCCCCCTTGCACTGTTCTGTATGTAATTGCCTGTATGCCTCTGCGTGTTCTTGTGTTGCCATGCCAAATAAATAAAAGTAAAAAAAAAAAAGATTGCATGGACGGAGGACAGGCTCAACAGCTTTGATGCCCTCAAAGAAGTGATCTCTACTGCCCCAGTGCTAGCAAGCCCTGATTACACACAAGAGTTTTATCTATTTTCTATTCAAATGGCCAATTGATGACCAAACTACTGACACAAAAGAGCACGATGGGCCATAAGCCATTGGTTAACTACAGCGGACTGCGAGATTCTGTAATGCAGGGCCAGTTCCCATGCTAACAAGTGCTTGCTGCAGTAAATATTAAGAGCTCCACAATTGTGATGGGGTGCTCTCTTAACACTGTACGTGGAGCATGCAGTGTTCGCCATCTTGGAGCGCTCCAAATCAACGTTAACTACACAGCGGGCATCCACCTAAGATATCATCCAGTCTAGCCCAAATATTCATATAGTAAGTTGCAAAACTGTGAATCCTGCCACTTTGACAGACAATGTAACGAGGAAGTCCTGGCCATGCATGACAGACGTTTGAAGGGGGAGGACAACATCCCGAAAGCGAGGGACATCTGGGGGGGGGTGTACTTTTTGTTGATGGGTCTATAAATGTTTACCAGGAGACCGGGTTGAGGCATACTGAGGTGGCAGTGGTCTGTCTAGTGGACGGGGTTTATGAGGTGTTGGTGCAAAAGAGATTACCTGGGCACTGTGTGGCCCAACCAGCAGAACTCAGTGCTCATTGAGGCGCTTCTAGCTTCCCAGGGGTGCCGAGTCACCATCTATTCTGATATTCGGCTTACGTCACCACCACTGTGCACGCAGGCCTGGCATGGTGGAAGAGGAGGGGATTTAGGAGGGCTGACGGGTCCCCGGTACAACATGCAGCACTGATAGATAAACTAATTGACTCACTATCCCAACCCTCTGTGACGGCTGTGGTGAAATGCACCACCCATACTAACAATACTGATGAGGTCTCACTCAGTATTGTCGCCGCAGATGCGTCAGCTAAGCAAGCAGCATCTTTAGCGGTGCAGAGTATCCCAGAGTACTCAAGGGTAGTGCAGAGTAGGGAACAACTGCCAGAATCTTACAATTCATTACCGAATGCACAACTAATCGAATTGCAGGGACGAACCCCACAGGAGCAGAAAGACTTGTGGTTAAAGAGGGGATGCAAACAGTCACCTACAGATTTATTGTGGCAACAAGAAACATCGGGCAAAGCAGGAGTTGCTGCAGGTCGCATTCAACTAGCTGCATCATCCATCCCATGTGTCAAGACAGCATATTGCTGTAGATATACAAGAGGACTGGTTTGTCCCAAATCTGCAGGAGGCAGTAACTAAAATGGATGTTAACTGTATTACTTGTCAGACTTGCAGTATTGTCTTACCCTAAGAACAATCCAAGGTACACCGCCAAGCCCTACTGGGCCATTCCGTAAGTTACATTTTGACTATGCAGACAGGCAAAAGGTGTAATGGATCCTACTAGCCAATAGTGGTTGTGTCCTTTCTCACAGTGGGTGGAGGCTGGTTCTTTTACACACCCTGATGCAAAATGGGCAGTTGAATTTTTGGTCAGAGAGGTCTTTCCTCGATGTGGTGTGTGCAAAGATTTTAGGTCTGACAACGGCACACTTTAATGAGCTCTTTAAAGAGATCACTGCATTATTGGGTATCAAGCATCGGATGCAAACAGTTTACCTCCCCCAGGCCAACGGAACTGTGGAGAGGATAAATGGTCTTCTAAAGAGTATTATCCAAGCTTTGCACCACCCTTAAGAAAAATTGGATGCACCGCTTACCCCTTGCTTTATTCACAGTATGCGTACGCAGCACTATAAGGATCACCATTTATCACCTCACGAAGTGGTAACGGGGCACCGCATACACACGCCTCCATCTCCAATCAGGAGAGCATCTCATGCTCACAGGGCTGTGTCTATTCTAGGTGACTAATTTCACAGCTAGGTGTGTGCTTTAAACAAAAGCCATAAAATGTATATCTCTCAACAGATTGCACCGCCAAGGAATGAGGAAACAACCAGCGCTGCATCCGATTCTTCCACTACGCCTCCCCCTCTCCAGCTTTTCCCTGGTGATCTTATCTTTGTGAAGAACGTTGTCTGCCAGTGGAGTGAGGCTAGGTACAATGGCCCCTTTGAGGTCGTCTATGCTGCTCAACTTGCAGTAAACGTTTGTGAGTTTCGGTACCAGGTGCATTTATCGGATGTTCGCAAGGTACCCCAGTACAAACTCTTGTGTCCAAACTCAGTAAAGCACCAATAGTACATGTTAAGTGCCACATGTACACTTTCCGCCTGGTAATAGTTCTCAAGGTAAAAGCGTAGCTGCTGAGACACTGATGTTTCCTTCTTGACATGTTTTTTCCTTAAAATATTCTGCATCATACATACCTCTACAAATTCATTAAAATGCTGCTACGCGTGGTTTTGTACAGATCTCCCCCTCTCATCTCCCGACCCCCTCTCCATTTCTGTCTCTCTCCATTTCTCCCTCTCCATTTCTCTCTTGCTCGGATTTCTCCCTTCTATCATGGTCATGGATGCACATGGGTCTAACAATTCCATTTACAATAAGAAATATACTAGGTTTCGTGAATACTCCTTAGTGACAGTGTATTCCTATACATGTACATGTGTGCTGCACTTCACAGCTGGTTTGTTTGCCATTTTTATATATGTTTGGACTAGGCATTTATTTAGGGTGTAGGTTTATATGGGGGCATATAAAAAGGGGGGATAGGGATGAGCAATATGAACACCACGAATATGAACGCAACAAATGGGCCTTAACTAATGATTGTGGTAATGCTTTTGTAAATGTACCCCTATCAAAGCAATTGAAATGAACAATACCACAGCTGCGGTCCATGACACACAGCCTAATGCATCTGTTACTGATACACTTACTATCCAGCAACGTATAGGGAATGTTGAAAATGTGCTCATGTGATCATTGTTTCCCAATGTGTTCAACATAATCGCAATGATACTTTTTTTCATAGGGGTTCTTATTTTGGTGGGCCAAAGCGTTTTAAAAGACAAATTAGAAGGGTTAAACATGATCAATACCAAGGACTTGGGTTAGATGCAATAGACGATGTGCACCATCCAGAGTTAGGTAATAGTTGATACGCAGACATGAGCTCAGTGGGAAAAACAAAACTTAATGGAAACGGTTACATACGTTCCTTGATTCCACCCATGTTGAGAGCCCCCAAGGTATTAATGCTGCAGTAAATTCCAATTGTGGAGGCTCAATATTTACTCCATCTGACATTGTGCGGGCTGTGAAGCACTTTCCAAGCACGAAGCGTACAACTAGAAGTGGCGCACCCCGATCAACTGCAATATGCCCAAAACCCCAAGAGTGTGCAGTGCTTGCAAAGACTGTATCTAGAGTTGGAAGGTGTCAAGTCTGTGGCAAACAAATGGCAAGGAACTACAATGAGCTGCATGGCAGTAGGATTTGGAGAAGAAGTGATAGGTAAAGTGAACAGTGTATGCACTGGTTACTGGAATGAGCAAGTGGCAAAACTCACATGGAACAAGGCAATTTAGAAACCAGTGAAAGTGCAAAGCAGGAATAATATGAACTGTGCTTTTACAACGAAGGGAGCCTCTTTGTGGGGGATAATAGTAGGTGCAACAAAACACTATACATTCCATGATCTCAGGCAAGTGACAGCAGCTGTGATGGACAACTACTGGGTATGTGGCCAGCAGGCATTCCTGCACCTCTGTCCATCGTGGAGGGGCACCTGCTCACTGGCCTCATTGCACTCAGAGCTCCTGGTGGTCCCTGAAGAACATTTGACAATGGAACCATGTGGCTTGTTGACCCCATCATCTATACCAGCGTCCAACATTTCCACCAGTGCCACGGCAGAAATCCATATTCCATTATATTTCCAGTAAAGGAGAAAAAAGAAAAATTGCAGATAAGGAGAAGGTCGAAACTATTGCACGACTCTGCAAAATTGCTGAAAGAAATACCAGATCGATATCGACTCAACAGCAAAGAAGAAAAATGTTTTGCTTCCTTACTGTTACCAGGAGTGCAATCATCTGCAAATACTAAATGGCTGCAAATTGTGAAGTTGGAGGTGATCCAGCTAGCCAACGTCCCTGAACAGGGCCTCAATGCGATCAGGATGGAAATGCGTACAATCAGGATGAGGACGCTACAGAATAGATACATGCTAGACCTCTTCACGATCATAAAGGGAGGGGTCTGCAAGCAGATTGGCAATTCATGTTGCACTTACCCCCTAGGAATGCAGCAAATGGGTCCCTTACCAACATATTAGGGGCAGTGCACGTCCTCGCCCTCATATGCGAACGGCATACAAGAGACGGATTGGTTTCACAACCTTTTTTCTTAGGCACCATCCTGGATGGGGTGCCTATCGTGAAGATGTTGGTTCCCATGATCGGGTTCGTAATATTCTGTACTTGCCAGATGGGACTTTGGTACTGTGCCAAAGCAGTGAGTTGCAGTGCAATGATAATCTCAATTGGAGTACAGGAGGCACCTTGTGGTACAAAAGACAGCGCCGTTCAGACTGATGACCCAGACAAGCCACGCATGGTTGTGGTAGAGCAACACCTTCACCCCCAGGCACCACCAAAGTTACCCCAGCTGCCCCAAGAATTACACAGAGCACTGAGTAAATTTAGCAGGGGATGGAGGAGATATATATATATGAGAATGCATTACTTACCGTAAAAGCATTTCTGATGGTTGTATCTGCTTAGATTCACATGCTGTGCATAGGTCCGACATCCAGTGGTCACTGCGGAGTATTGCATCTTGTTTTTCGTAGTCGAAAAGGGGACGTCGACCAGGCGTGTCTGAAACACTATCCCTATAGTGACGTGCGTTGTACCCACAATCCCTCACGCGTCGAGGTCCCTATGTTTGTATTTTTTCTGCCCTGAGGGAGCCTTTTAGACGTGAGTGAGTACAGAAAGAGAGAGAGATATATAAAGGAAGTCTATGTTCCTTCCATCCGAGCGGGGAGGAAGGGTGGGCGCATGTGAATCTAAGCAGATACAACCATCAGAAATGCTTTTACGGTAAGTAATGCATTCTCTTCTGATGTTTGTTAATCTGCTTAGAATCACATGCTGTGCATAGACTAGCGAGCAGTACCCGGAGTTGGCGGTGGGTTATGAGAAGGAACAGTAGAGAAAAGGTGTCGTAATACTGCCTGTCCCACCTGGGAGTCAGATCTAGAGTGTGTATCTAGACAGTAGTGTTTTGTAAAGGTGTGCACAGAACTCCAGGTAGCCGCTTTGCAGATGGACTCAAGGGGAACATTTGCAATGAATGCTATGGATGCCCCCGTGTCTCGAGTAGAGTGTGCTCTTGGCTTAAAGGGTAGTTCTCTCTTAGCAAGAGTATAGCAGAGAGTGATGCATTGAACAATCCATCTAGAAATAGTGGATTTTGAAACCGCATCTCCTTCTCTTCCTGCTGCCACCGAGACGAAGAACTGATTAGTCTTCCTCAATGGTCTGGTTCTTTCCATGTAGAACATGACCGCCCTGCGTACATCAAGTGTGTGCAGAGTCCTTTCTCCCAAATTGGAAGGATTTTGAAAGAACGTTGGTAGTTCTATAGACTGGTTTACGTGGAATTTAGAAATAAATTTCGGAGCAAACCTAGAGTGAGTGCGTAGAACCACTTTATTTTTGTGAACTGTAACAAAGGGGTCTAGAATAGAAAGAGCCTGAAGTTCACTTACTCTCCTGATGGAGGTGATAGCTATTAAAAAAGCAGTCTTAAGAGTAAGATGTTTAAGGGATGCTTTGTGCATGGGTTCGAATGGAGAGCCCATGAGTCTGGTAAGTACCACATTAAGGTCCCATCCGGGAGCAGGGTCAGCTATCGGGGGGTGTATTCTTTTTACTCCCTCCATGAATGCCTTTATAACTGGGATCCTCCACCACGACACTTTGAGTTGGGAGGTGGTGTATGCAGAAAGTGCCGCTAGGTGGACTTTAATGGAGTTAAACACTAGGCCTGAATCCAAGAGATGGGTCAGGTATAGTATGTGTGGGAGAGCAGTCAATAGGGTTGATGCTTTTACTCCTGCACCAGATGACAAATCTCTTCCACTTGCTAGAATAGCAGTGGCGAGTGTTCGGTTTTCTGGCTTCCCTGAGGATGTCCATGCATCTTTGCGGGAGTTGTAGATGTCCGAACTCTATGACCTCAGGAGCCAAGCTGCTAAATTCATGTTCTGGGGGCATGGGTGCAGAGTCCTGCCCTTGTTCTGAGATAGCATGTTGTACGGGCAGGGGAGTTTTACTGGGGGAGATAGAGACATCTCCATCAAGTGAGCGAACCATGGCTGTCGGGCCCACATTGGGGCCACCAGTATCATGGTCACTTGTTCCTGGTGCATCTTGTGCACCACCTTGTTGAGAAGGGGAGTCGGGGGAAAAGCGTAAACAAATTTCCCTGACCATTGCATCGATAGACCGTTCCCCTTGGATTGGTTCTGGGGGTACCTGGAGGCGTAACTTAGGCATTGAGAGTTCTCCAGGGTTGCGAACAGGTCTATTTCTGGGAATCCCCATTGTGTGAAGACGTCGAAGACGATGTCTTCGTGCAGACGCCATTCGTACTCTTCGGGCAGGGGGAAATCTCTGCTGAGTCTGTCTGCCAGCAGATTGAGTTCCCCGGGTACATGTAGTGATAGTAGGAACATGTCCTGTTTGAGAGCCCACTTCCATATATTCTGGGCCAGTTTGGACAAGCCTGGAGAGTGGGTGCCCCCCTGCTTGTTGATGTAGTACATGGCTGTAGTGCTGTCCGTAAGGACCATTACTGTCTTGCCTTGTAGGTGTTCTTGGAAGGCTTTTAGCGCCTTGAATACCGCTAGTAGCTCCAGTAGATTGATGTGTTTGGATGCTACGTTCGGAGTCCACACTCCGTGAGCAGTCTGATGGGATAGGTGAGCACCCCATCCTGTGAGGGATGCGTCTGTGGTTAGAGTGGCTTCCGCCGCGGGTGTGGCAAAGGGTTTTCCTTTTTCCATGTTCCCCTTTGTCCACCACTGTAGCGAGAGAACCAAGGCCTGCGAGACCACCACTAGATCGTCCCATTGTCCGCTGGCCTGACACCACTGGCTGTTGAGCCACTCTTGCATTGGGCGCATGCGCAGGCGCGCGTGAGGTACCAAATAAATACACGACGCCATCATTCCTAGCAAGCGCATTGCTTTGCGTACCGTCACCTCTCGGCCGGTCACATATTGGGGGATCTGAAACAGCATGTTTTGGACCCTCTCTTTGGAGGGGAAGACGAGGCCGTCCCTTGTTTGAATTAGAGCCCCTAGAAATTGTTTGATTTGACTGGGGTCTAGACTGGACTTCTTTTCGTTGATGGAGAAGCCCAGTTGGAACAAAAGGTCTACCGTCTTTTGGGTATTGGAGAAACATGTTTCGTAGGAGTCCCCGGTTATGAGCCAGTCGTCGAGGTAAGGGTAAACTGGGATGGACAACCTGCGCAGGTGGGCCGCAGCCACTGCCAGTACCTTTGTGAATACCCTTGGTGCTGAAGCTATACCGAAGGGTAGCACCTTGAACTGGTAGTGTTTGCCCTCTATCATGAACCTTAGGTATTTTCTGTGCGCTGGCAACATTGAAATATGAAAGTATGCATCTTTCATGTCCAATGTTGTCATGTAATCTCCCTGTGAAAGCAGCGGGATCACCTCCTGTAAGGTCACCATACGAAACTTTTGGGGTTTGACAAACTTGTTCGCTGGGCGCAGATTTAATACAGGGCGCATGGTTAGATCCTTTTTGGGTACAAGGAAGTACACTGAATAAATACCTTCCGTTACCTGAGATAGAGGCACGACCTCTATGGCTCCTTTTTCCAGCAGTTGTTGTACTTCTTGAAGAAGGATGGCAAGATGTTCCGGCGTCAACCGCCGTCCCCTCGGGGGTCTGTAGGATGGGGAACTGTTGAATTCGATACAGTATCCGTGGGCTACGGTGGAAAGTACCCAACGGTCTGACGTTATCTCCTCCCATGCAGGAAGAAAGGATGTTATCCGGCCCCCGACCGGTGTTGCATGGGAGGGGACGCGAATCTTCGCGTCACTTGGAGTTGTTGGGGGCTTGGGAGCCTCTGGGGGTGGATCCCCGACCTCTCCCTTTGCCCCGGCGTTGGCCTCTTTGGCTGTACTGCCCACTATTGGCTTGGTAATTGGTGGCAGGGTATTGCTGATGGTGACCTTGTTGTTGTTGCCGTTGGCCACGAAAAAAGCGCTTGTTGCCATAGCCGCGTCTGGTAGTGGGCTTAGAGATCTGGTCAAGAGTCTTGATAGTGTCGAACTCTTTTTTGGCCATCTCTAGGGCTTCATCTACCGCTTTTCCGAAGAGGTTGGCGTCCTCGACAGGTTTATTTATTAAAGACGCCTGTGTCTCCGGTTTAAAGCCTGAGTTGCGCAGCCATACATGGCGCTTTAGGAGTATTCCTTGTACCAGGGAACGTCCTGCTGTTTCTGCCGCGTCCAGAGAGTTTTTTACAATGCTCTGGTTCACTTGTGTTCCTTCGCCAATAGTCGACAGTAGGCGTGTACGTAAAGGCTCCGGTGCTTCCTCTGCGTCTTTGCGCAGTTTGGCCCACTGCGCGTCTGCGTAGCTCGCAAGCAAGGAATTGTTGTTGGCAATTCTTGCTGAGAAGGCAGCCGAGGAAGTAACTCTTTTTGCAAGGGCATATAGCCTCTTGCCCTCCTTGTCAGGGGGTGCCTCACTGGTGGAAAGTGGTACCCCTGCTCTCTTTCTAGTATTAGATACAACTAGGGAGTCCGGTATGGAATGTCCCCTAATGTAGAGCGGGTCTGAGGGTGAAGGAGCGAAAAGTTTCTCAATCCGTGGATTGACCCCTCTGATCAATGCGGGAGTGGACAGCGACGGGGTGATCCTCCTTTTAACTGAGGCGAGGAGTGGAATGGTCTGGCTGACAGGGGGTTTTTCTTTAATGACTCTTTCTACAAAGTCTAATTCTGGAGAGAGTTCTCCCGTGTCCAGTTCGAAATGCGCTGCTGCTCTGCGCAACAGTGCATTGAAAGTAGGCTGATCGTCAATTGGAGACGTGTTCCTAACTGGAGAATTATCCGGAGGAGTTAGATTTAGGGCATCAGTGTCGGAACACACTGATGGTGATTGCCAGGGGTGCGAAGGTCCTTCTCCTGGGCTAATCCCGAAGCCTTCTTCTATAATGTCTGTTCTGTCTTCTAGACATTCCTCCTGGTTCTGTCCTTCGTTGTCCATGAAATCATCTTCTTCCTCGAAGTATTGTTCCTCCCCAGTGAGGTCATATACATCTTGGAAGTCTGAGGCTGTGTCCAGCAGGGGATCGACCAGCCTCGGTTTTTTGGCTCTGGGGTCGTCTTGAGGCCCTTCTCTAGTTCTTCTGAGAGTTAGAGGGGCTTGGGTACTCATAAACTTTTCCATCCTCTCCATACAGAGGTGGAGTCTCTCCATAGTTTCATGGGGTACCCCAGAGCGGTCTAGCGGGGGAAAACTCGAGTTGTCTACCTCGAAATGGCTCGACCTCTCCCAAAGCGTCGAGGAAAGTGTCCCGTCGCCCTCCTCAAAACCCTCGGGTGTGTCGGGAGACTCCCTGACTGAAGGGGGTAGTCCCTGCTTTCCTTCGGGTGTTTTCGGCGTATCCTTTGATCTATGCGTAACGCTCGACGAAATCTTCGGCGTACGCTTTTGGGCGTCGGCTACAACGATCCTGGCTAAGCTATCGGCGACATTCTTGTCGGCGGAAGCTTGAGTTTTCGACGCTATGGGTATCGAGCGCTGTACGGCGGTCTGCGCCTTCTGTTGATGCGCACCGGCCGATGGTTTGGTGGTGGCGCCCTTGTTTGCCGAAAGCCCAGTCGCAGGTCGCGGCTGCGGTTGCGAGAGGGGCTTCGAACCCGAACGGTCCGAGGAGGCCGCCGGTGGAACCTGCGTCTCCTTGGGCGCCGAAGCTCTCTTCGACTTAGACGAAGAAGAGCCATGGGTTGTGTGCTTATCTTTATGTGAATCTTTGTGTGCGTCAGTGTCGCCGGGGTGTTCATCCCCATAAGCAGGGCGTGAGCCGAGCCCGTCGGGGCCGGGGACAGACGACGAAGCGCGTAAGCGCTCCTTAGAGGGGGTTACGACTTCCGTGGCGGAGGTCGTGTCATCGCGTTCCTCGTCACTGTCGGTGGTAGCAGCGGCGGGTGAACCTTCGGCCTTCGACATCGCGTAGGCCGCCCACCTTTTAACCCTACGGTCTTTTAGAGTTTTAGGCTTCAGAAGCCGACAAGCCGCGCACCCTTCCTCTTTGTGATCGAGGGGCAAGCAGCGGTTACACCGTGAGTGCTTGTCCTTCCAAGTGAATTTGCCTTTACAAAGTGGGCAAAACCTAAATGGTGTCCTCTCCATAGCAGAGGCAATAAATCGCGATAAACACCCCCAGGGAAAGGAAGGGGAAAGGGAAAGGCATTCTCAGAAAGACCCAGAGATGTCCCACGACCCCACTCTCCCTACTGTATGTGGCCAGCGAGGCCAGGCCACGTGTTCGGCAGCGCCGAAGATTTCCTCCGCTCGACCCTCCGTCGACGATTTTGCTCGGCGGAGAAGAGCTACACTGCGTCGAGGGAGTGCTGTATTAATCTTCGTAGAAGAAACGACCAAAGGTCGAGGGTTGCAATGTCTCTCGAGGAGCTCCGCGTGAAGGCGACCAGAAGCTGGGCGGAAAAAAACAATCTGAGGGACCTCGACGCGTGAGGGATTGTGGGTACAACGCACGTCACTATAGGGATAGTGTTTCAGACACGCCTGGTCGACGTCCCCTTTTCGACTACGAAAAACAAGATGCAATACTCCGCAGTGACCACTGGATGTCGGACCTATGCACAGCATGTGATTCTAAGCAGATTAACAAACATCAGAAATATATATATAACATATACCCCTGAGCAATATGCACAGGCTGGGGCAAGTATAAAGCCTGTATGTAAGGCATAGGTACCAAAGGAACGGTCACCACCATACTTGGAAGCTGAAAGATTGGAAAGGGAAAGAAGGGGTGAGAAGGACTAGGGGCTTACATAGGAGTTTGTTAATGTAGTATTAATGAAAGGGGGAATGTTGGGAAGAGGGGGGACGATCGCCCGACTGCCCCCAGCACTTTTGGATGAGGCAGAGGCCTGGGAGTGTGCAATAGGGGCTCTGGGGGGTTACAGAGGTGCAAAGGTGTGTTGCTAGGGGCCATAGTGCGAGATGGTGGTGTATGTTTGTGGTCGGGTATACATAAGGAAACAAACAATATCGTTGATAGTAGCAGCCATATTGAAATTGAGGCCTAGTTTTGCACTGAAGCTAGGGCCACAGGTCTGAGCCATACACGCAGAAATAAAGAGTATGCATGCATGAATATGTTGTAGCTTGGGCACCAGTGAGAAAGGCCAGAGCTGCAGAGATTCATAGACCCTTCATTGTCTCGTATCCCAGAAGGAATGCACCGTGCAAGGTCACGAGGGATGTTGAGAGCTCTCTGTGAAAAGCGATCCCACGAGCAGGAGGGCATGAGTCTCTGACCTACCCGTTCCCAGCTCAAAGTTAGAGCATACAAAGCCCCCCCCCCCCACCCCAAGGACCCCAGCATTCCAAGGTACCAATCAGTCCCAGACCACCAACCATAACACTGTTAAGACTCCCCAATTGATCATGAAAGATCAGAAAGCAGGGATCAGTTGCCTACACCAAAGGTAACATGATTTGTGCTGCCAGGTCCCGGGAGTGATCAAAACAACATCACTAAAACGAGGGTGGGGAGCTTTGGTTGGGCGCCAACGTGTCTGGAATCAAGCTGTAGTTTGTTAGAAGCGATGGCCTGCAAGTATCCTCTTAGCCCATGTCTGCAGTACCAGGTGCACATGAGGTTCGAGAGCCTGTATTGTTTTTCTTCACATAAATTTCAATCAGTTGTAGCTTTATGCCAGATGACACGAAAGGAGGAACCCACGTGGACGATGGACAGAAGGGGCTAGGTCCAACGGCCTGGTATCCCTTGTAGAGCAGGTAGCCTATGTATAGAGTCTCGACCGACCAGCCATGCAGGTTTGTACATTATGCAATTTACATAAATGATGATGCTGTGCGCCTTCACAAAGTGTTGCTCGTACTGATTTTGCTAGAACGTTACATGGCAGTAGAGCACTTTGCTGGCGCATTTCTATTATTGTCGGAATAAAGCTTAGTTTTGTTTGCAAGGTGTGCTGGGTGTTTTTCCCTAGCGGGTTGTATTTTTTCTGGTGTGAGCGTTGAGGGGTTGCTCTACAAAACCCACCAGAACCATCCAAAGTGGTCAAAAATCTCCATAAATGAATTGACGACTTAACACTCGAACTGCAATTCAGTCAACGCAGTAGTAAAGAAATGCATCTTACAACTACACACAATCAAGCAGATACTTCTCTTCACCTTCCCACATAGAACACTCGCCTTCATCTCTCGCCTCGTGTCAAAAATGAACTACGCGAACAGCATTTCTCTTGGAATGTCTGAATACCTTATCGAAAAACTAGAACCAATACACAACGCAGCAGCAAGACTACTACCCAGGCTCACTAAGAGAGAACACATCACACCAGCACTGAGAACACTACATTGACCAGTCAAAAAATTAATTTTATTTCAAAAAGCTCTGCCAAACACACAGACCAATCCATGGCCAAGGAGCAGAATTCATACAGGAAAAAAATCTCCATCTAGAAACCAAAATGAACATTAAGGTCCAGAAACAACATTTGAGCCTAAACAATACTAAAAGCGTAAATTTGGGGGTGGGGGGGGTGGGCTGGGGAAGACAGCTTTATCCTGCACAGCGGCAAGATTTTGGAACTCGCTACCAGAGGTAATACGACCAACAGAAGATCACCAAAGTTCAGAAAATTGTTCAAACGTGGATCTTAAACTTACTGAGCTAAATGGGAAACATCTGAGGGAAACCGCCAACACATCACAATAGAAGAACCAGAACAAAGGAAACTCGGAACAAAGGAAACTTGATGGCCCGAAATCGGGCCATCCAAAGAAATAAAGTATTCTAGAGCAAATCACCATAGAATATTAACTCGACAAATCAACATAACCGTGCACTCCAAAGACTCCGACTAACCCTACTAAAAACTCTCCAATACTCTGCCTAATATTCAAACGCTGAACAAAATCACACACAACTCTGCCGAAGAGAAAAAAAACACTCAAAAACCACAGCCACTCCACAACAACAGATAGGAAACTAAACTAAAAGCTCTCTTGTGCTTTTTCCTCTCAACCCACTTCCTTTTCAGATCCGCCAGAGCGCCTGGAGGCCATGAAAATGGCAGCTGAGTGCAGCATAATCCCGAATGACATACGAACAGAGATGGTCTCCGAGGAATCGGGAATAGATGGGTTCCTGAGAAAGAGCACGTTGTGTGTATCGCATAACACACTGTGGACATAACGACTGCCCGCTCCGTCCATCCCCGCCCCACCCACCCCCCCGCCACCCCCGCCCACCCCTGCAGCTCCATGGTGAACGGTCCTGAATGACGGAAACTGCCCTGGGTTCATTCGCATTAAATTAAATACTTTAATGTGATATAGATTGAAAAAAATTCAAACTTTACACATATTACTTTTACATAATCAAATACAGAATACAAAAAATAAAATACAGTTTATACAATTATATAAATATAAGAGTAGAATAAAAAAAAAAAATCAATTATGTACAAAATAGAAAGGGAACTCCATAATAAAACACATTTTAAATCATTTCAGTCATTTAAATCCGAATATCCATCACATTTTCAATCTGAAGCCATACATTATATAATGCAATAAAAAGATGCATATTCGCTGTATTAGTACAGTATAGCCAGAATTGATTTTCCGGTATGAATTCCAGATTATGGGCAAATTCTCCTAGATACTTGACAATTGTGGGTCTCATTATGGTGCATTCAGTTAGTAGATGCTTGGCTGTCTCCAGACTTTCAGGTAGATTACATATACGACATATTCGTCCAACAATTGAGATCTTTTCCCTAAGTCCCACATTACACATGGTCGGAAGTTGCTCCATACGGAAAAGAATAATAAACCGTCTTAGCCTTGTTGAGGGGCATAGGTATAGATATGCCTGAGGTTTCATAAAGTTGTAGAGTCGATACTTTACAAAAGCACAAGACTTTAGACACCCTAGATGAGAAAAGTTCTCCAACCAATCCCAGAGATCTATCTTTTTCCCCAGTGCTATCATGACCTCTTGGGAAATAGATGTCCCTCTGTCTGTCCAGCCAATATCTCTCAGAAATTGGGTCATACTTTTCTGAAGAGGAGAGGTAGTATCTTTTTTGCTTATTTCTATCTGCATGGTGACCAGCATAGGGTTCAGAGAACTATTCTTCATCTTGAGATAAAGGCCCACCCTCTTTTTCAGTACCATTGCTTTAAGTGAGGGTAAACCCAACTCCAGCCTTATGAGGGCCATAGGAACACTAGGGGGTAACCCCAGAATGCGTCGCCAAAATTTTCCCTCCACCACTTGCAGCCAAGCTAAATCAGAAGAGATTAGTGCTTCCAAGCCATACGTAATCATAGGTGCAAACACCTGTATATACAGGTGTCTCGTCCCCCATAATGTGAAGCCAGCCTGCCTCCTGGTAAATGACGCAATTAAAGCTGTAACTTGCTGAGCCCTAGTTCTCCTATTTTGTCTACATAAAGAGTAATCACCCCATGGTTCAATTTCAACTCCTAAGTAGCGATAGGAAGGGGTGTAGAGTATATTATTATTCTGCACCCAAAGCTCAACACGAGAGACTTTTTTCTTCGTGAATCTAATCACTTTGGTCTTGTCTAGGTTAACAGCTAGCCCATTAATCTTTGCGTACTCCCATAATGCTACCGCTGAGCGCCTAATACCAGCAATAGTGTTGTCGAAAATGACCAAATCATCAGCATATGCCAATACTGCACATGCTGTATCTCCTACTTTAGGTGGACAATTATTCACTTCGGCCAACACTATTGGGATATCATATACATACAGATTGTATACCAGTGGAGCAGTTACACATCCCTGTTTTACCCCCCTATCTTGTCTCACTAGTCTAGTCAAGGATCCTTCTTGATTTAGTCTGAGGCACACAGTGGTGTTATAGTGCAGCTGTCTTAAATAGTACAGCAGACTAGGCGGGCAGCCCATAACTTCCAGCTTTTTCCACAGCCTGGCTCTAGGTATAGAGTCGAATGCAGCCTTAAAGTCAATATATAGGGCGTATCGCGGGGGCTGTCCCTTGGTTAGTGCCCGAGTTCGTAATGTGTCCATCACCCACAAATTATGCGTGGTAGAGAAATCACGCCGGAAACCACATTGGAACCTACTAAGAATATTAGTCTGTTCAGCCCAATTCTGTAATTCCGTGAGCAATAAAGCCGCAAAAAGTTTTCCCGTGGTGTCCAGCATGGAAAGTAGCCTGTAATTATTTGGGTCCATACGGCATCCCTTCTTAAACACCGGCACCAATATCGCCGTTTGCCATGAAAGGGGAATCGTCCCCTGAGCTAATACCTTTTTAAAAAGTATTGACAGAAGAGAAGCCCAAAACGCTGGGTGGTTCTTAATGACTATATTGGCAAGCCCATTCGGGCCAGGAGCTCTAGAGGCTTTCAAGGATGCTATTTTATTCAGTATGGCCTCTTCCGAGGCCTCAAAAGGCGGAGGGAAGGGTTTCTTCACTCTAGATATTATGGGTACATCTAACTCTCCGGAGTTACGGTCTAGAAGAAATCTTACCCAAGTTTTCTCTCCTATAGGATTATCCAGCTGACCCTTGGCCTTCTCTCTGTTCTCTTTCAAAAGCTGCCATATGTTACGCGAATTTCCAGCGCAGATAGTGTTAACCAGCCTCTGATTTCTAATATTTCTCTCTAAATTTCTGATGGTTCTAATACTGGCTCTATATTTGTTTTTGGCTTTTCTAACTTTATCATAGTAAGAGGAACCCGTTATATTCAATCTCCTAAACCCCCGCAGTTCTGCTCTTAGCCTTCTCTTAGCATCACGAATATCCTTATTATAAGGTTGAGGGGTACCTCCGGGATTTATCATAACGTTTTTCCTTACGGTCGCATGTAGTCCTGAGAATTCTACGATCCAATCTTCTATTTCATTTATGGTCAGCTGTTCAAAATGGGGTAGGGGAACCTGGGCCTGAGATGATAGTGCTTCCGTAGCCTTTTTAATGTTTCTCTCCGACCAGATAATTCTAGTGCCTGTGCAATTGGTTTGTATGTTGCCTATATTACACTTAGTTGCGGGAGAGAGTGAAAGTTGCAGGGAGCACTCGAGAGCCGCGTGGTCACTCCATTCATTGGGTGTGATTCTCATATCACTTACTATGGGCAACATTTCAGGACACATAAATATGTAGTCTAGGGTGCTGTATGAAGTACCATTGGACCATGTCTGTTTCCCCGGCCTATCACCCATTGTTCTACCGTTAATCATGTATAATTCCCATGTCTCAAAGAATTGCAGCCATCCCAACCCTTCACTCTCTCTTTTGTCATGGATCATAAGACATTTTTCACTCAGAGAGGGGTATTTGGTGACCAATTGCTCATCCTTCATGTGGCAATTGAAATCACCCATCACCACTACCGCTAAATTGCCAGATCTTTGAGTCCAAAGAGTCAATAACTCATGTATGGCTTCTTGTAGAGATTCCCTTATTAATGCCCCCGGGGGATTATAGAGGTTAATCAGTAAGAATCTACTGTGCCCATTGTCCTTGGGGTAGTCAACCTCAACCGCCAGATGGTAATCAGTGGCGTTGTCCAGGATTTTCCGCGAGTTAACCGTATTAACCACCCCTATAATAAGTCCCCCATATGGGCGACCCTTATCCCCTCTTTTGGCAAATGTCTAATGCACTACATAACCGTCCAATAATAGAGAGTTCAGTGCCCATGTTTCCTGGAGACATATGCAACTATGCTTCAGCAATAAATCCATAGACCCTTCTGATCTCAGGAGATGGGCAAAACCCCGACAGTTCCAGGAAACGAAGGAAAAGCTTCAGCGGTTCTGTATCATTCGCGGTAGAGCTTCCAACAATGTTTTGAGGGCTTGTTGTATTTCAGACAACGCCGTATTTTCTGATGCCTCTTGATTGACCACATTGTCTGGCACCACTCGCTTGTCCGATGGAGTTTGTAGCTCCTTGGTCATATTGTCCTTAGTTTCTTCAGTAAGATCTCTCTCCTGTGGATCTACATCAATGGCAATATCTACGGTTATTAGTTCTTTTTTAAATTTTCTAATCAGCTGAGCTGAGGCGAGGAAGGTACAATGGATGGCAGAAACATGGGGATTAGGGACCTGCAAGGGTTCGATGAAAAAAAAAGTCATCAGATTTCATGACTCTCAACTGCGGAATATAATGTATTCGGGTTAGAAATTCTGATCTTGACAGCCAGGGATTTTTACCACTAGGGTAGAGGTTCTTGATGTAGCAAATACGATTCACATTGCATTCCTCATCCGTGCTAATTTGCACGGGCCGTACCGGCTCTGGTGTTTCATCTGTACCAGCTGAGCTAATTCGATCCTCCAGTTCGGCTGTGACACTCTCATCTTGGACATTGTCTTCATCAGAGAGGCCGTCTAGATCTGCCTCCTTAAATTTTTCTCCTGGTACTAACCAATCGGCCAATGGCCCCTTAGCTTCTGCGGCTCGAGCTACTGCTCTCGCCTTTCTTTTTCTAGCTTTTTTGGAACGTGTTTCCCCGCCTACTTTAGGTCTCACACTGGGGGATATGGGATTCGTTGCTACTTTCTTACTTTTCAAGGCCCTTTTAGCCAATCTTCGTTGTTTCCTCGTAAGAAAAATCCCGGGGCTGTGCACGATTTCTAGATCCTCTACAGTTATTATTGAAAGATCTTCTACCGGGGGATTGACCTCCAAGTCCTTGTCCAGGATCATCTCTTCCGCCCCTTCCTCCATTCTCTCATCTGCTGCTTTCATCTCCTCCATGGTATGAATAGCATCCAAGAGGTTCACTTCTATCTCATCCTGCGGGTAGTCCTTCTGCTCTAGTGCCCTCGTAATATTATTCGTATTTGTCAGTATATTCCCCGTCATCTGCAACAGTATTTTGAGTGCAAATTGTAATGACGCTACAGAAGATTGGAGTTCCATAATGACCGTGTTGTTAATGTGCGGATTTGAATCTTCGTTATCCTCCTTCTCCGGATCATCTTCCATGGAGGCCATCACTAGATTCGGAGATGCCGAGAGACGTCCACAGCTACACACAGGATTGGCTTCCTCTAGTGTTATATTATTACTTTCTTTAAGATGAATAGCATTATTAGATGACTTTGCTGAATTCTGCGTTACCATCCCTCTCTGAATACTCAGACAGAGGTCAAGTAGTGAGTTATTATCAATATCCTCATAATTTGAGGAATTTAGCAAGATACTCTCCTTATTCCCTGGCTCAGCCATTGCCTCATTTATTGTTGAGTTAATCTCTGGAGGTGGATTTACTCCAAAAAAGTCTGTGATGGCTCCTTGTGCCACAGGCGTTGTGTTAGGTTTCTTTTTACTTTTGTTGTCTTTCTTTCTATTTTCTTTACTGTCATTCAATGGCATAATCTTGCCTTTCCGCAGATTGTAATTTGACTGTGGTGCTTTTTTCCCTCGCTGCATTTCCTCAGCGTGATAATGGAACGCAAATGGCATGTCTATTACTCTGCTCTGGGCTTCCGCATCGTTGGGGGTAATATGGCTGAAGGTGACAGTGAGTTGCCCCGGATGACATGAAGGTGACGGTGAGTTGCCCTGGGTGACATAAAGGTGACTGACATGAAGGTGACGGTGAGTTGCCCCGGATGACATGAAGGTGATGGTGAGTAGCCCTGGGTGACATGAAGGTGACCGTGAGTTGCCCCGGGTTACACATCCGACCCGTAATGTGCTATGATGTTTTCTTTCCTCGATAATCAGATAGTCAACATTTCTAAAGAAATATAATCAAAGTGCAAGTGCACCATTCCTCCGTGCAGTTTAGCACCTCTGCAGTCCCCCCCTGTCACCCGCTATGCTGTACCCCTCAGCGCAGCCAGATTTCCAACACTGAAATATGCAAGACGCAGCGTAGGGAGCATTCAGTAGTTGAAGTGGGCGGGAGCGGTGCTCCTCTACTTTTTTTTTTAAATTCAGTTTTACTGTTCCTATAATTTTTTTTTTTTATTTATTTTTTTTTTTTTTTAACCGTTCCGGTATGGTTTCACTTTAAAATAAAATTGTAGGAAGAAGTTGAAACTTGCACTTTCAGTGCACTGCACTGAACGATCCCTTAAACAGGTGCACGAGTGTGGGGGTTTGTACTGTGCGTGGGAGGGGGTGTGGCGATGGGGTTGTGGGGATCAGGGGCGGCCCAGCAGGTAACCTAGTTCCACTAATTCTTTTCGTACACTATGACCACTGGGTGCATTATATCATATATACAGAATTCTATAGAATCTGCAAAGGGGTTAAGTTACTAACATTGAACTCAACTTTGCACAATTTGGCAGAGCGGATAGGGAATTCAAACTAAGCATATTTCCCAATGCATGTTCCTCTCGAACTCGCTCCTAAATGTGCAGCTATTAAGGGTAGTGGTAGGCAACCGACCAAACTCCACTAGCCCGGCCCCGCCCCGCCCCACCCCCGCGTTTTGGGACCTTGCTCCAGTACAACAGAAATACTGACCCAGTCAGAAAAGGACCTTGCATGTAAGAATTAAAGTCACTGAGGGAGTGGGTATAGTGCTTCGAGGCCAAGCTCGTGGCTGCGTGGCACCGATGCAATAAGCGCCGCAATTCCACGGGGCGCGTTCAACGGGGGCTCCGTCTACAATGCCGGCGTCTTCACATAAAGAGCAGACAGTCAACATGCTTGCCAATGTACATCAGTTAAGAGATTCCGGCTGCATTTTACCCACCAAGCTTCCAAAACAGCCGAGTGGGTTCATGCAACGGTTTTAAAGAGGCCTTGCTACAATCTGCAGAATCGGGTTGCGCAGGCACTGCTTGTGAAGGCCACCGAAGGGGTTTAAATAAAAAAAAAAACGGCTTCAACTGTGTGGGCCCTGTTTACAAGTAGCACAATGCACACACGCCACGGCCATTCACGTGTTCCAGTACTCTAATTTTGGGCAGATTCAGCAACTGGTGTAAAAGATCGCGAGATTTACCTAGGCTGGGATCACAGACATTGGCAAACCGAAGAAACCTTAATTAGAAGGACGCCCACTGCTTCTCCGGCGGTTTATAGTCATAATCTCCGCCGCCAGCAATGATCTCACTGTGCACCAAATATGACTATACCTTAATTCTGACCTGAAAGTTGTTTGCCAAACTAAGCATCGAGCATTGCCCTTTAAATGGAACTGAATGTAGATATTATGGTATGGAGATTTATCGGATGACATTTTCATAAGATGTGATTTCTTTCGGGAAAGGCCTAAGGCACTCAACTCGTGATCTTGAGGTCAACATTCTCAGCAGTGTTTCCGGGTGACCACAGACAATTAGGATAACTCCCATCTAGATTCACTGCTCCCAGATTTGCTGTGTGTGTGTGCGCGCTGAAAACACGGAGTGGATCTTGCTTAAGGACCGCGCCGACAACCTTGCCACTAAACCTCATCTCCTCCTTTACTACAACCAAGAGAGCTGGAGAAATAAACATGTATGTATTTCAGACATGTTGGACAGCGACAACCGGAAATCAGGTATGATATTATAAGTCATTTATAAAGTGCCTGTACACAAGTTTTTCTAGGCACAACAAGACATAGGGAGGACAGACATAGGGAGGACAAGACAAACTATCTTACTAGGCCTTGTGCCATTCAGATCGTGCAAGTGCGAGAACGAAAGGTGCAAGGGGAAAGGGAGGTAGGAGGGGGATGGCAAGGGAGAGGGGCGGGGAAAACAGGGCAGCAATGCTTTGAGTAAGTGCATCCACGGCTACAAGGTACTGTAGGGTTACAGCTACAACCCTTAAGTGCGTGGCAGGCCCGGAGGCTGTGCAAAGGTGACCGATCAAGAAAGAGCCTGGTACCCAGTGAGACTCTGAGGGTGGCCAAGCAACCAAGTACAGCAGACAGGTAGTTCAGCAGGGAAGGGAGAGAGAGAAAGCAGAGAAGAGGAAAGTGTTGAGCTGCTTCCGTACCTACAGGTAGTCCAGCTCAAGTTTGAGAGTGGCAGGGAGGCCTTTCCAGAAGGAGGCACCTGCAGGGGAGAGAGATCTAACCTCCACTCTATGCCTGGAGAAGCGTCTAACCCTTAGAGAGTTGGAGGTAGCTGAGCAAAGGTATCGAGAGGGAATGTATTTTTGAAGAGAGCTTTGGCTGTAGTGCGGGCAACACCCCCAGAAAGCCTTGTGGACAATAAAAGGGCCTTGAACTTGATCCTTGCAGCCACCAGGAGCCAGTGGGAGTGTTTCAGTGCTGGGGATATATGGTCTCGCAGTCCTGTTCTGGATTAGTTGCGGAGAGTAGAGGAAGGCAGTTTGAGAAAGAGTTGCAAGTAGTCCAGCCTAGAGGGAACCAGGGCTCTGGAGACAGTGAGCTTCTGGGGGAAAGTGAGAAAGAGAAGAGACCCTTTGAGGAGATGCAGCTGGTATTAGGACTTCTTGCCGACGTGAGAAAGAGTGCAGTCGAAGATAACACCAAGGGGGAGGGGGAGAGAAAGAGCGAGAGCGCGAGAGAGAGAGAAAAGGCAGAGAGAAAAGGGAGAGAGAAAAGGGAGAGACCCAATGAGATGGATCTCTGTCTTACTGGCCTTAAGGCAGAGATGGTTGGAGGTGCACCAATCCTGAATTGCGGATAGACGCCAGTAATGAGTAGGAGAGGAGGCTGAGGAGAGCCTGAAGGAAAGCGGAGCGTAATCCGCATAACACTGAAAGTTAGTGGAGAAGGTAGAGATCAGGTGGGAGTAGAGGTTGAAAAACCAGGGTGAGAGAATAGAGCCCTGGGGAATGGCACAGGGAGAGAGCATAATAAGAGTTACACATAATGCAAAAACCAGCGCTTTAGGTTGACCAGGCCTAGAGGGGAAATCAGTGCCAGTCTTCAAAAACATGCCTTGGGCCTGGGCGCCGAATGGGCCCCAGGGGTTGGACTGGAGAGGTTTCTGAATACTGCACTCTATTACATCATGCAAGCGAATGTAGCGTGCAAGCCAAACCCGTTCAAGTAGGGATTGGAGGTTCTCCTCCAAAGAAAACGTTGGAAAATGTGTCCAAATAGTACATTTTAAAGAACATTTATGTCTATGTAGTGGCTAAAAAAGTATTTGAACAAAAAACATACAGTGTGGAAAAACATACTGGAAGCTTTACGACACATTCTTTGCTTTAACAGGATGTAGGGGATAAGCAGAGATGGAAGGAATGGAGTGTGGTGACTGGGAGAGAGTGCAAGAGGAACAGAAAGCAATCGTACCCAAACAAAAGCGGCCCACAGAGCAGAGGTCCACGGGAAATCTCTGGAGCTCTCTCTAGGTCAGGCCATCACTTCTGTTAAATTAAAGTGTGCAGGGACTCAGTCGTCCAATTTGTGTCGTCATCTTTGATATCCTGGGTGTTAGTCTTAGCAGTGTATAGTGGTGGCGCGAGTTATGGTTGCTTAGTTTACCATAACTGGCGAATTTCTGGGGTTCTAGGGTTTTACGTGTAAACATAACGTCCCTTTGACAACATTTTTTCATTGAATTTCATAGGTTTTTTATTAGTGCAACAGTTTTAATCTGTTTAGAGTTAAAGATGTTAGGAATTCCCACTAACAGACCTCCCATGGGTCTGCCTTTATCCCCTTTAGTTTTGTTTTGGAGAAATAGCTTGTACCCCATCCAACTTTACCTGATCTCTATGCCAACATTCCTGAATTAAAAAGAGGTCTGTCCATATTGTACTCCCCTCCCGACGACTCAATAGGAGTCTAAAACCCTGGGTATTCCATGAACAGGTTCTCAATTCAGCGGTCTCTTTGTTAGGGACGCATAACTAGCAGGGGTTGAAGGGCACCGGGTAGCCATTCCCAATTATCAGTTTCCTTATCCGTCTATACATACTTCACCAACATTCCTCTTTTAGGACCCTTCTGCCACAACAGTTGGGGTCAACAAGTGCTATATTGACCAGGAAAGCTGGGAAGCCTATCAAACAACAAAACCATGAACCCTCCCTGGCTGTTGACGTGTTCTTTAGACAATCTGTGACACAAAGCTCGTTTGAAAAGCAAGAGCAAAATCATTGGTCTAAATCAGTGCATGCAGAAAAAGCGTGTTTTAGGGCCAACACGAACTGAACGCCCATTTTTCTAAAACACTGAATGCCGGGCACATTTATCTTAAAGCCAAGAGCGTGCTGAAACCTCATTGGTCTAAATCACAACCCCCAGAGCACGTGGTCTAAAACATTGTATGTTGTAAAAACGAGTCAAGCCCAGACGAGAATTGCGAGCCACTAAAGACCAGAGCAGTGCAGAGTCTAGCAGACCAGAGCCAACCCTGGCAACCAGAGAGCTATTCTTTTTAGGTAAGAAGCTTTTTTTAAACATCCCCCTATTCAGTCAGTCTAGGATTTCATTTATTCTGTCAGAGGGCAGACGCTTACTCCGGGTTTTCCATCAGCACAGAACATTTGTGCGCATTTGCAGAAACATTTGATAATAGCGTTGTGCCCCAGGGCACTAGGTTAGACTACCCAGCTCTTGATCTGGTCACTGCAACCTTCCTGTATCCTATGGCTGGTCTGAGGCAGACCAGACTACACAAGAGAGGGGTTCAGAAAGGTAAAGGGTATACAGTACCATATAGATAGACCTGGACAGTTCTAGACTTGTGCACCCAACCTTTCAATCATCCAAATTATGCGCAAACTGGAATATTTAGAGAGAAGGAGTTGACGCAAGCATATGAAATGTGCTGCAATGTTCGCACCAAGTCATCATGCTCCCATAAAGCCTTCTATTGCCTTGTAAAGGCTGTGGCGAGCACTGCCGGCCTCTTGGCTTACACTGAAGAATTAAACAGATGGTGGGAGATAAAAACCCTGAAAATGTACTTGGAGGTGAATCGGATCCCTAGACGGCTCCGGATTTGCATTTTTCCTTCTTTTGATGATGAAGACACAGCAGCCCTTAATGATTGGGTAGACCTACTTAATAATACCTCTAAAGAAATGATGATAAGATTGATAAATCAAGCAGCTTTGACACATGAAAGGATTATGAAAGACATAGAAGACACAAAAGAAGCAATTAAGGACTTGCAATGTCCCGAGATTACTTAAAAAGATTATCAGATTCTGGATGACTTTCTTGGCACCTATGAAAAAGACCTAAAGATTAAGAAACAAAGAACCTTCATTAGGGATGAGAACGACTACATTAATAACAGGATATTCACATTTCAAAGGAAATATGACACCAATACCAAACAGCAACCTAAAAAAAGTCAAACTTCAAGTAATGCGAGTAATTTCTCTACACCCTCCTCCTCGGATGCAGAAACATCAAGTGACAAAGAAGTACTCGCAGCAGAATCTACTTTAGCAACACCAATCCCAACTATTGACCTTACACCAGAAAGTAATCAAGTACCAAAAGTAAGTAAGAGCATGTCCTTTTTTGGAAGAAGTTCAAAGACACAGAAAACCTTCACGTACAAGCAATCCAGCAGCACAAAAACAACAAACATCTCAAAATATCTCTCACCAAAACATCACAGGGGCAAGAGAGGAGGAAGCAAAACACGGATAAACAAACCAAGGAGTAGAAACAAGAGCTCAAAGACAAGGGAAGAGAAGATTAATCTTATAATCCATTTATCAGACTATCAAGTTTTTTTTTTTTTTTTTTTTTTTTTAAACTTTTATTTTTGCTGGCAGTGGTAGATGACATACACACACATTAGGCAGATTATGATATAACAGTGCAAGACAAATGTAATACATGGGGATGTACATAGGCAGCGAGGGATGACCCCCAAGATGAGGAAAGCAAGACAGTGTTGCAGAGAATTCCGTACATAACAGTGGAGACTTAGGGAGAACCAACACCAGAGGAGGGGACATCAAGACCGTTAAGATAACTGTTGAAGGCAGTCCAAATGTTTTTTGGCCGGGAACGGAATGGGAGAGTAGTAATATAATCTTCCTCACAGTTTCGGGACCAGGTCAGTAGATTCAGCCATTTCTGAAAGGTGGGAGGAGCAGCACATTTCCAATTTTGCAGGATACATTTTTTGGCTATTATACAACATATATTCAAGAGTTTGGCCTCCCCTCTGACCCCTTCATCACCCCACACTCCGAACAACACCCCCATCGGGTCAGGCTCAATCGTCACATCGCAAATTTCGGACAGTGTTTTAAAGATCTCATCCCAGAATGGGGCAAGTTGGGGGCAGTCCCAAAACATGTGGAGATGGCCAGCGTCTTCCGCTCCGCAGCGGGGGCAGAGCCGCATCTCAGAGCGGGCAAACTTGGAGAGTCTACGCGGGGTATAGTATAGCCTATTCAGCAATTTGTATTGTATTGTTCGGTACCGGAAATTCAGGGATACCTTGCCGGTATGGGAACACAATTTACCCCACAGATGGTCTGTAATGTCAACCCCCAGTTCAGAGGCCCAGTCGTCCCGGGCCCGTAAGGGCGGTGGTGTGGCAGCTGTGAGCTGGAGTTTATATAGCGATGAAACTACCCCTCGGGCCCCGCCAGAGTTGGCGATATAGGCAACAGCGGGATGGTCAGGGGGTTCGTTAGGGAACACAGGCCAAGCGGTCCGGAACGCTGCTCGGAGTCTGTAGTATTGCAGCAGTTCCAGCGGTGTACCAGCGTGGGATGGCTTCCAAGTCTGTGGTGTTATAAACACCCCATCCGGATAGAAGTCAGTTAGGGCCAGGTATCCTAGGGACCGCCAGTGACGCGCCAGAGCTATGTCATTCGTGGGTTCCAGCCCGGGGAGCTGCCAGGCGGGGAGCCACTTATAGTATGGGTGTTCCGCGGAGCCTGCAGCAAACAACCGCCCCCAGGCTGATAGTGTGGTCTGGACTGGATCTATAGGTGAGTCAGGTACGTACCGACGATGTAAAATTAGAGTCATGATATTGGTGCCGGAGGCAGCAAGGTTTTCAAGCTTGACGTGCGGGCGAGGGGAGGGTCCGGGGTACCAGTAAGTGGCAAATTGTGCCTGCGCTGCTATCCAGTATCGCATCAGGTCAGGGGCCGTGAACCCGCCTCTGTCGTAGGGCAGAGTCATATCCCCCCACTTTTTCCGCACAGCACCGGAGTGCCACAGGAACTGCGCACATAGCCTGTGCAGATCAGTGAAGTATTTCCTGCCAGGCCATATGGGAACATTTGTGAATGTGTACAATAATTTGGGAAGCAGTATCATCTTAACCAGTGATAACCGCCCAGCAAGTGACAACGGGAGAGGGCGCCAGCGCGCAATCTTGGTTTCGGCTAATTCTGCCACTGCTAGGTAATTGCTAGTCAAGAGAGTCTCCTTGGTCAAAGACACCTGAACTCCCAGATATTTAATCCCGTTGGGGGACCAGCGGAGTGGGTATTCAGTGGCCGGCTGGGGCGTGGAGTGTGTGAGGGGGAAAATTTCGGATTTGGTGTAGTTGATAGTAAAGCCTGAGTATGTTCCGATACGAGTGATGTCCCGAAGGAGAGGGTCAAGGTGGAGATCTGGGCTCCTGACGAAAAGCAGGATGTCGTCAGCGTAGAGCGAGATAATTTCGGGTGTACCCTGGAGGCGTATCCCTTTGCATGAGTGACGCTCCCTGACATAGTCCGCCATGGGCTCGATGGCAAGGGCAAACAGGATCGGGGAAAACGGGCAGCCCTGTCGGGTGCCACGAGAGAGAGGAAACAAGGCAGATGTTTGGGAGTTGACGCGAACCCTGGCGACTGGGGATGTGTATAATAGTTTGATGTATGCGATCATCCCGGGTCCGACGCCCATGTTTTCCAGGACCAACCACATGTACTTCCAGGACACCATATCGAAGGCCTTCTGGGCGTCCAAGGTGACCGCCACCGCACACACGTTTTGACTGATACGAGCCATGACGTTAAGGAGCCGTCTAATATTGTGCGATGTGGATCTACCAGGGACAAAGCCGGATTGGTCCTCATGTACCATGTATGACATAATAGGAATGAAACGATTGGCGAGCACCTTGGCGAAGATTTTCGTATCCAAGTTCATGAGTGATAGGGGCCGATACGAACCACAGTCATCTGCTGGTTTGCCAGGCTTGAGGAGGACCGTAATAACGGCTTCACGTAGAGACGAGGGAAGGCATCCCAGCTGGAGGGCCTCATTCCATACCTCTAGCAATTCGGGTCCCAAAATGGCCACATGCTCCTGAAAGAATTCAGCCGTAAGCCCGTCGGGGCCCGGCGCTTTCCCCTTCGGGAGACTTGATATGGCTTCCACTATCTCATCTAGTGTAATGGGGGAGTCCAACTGTTCTCTCGTTGCCGGGGAGATGATAGTGGTGGGTATCTGGTCTAAAAGCTCGCGCATATGGGATTCGCTATGTTCAGGGGGTTGAGAGTATAGTTTGGAATAGAAGCTTGTGAAGACCTCCAGTATGTCCTGGTCGGACCACTGAGTCGTTCCATGATTATCCTTAACACTGGTAATGTGGGCTTGGCCCCATTCCCCCCTGGCCAGGGCAGCGAGTGTCTTGCCGGGTCTATCTCCCTCACCGTATTTCCGTGCAGCCTGTGGACGACTGAAGTACTGCACTTCCCTGATTGCCTGTTCATTGAAGATCTTGAGTTCTTCACTGATCTGGGAGAGTATACCAGGGTCAATGGAGGCCGGGTGGGCCCGTTCCAGGTCACGTAGCTTAGTTTCAGTGCGTGATAGGGTGGTTCTTATGGATTTGAGTACCCCCGACTCCCTAGAGATGGACGCCCCCCTAATGAAGACTTTGAAGGCGTCCCAGCGGATCCCCCGGGTGGTGTCCTGTGGTGAGTTGTTGTCAAAGTAGGACTGGATATCTGCAAGTATGTCTGCTCTAAAAACTATGTCCTGTAGGGCAGCAGATTTAAAGCGCCATGTGTTAATAGTGGGGGCTGGCATGCCCATGTCAACAGACAACAGGATTTGTGAGTGATCAGATAGTGTGCGAGCGAGTATACATGTCTTGGAAACCCTACCTAGCATAGGACCAGATAGTAGGAATAGATCGATCCTGGACGAACTGTCGTGGACCGATGAGTAGAAGGTGTATTCCCGTGTTGACGGATGTAGAGCTCTCCATGCGTCATGAATGTCAAGTGTCTTGCAATGGGACAGGAGTCTGCGCGCTGTGCCCGACGGGGGCCTGGGCGCTATGCCAGTCCTGTCTAGGGAGGTGTCCAGGATAAAGTTCATATCCCCGCCCCAGACGATTTGCACATCCGTGTATCCCAGCAGTATGGAGACCACCTGGTCAATAAATTCGGGGGAGTCGACGTTGGGGCCATAAGTATTTACGAGCAGGTAATCTCTATTGGCAATGGCGCAGTACAGCACAATGTATCTTCCACAAGGATCTATATAGCTCCTATGGAGGACAAACTTAAGAGACTTGTGGATCAATGTTAGGACTCCTCTGGCGCGTGTGGAATAAGAAGTAAAATATCTGTGGGGTCCCCAGGTAGGCGCAATGCTTCTGGCCAGTGGACCAGTGGAGTGTGTCTCTTGCAGGAGCAGTACCTTGCAGCCGTGTCTATTGGCATAAGCCATGATCCTGCGGCCCTTGGTGTAATTACTTAGGCCTCGGACATTCCATGACATTATCGTCACTGACATCTTAGCGCATCAGACAAGAATATCACTAAACACAATACCCATGGAGGACAATCTCCCACTAGGTGATACTCGCACCAGTGTCCCCCTCCGTGTGCCGCAAACTCTGTCCCCAGAACCCCCGATCCCAGGGTGATTGTGATTGAGACAATTACATGCATCTCTACGGTTTTAATGTACATCCCACGAAATTTGTTGAATTTCAAATAAAAGAGTGAGCATGCACAAATATAGGTGAGCCGGTGTGTATCGCCCTGCCATTCCGCCACTGCCTTTTTCTAAAACATTTCCCGTGTAACAAACCATACCTCCCCCCGCCCTCACTGCCCACCCCCAACTTGCAGTGTAAATCCCTTGCCCCCAAAAAAATGTGTCACCAACAGGTCCGATTCTCCCCGAGGGGTGGAGTTCGGAGGGCGAAATCCAACAGGGATAAGGCCCATTCTGTGCCCAACAGGGGCACCGAAGCAGTGACAACCAATAAACCAAAACCGTTGCCATTGCAGCGAGGTGTGCTGTAGCCGTGTGGGCGGTTCTTAGACAAAGATGTAGGACAGACAAGGCTGTCGTGAGTAGGTTCTGCGATGAGCGGATCTAAAGACAGGAGCCCATGTCCAGCAGAGCTTTGCGGGAGAGACCAGAATGAAGGAAGTTCTAGGGTTCGTAGACAATACGATGTTCCGAGCCGCAGGGGGAGCATTGTCTGCCGTGGTTGGGTCTAGTCTCAGCCCGGTCAGGCGCTGGGGGAGCCTGATGCGATGGATCTGTAGTGTGCTGTTTCCATATGCACGTTCAAGGTGACGGATGTTCCTGATGGAGAAATAGTGACCGGCCCGAGTTACCACTCATCACCCCTCATCAACCGGGGCCCCCGCTGGGTTGGGGAGCGGTAGGTGCATCTCAATGAATTTCACAGCCTCCTCTGGAACAGTGAAGAAATAAAGTTTCCCATTATGTGTGATTTTGAGGCGAGCCGGGAACAGGATGGCATACGGAACGTTACGTTCTCTGAGCAGCTTTTTAACTCCGATGAACTGACGCCTCTCCTGCTGGACCGCTATTGAGAAGTCCGGGAAGATCCTTATAGTATGAGATTCGAGGCGCAGGTCTCCTTTCTCTCGTGACAGCCGGAGGATGAGGTCTCTGTCCCGATAGTTGAGGATCCTGGCTATAATGGGTCTTGGGATGTCGCCCGGTTTGGGCCTCGGTGACAGAGCCCGATGAGCGCGCTCAACGGTAAAGTATGGGGACAGGACTGGGTTGCCCAGGAGGTCCTTAAGCAGGGATTCCACAGCGTCTTCCATGCGGCCCCTGAGGGCATTCTCAGGGACACCGACGATCCGCAGATTATTTCTGCGAGAGCGCGATTCAAGGTCGTCGCACTTCGCTTTCACACTGCGCATGTCACGTGACAGGGACGCCACTGTGTCCTGTAGTGCATGTATTTCGTCCTCATTGGTAGATATACGATTTTCAGCGTCGCTGATTCTGGTCCCCGCCTGATCCATCCGCGTTTTTAGGGAGGCAACATTGGCATTGATGTCGTCTAATTTCTCATGAAAAGACGCAAAGTTTTTGGCCATCGATTCCATAAGCGTGGTCAGGTCTGGGGGTGCGGGAGTGGGGTGATGGTCAACTTCCAGATCATCCTGGATGGGCGAGTCCTGCTCCGCCTCTCCCCTCGGGACAGCTTTAGCGAATCTGTCCATGGCACCCCCTTTATGGTTCCCCTTGACCTTGCCAGGCATTGTTGTTATAGGTCCACGGACAACGCAGACAGAGGGCCCGGCCACAGGGGGGAAGAGTATGGTCCCAGGTCAGGGGTGCAGACTGTAGATGTTGGGATTATTCCAGCCGAGATGTGAGCAGGGCCCAGGAGGGGCACGAGTAGGCAGGGGTCAACTGGTACGGCGGTGTAAGGTGGTTCCAGGGACTGTCAATGAGAAGGTGCTAAGACCACAGGGTCAGCCGCATCAGTAGAAGGATCCGGGGGGTGGCGTCGCGGCACAGATGAGGGAGCGGGATATGACTTACTAGTTGTTATCCCGCCTGCCACCCCGCTGAAACACCAGAGTCACACAGGGGTTTGGAGCCAGTGTCTACCAGGCTGCTGGGGCAAGAGGTGCGCGCCCTGGGCAGAACCTACGTCGAGGGGCGCAGGGCCAGGTGTGAGTTCTCCAGGGAGGGGTCCCTGTACCGCCCCCAGCAGGACGCGAGCACGTGGCCGCTCCACGCCACCGGGGAGCGGAGCCAGTCGGGAGATGTTGGGTGCCGGGGCTCGCCCGGACGAGGCCGCCGCAGCGCGCCACACAATATAGGGTCAGGTCGGGCCGCAGTCCGCCCGCCCCCCCTGGAAGGATGAACAGGGGAGCAGCGGGGGGAGGAAGGGGGGCAAATCGATCCCTCCCCTGGAGGGGACCAAGTTGGCATGGGCAGCCACTCCTCACCTCGGGGGGAGCCGCTCCACGCTCCCCAGGAGCCGCGACACCCTGCGGGGGACGGCGACGAAGGTCCACAGCCGGATGGGCGGGCGGGCGAGGCCGGGGCGCGCTCCGGCGACGGCCCCAGCCGCAGACCATCGGTTCACCGCGGAGTCCCAAGGAGCGCGATCGGGCCGCAGTCCGCCCAACAGAGCGCCAGGAGGGGCAGGCGGGCCGAGAGGCGGGGGCGGGATCCGAGTCAGCGCCGCGGCCTCTGCGATGAAGAGGGCCGCACCAGCAGAAGGCCCAGTCCGGGGCTCCCCAGGGACGAAGAACAGCCGGAGCTCTCCTGGCGGCAGCACAGTGATGTAGGGCAGCGGCACTGCAAAAAACAGGAACGAAACGCACGCTGTGGCCGCAGATGTAAGCGGATTTCCACCGATCCCACACGGAGCTCAGTGGCTAGGCAGCCATCTTGGGCTGCTCCACAGCGCCACCTAGCAACAGACTATCAAGTTACACCAGCATTAACCACAGCCCTTAGTAAAGGGCTTTCCTTCAGCCCCACGTACAAAGGAGACTATTTTCCAACACAATTGGACCTTTACAGATTTTGCAGAAAACTTAAGTTAAAAAAAAACACTGAAGAAACAATCTTTAAAAAAAAACACAGCCTTCAACACTTGTTCCATCACAGCTCTCAGAATAAATGGTCAAAGACACTGGATCTACTTCATATTGAAGATGACCAATATCATACAAAAGGAAATGTTCATAGATGAACAGGGTATTTCAACTTACTTAACAGAAGAAACCAGTCTTAAACCGAAATCAACCTTTGTGCCTATTCTATCTTCAGAAAATGTTATAGACATCTTTCATAAAGCAGTAAGCAACAACATAAGGAGAAACTACTTAAACAATACCGACACTAAAACAGTGAATAATCTAACGAAGGAAGAAAAATTGCCAATCAATTATTTGGCTAAAGAAAAATCAATAGTAACTAAGGCAGCGGATAAAGGAGGTAACATTGTTTTGCTCAACAGAATTGACTGCATTAGAGAAGGTTCTAAACACCTTAATGTGTTGTTATAAAGATTGTTATGAAAAGTTACCCATCAATCCCATACCAGAATTAGAAAGAACATGGCATGAACAAGATCTTCTCACTGAAAAGGAATATCGGGGCCTGATCAGCAAAAATTCAATAATGGCAACTATATATTTTTTACCCAAGGTCCATAAAACTTACCAAGATTTTCCACCGCTTCGACCTATAATAAATGGAATTGGCTCTATAACAGAGAAAAATTTGCAATATATTGATTCTCATTTGCAACCATTGGCAGCAAGCTTAGCCTCATTTGTTAAGGATTCCAAACACATAATTCAGCAGCTGAACCTCATACCATGAGAACAAAATTAAATGTTTGCTACCTTGAATGTTGTTCAGTTATATACCAGCATCCAGCACAACAAAGGTCTTGAAAGTACAATGTTTTTGCTCAAAACAATATCAGTTTAATTTCTTGAACAGAATAAAATGAGCATTGAAATGTTACGTTTTTGCCTTCACAACAATATCTTCATATTTGACAATATCATCTTTAAAACAACTCCAAGGCACCGCCATGGGTTCTAAATTTGCTCCGTCTTCTGCTCATTTGTTTTTTTTTTTTTTTTTTAATTGCAACATGCATGGAAACATCCTCTTTTTCGTAACATCAAATTTTGGGGTCGTTTTATAGACTACATTTTGATCATTTGGGAAGGCAACAGTCACGATCTGGACATTTATGTTACTCACCTCAATAATAACCTTTTTATTTTATCCTCTACGAAATCAGTCAGCGCAACCAACATAGAGTTTTTGGACTTAGAACTACTTGTGGAGAATGCGCAAATTCAGACTAAATTGTTTACCAAACCTTCGGCTGGAAATAGTCTCCTTTTTGCCACATCTCATCACCCAAAACATACAATCCACAACATTCCATATGGGGAGATCCTCAGAATAAAAAGGAAGAACAAGTTACTTTCTTACCTGGTAACGTTCTTTCGATGGGATGGTCCGACGACGTATTCCATATCTATGAAAGGTAATGTCCACAGCTGTGCTGTTTCGGAAAATCTTCAGCGTCTGCGTCCTGCGTCGATGACGTTGATGCGCCGTCCCTGAGGACCTCCTCCGACGGCCGACGTCACCCGATGTGATAAGTAGGACGCACAACGCCCATAGCCTCAGTTTAGTTTTTTCCCCCAGAATGTGTGCCACCAGTTTTCTGCCAGTCAGACACACAAGGCCTTGCGGAACGCAAGCTGCAATCGCAAAAGAAATTCTGCAGCGGGGAAGGTAGGGAGGGAGCGATATACCAGCCCATCGAAAGAACGTTACCAGGTAAGAAAGTAACTTGTTCTTCGAGGGGATTGGGTCCTCCGACGTATTCCATATCTATGACAGACTCCCAAAGCAGTACCAAGCAAGGAGGTGAGAAAAGAATTTAGAACACAAATTTAGCGTGCCCAATCAAATTGCGGAATATAGGACTGCCTTGCCAAAGGCCAGATCCTGCCCTCTGATGGAATCGAGGGAGTAGTGACGTACAAAAGTATGTACTGAAGCCCAGGTGGCTGCATCACAGATGTAACGAATAGGAACACCCCTCTGGAGGGCAGTAGACGTAGCCACTCCCCTGGTAGGATGGGCCCGCAAGCCAGCCGGAGGGTCCTTACCCGCCAAGCGGTAACACTCGGAGATAGCTAAAATAATCCAACGAGACAAAGTCTGTTTCGTCACAGCTTGTCCCAAACGCTTCCCAGCGTAACCAATAAAAGTTGATCGTCCACTCTGACCCGGGACATGCGCGAAATATAAAAGCTCAACGCTCTCCGAGGATCAAGCCTATGGAGCCTCTCCTCTTCCTTACCAGGATGTGGAGGAGGATAGAACGCCGGAAGAACAACCTTCTGGCTCAAATGAAAATCCAAAACCACCTTCGGAAGAAAAGAAGGACAAACTCCAAGGACAACCCTGTTCTTATGAAACACAGTGAGGGTGGCTTAACTGAAAGTGCCTGTAACTCACTCACTCTGCGAGCGGAAGTAACCGCAACCAAAAACAGTTTTAAGAGTTAGCAGTCTCAAAGGGCAAGAATGTAAAGGCTCAAACGGAGCACCCATAAGAAACTTAAGAACAAGGTTCAAATCCCAACCGGGCACCAGAAAAGGTGACTGAGGGAACACATTAGTGAGCCCTTTCAAAAACTGAGAAATTAAAGGAAACTTAAAATAGGAACACTCTTCAGACGAGCGCTTAAATATGGACAGCGCCGCCAGGTAACCTTTACTGGTCCCCACTTGCAAGCCCCTGTGGGCCAAAGAAAGCAAAAAAGACAGAACCATGGGAATGTCACATTCAAAAGGATCCACATTCTTAACTCTGCACCAGTCGCAGAACTTTCTCCAACGGCACAGAGACTTTGTTGCCGGCCGCCTGGCCGAAAGCAACACCTCCATCACGTCTTCAGGGAGGTCCCAATCCTTATACCTCAACCTTTCAGAAGCCAAGCGTGAAGGTTGAGGGATCTGATCTCTGGATGGAGAACCTGACCCCACTCCCGTGAGAGCAGATCGTCTCGGTACGGAAGATGACATGGAGGGCAGATGGACAATTCGAGAAGGTCCGGGTACTACGTCCTCCGGGCCCACGCCGGAGCAGTGAGGATCATCCGGGAACCGAACCTCTGTAACCTCCGCAGTACTTGCGGGTTGACGGGGACAGGAGGAAACGCGTACAGCAGCGGGAATGACCACTCCACCACGAACGCGTCTCCAAAGGCTCCTTTTGGAGGAAATTCCCGCGAGCAAAACCTTTCGCACTTCCGGTTGACACTGGAGGCGAAGAGATCTACTTGAGGGGTCCCCCAAAGGGCGAAGATCTCCAGGAGAATCTCCTGAGCCAGCTCCCACTCGTGAGAGATCGTGCTCTGCCTGCTCAGAGCGTCCGCCACCTCGTTGTCATCTCCGGCCAGATGAACAGCCGAGATCGAAACTTCCTGCTGGATGGCCCAGAACTCGAGCTGCATCGCCTCCCTGCACAGAGGAAGTGACCCTACCTCCCCCCCCCTTTTTGTTGAGGGAGTGCATGGCCACCGTGTTGTCCGTTAGAACCAGGACACTCTTTCCTCGCACAGCCGGCAGAAAAGCCTTCAGGGCAAGCCTGACGGCCCTCAGCTCCAACATATTGATATGGAGTCTGGACTCCGACGGAGGCCAACGACTGCTGACTGACAACTCGTTGGCATGCGCTCCCCATCCCGTGAGGGATGCGTCCGTCACGATCGTCACCTCCGGCCAGGGCAGCCGAAATGGGGCCCCCTTCATTAGATTGCCTTCGACGGCCCACCACAGAACGTCCTGGGCGACCGAGGGCGGCACCTGAACAGGGTCTGACAGCCTGCCGGAGGACTGAGACCACTGGAGCTTGAGTTCCCACTGCAAAGATCTCATCCGCAGACGAGCCTCTGGCACCAGAAGAATGCAGCATGCCATGAGGCCGAGCAGTCTCAAGAACTCGGACGCTGGGAGATTCTGGGCAAGTTGAAACTTGTGCACCATCTGCTGAATGTGAAGAGCCCTCACCTGGGGAGGAAAACACTGCCCCAGGGACGTATCGAGCACTGCTCCAATGTACTGGAGCCGCTGCGTTGGTGTCAAATGGGACTTCTTTAAATTGAGGGAGAAGCCTAGCTTGTGAAGGGAGTGGCAGGTGACGGACAGATGATCCAGGACTTGCTCGGGAGAGCTCCCCCTGATCAACCAATCGTCCAGGTAGGGGTAGACGTGAATCCCCCCCTTTCCTGAGATGCGCTGCCACCACCACCATGTGCTTGGTGAAAACCCTCGGGGCGGAGGTCAAGCCGAACGGCAGGACACGAAGCTGAAAGTGCGAGTCGCCAACCGCGAACCTCAGGTACTTGTGCTTGGGATGGATCGGCACATGGAAGTAAGCATCCTTGAGGTCGAGAGACACCAACCAGTCCTGAAGTTGAAGGGCCTGGAGGACTTGAGAAAGAGTCACCATCTTGAACTTGTCCTTCCTGAGGAGTTTGTTCAAACCGCGCAAGTCCATGATGGGTCTCAATCCCCCGTCTTTCTTTGAAATCAAAAAATAAGGGGAATACCATCCCTTGTTACTCTCCGCTACAGGCAACAGTTCTATGGTGCCTTTCTCCAGCAGGGCTTGAATTTCCTGCGCAAGGAGCGGATCCGAACTCTTCAAAGAGAGGTTCCCAGGTGGATTGTCGTGAGGCCTCTGCCAAAAAGGAAGACAGTAGCCGTGGGTTATGATCTCCAGAACCCACACATCTGAAGTAATGGCTCGCTACTGTACAAGATGCTGCGCCAGCCTTCCCCCAACCGGCGAACCATGGGACCTGGCCTCATGACTGAGTGGTAGCGGCTGCGGCGTTGCCCGAGGGCAAAGAGGCAACTGCCCGAGCGGCCTTGGCAACTCAAGTACCCTTGTTTCCACCCCTGGCACTGTTACAGTGGCCTCTTTGACTACTAGCTCCTCTCGCTTTACTGAAGGACGAGTAATAGCGAAAGGAACCTCCCCTCCATTGCTGTCCCCTAGGACGAAAAGGCAGAGGTTGGCGAACTGCAGCGCCCTACGACTTTGCTGCAGCTTTGGAGGTCTGCAACCTCTCAAGGCTCTCGTCAGCCTTGTTGCCAAAAAGATGTTCACCGTCAAAGGGCATGTTGAGGAGCCGGGACTGCATATCAGGAGCGAATCCAGACTTCTGCAACCACGCAAACCTGCGTATTACGGTACCCGCCGCCATGGATCGGCTGACACAATCTGCCATGTCCAACCCCGACTGAACGGCCTCACACATGGCATCCTTGCCATCCTGCACCATAGCAAGGAAACCATCCCGTTATTCCCCTTCGGGAATACGTTCAGCCGCTAATGCAACACAGTTCCACAGAGTGTGTGTGAAACGAGACCAGGCACATATGGAGTGTGCCGCCTGAAGCGCCATACCCCTGAAGAAAACACTTTCTTCGCCCAACCGTCAAAACGTTTTTCGTCCCTATCCGGAGGGATGGTAGGATACGACGCCTGCTTTGCCGGGGCCATAGCTGCCTGCACCACCAAACTCTCCGGAGTGGGGTGCCTGGACAAGTAGCAGGGGTCGCTACTGGCTGGACGGTATTTTCGTGACAAAGACTTGCCCACTGCCGGGAGACTCTCCGGAGCAGTCCAAGCCGCCGCCACCCTTCTCTGCAGAGCCATATGAAACAGCAAAACTGGGTCAGTGGGGGGGGGACCAAGATCAAGAATGTCCGTGAGATCATCCTGAACGAACTCCCCTGGAGAAGCTGACCAACCCAAGTACTCAGTGACCCGAGACATAAGGCGCTGATATGAAGAATCGGCATGAGTGCCAGGCTCCGGCCTACAAAACTCCACCTCCGGAGAGGTGTCCAGTCTACTGGCATCATGCAGTGACTGCCGCAGGTCATGAAACTGGCTATGGCCCAAGATAAGCTCATCTGGTACCGTAACCGCAACCAAGCCGTCAGAGCCTTCATCACCCTCTGAAATGTACACCAGGCGGGGAGAGGAAGACATCTGGGGACCAAAGCAGTGCCTGACCTTAGCCAGAGCCTTTCTAGGGGCTAACCCCGTGCCATGGCGCCTCGAAAGGTGTTGAGGGCGCTGAACGAGTCGGCGTCGACAGAAACGGTGCCGACGTCCGCTGCAGCGCCGGCAGCATCGACGGCGTCGACACAGGCCTCTAAGCCGGAGCTCCGAGCGTGTCTCTCGACGACCTAGGTGCCGACGACCCGCTCGGAGGCGGAGCCTCGAGAGAAATCGTTGACGGCGTCGGCACCACAGGCGTCGACGTCTTCTTTGAAGACGGCACAGGATCACGCTGTCTCGAGCACGTCGAGGACCAGGACCTGGAACGGGCATGGCGAGAACGGCTACCCTTGTCCGAGCGGGACCTCTCCCGTGAGCCGTGCCGACCACCCGAGCCCGAAGGCGTACGAGCGGTGACTCTCGACCAGTGCCGACCGACCCCACTCGGAGGCGCAGACGGACCGGTGCCCTGCGATTCAAGAATCGCTAGCATCTGCTTCCTGAAGGAAGCCCATTCCTCCGGTGTCGCTTGCATGGAGGGATAAGCGACCCACCGACGGGCAGAGTCCTCGGAAGAGGACGGGGAAGGCGACCGATGCCGGCGCTTCCGGAAATGCCTCGAAGAGGCGGAGGAGTGGCGAGACCGACTCCTGGAAGGAGACCCACTGGACTTCCGAGGATGACGCAAAGAGTTGCCCCTCGAGTCATCCATCGAAAGCCCCGCAGACCTCGACTTCCGGGGCTTAGACACCCGACCTACCGACAGCTTCTTCTGGCGTTCCCGCATGGCCTTTGCCGTGAGCGACTGGCAGTCGACACAGTCGTCTGTATCATGGGCCTCCCCGAGGCACCAGAGGCAGGCGTTGTGTGAGTCCATGACCGACTTCTTGGACCCACAGTCCCCGAATTTCTTGAAGCCCGGACGCGGGGTTGAAGACTAAGTAGACATCGCCACGAACAGCTCTTCACAAAAAAACAAACAGGTTCAACGAACCGAGAAGAAAACGTCAAACTTCAAAGAGTCGAGGCGTACCGAGATGCACGAAGCGAACACGTTCGTGGAAAAAACGGAACTGAGGCTATGGGCGTCGTGCGTCCTACTTATCACATTGGGTGACGTCGGCCATCGGAGAGGTCCTCGGGGATGCCGCATCCACGTCATCGACGCAGGACCAAGAGGCCGAAGATTTTCCGAAGCAGCACAGCTGTGGACATTACCTGTCATAGATATGGAATACGCCAGAGGTCCCAATCCCCTCGAACTGTAGTACACCTCTCACCTTTCAAAATAATCTTCAACTTACTCATCAAAAATTCAGACAGAGGATATGGATCAAGAATCATCAAAAATGCAATCAGTAAAGCAGAGCAAGTTTCGAGAGATTCCCTTTTGAGGGACAAACCAAAACTTGGGAAAACAAGACCCATAACCCAGTTTATTACCACATCCAGTACGGAAGCTAAAACAATCAAACCGATATTAACAAACCATTGGAACATTCTCCTTACGGATTCAAGTTTACAAAAACATACCATCAAAAACCTAATCAGCCCAAGTTTTCTCAGCCCATTAACAAACGAGAGAAAAATATTCTTTCAAACTACAAACAAGGGTACACACAAATGTGGACACTGTAAGCTATGCCCATTTATGCAACAAGGAAAAAAAGATATCTTGCTCCCGAATGGAAAAACAAAATTCATCAATCAGATTTATTGTAATTCAACCTATGTGATCTATGGAATTTAATGTATTTGTGGGAAACTATACATTGGGAGTACCATAAGGAAACTGAAGGTGAGATTACTGCAACATATAAGAGCAATCCGAAATAAAGATTTAAGATCCCCCATCCTGGTTCATATTACTACGAATCACCCAACTTTTGACATTGCTGATCTTAAAGTTTTTGGCTTGGAGAAAGTGACTTTACCCCCTCGAGGAGGAAATAAGTAGGAACTACTACGCAAGCATGAATGCAAATGGATTTGTATAATGGATACATGCGTAACAGGTTTAAATTGTAACACGGAAATGTACAATTGGCTATAGATAATTCTTTCATTTAAAAAATGTTTTTTCTTTTATTTTTCAGATTTAACGCACTTGTTATTTGTTATTGAATTTCTATTTAGGACAAATCTATACATCAGGATTATTTCTCTATTTCTACATATGAATTTGATTGAATGCACCAATTTATGAAACTTTGTTAATACCCAAATAAGATACTATTATGAAATCAAAATAAAAGCTTTACCAAAAGAGTATAAATTAAACACATTTAAAATAAAAATATAGCCCAAATCGCGATTAGTATAAATAGAGCGCGAAATCCCCTGTAAAACACATACCCGTTCGGAAATGCTCATCATTGCAAGAAAGGACTTTACTACAAAAAGACTGAAAATAAGGTAAGCTACTTTGCTGGCATAGACTGCTAACTTTAAATAATCCCTTTTCTCCAAGCGCTCCATATAAGACATTATTTCTTTACTTTTCTCTACCCCCTTTAGTGCCTCTGATCCATAGAAATGTATACAAAGATCAGAAGGCAATACCTACAAACATTGACTAAGAAGCAATTGGACATATTAGTAATTAACCATTTACTTGATGCAACTTGGATGAATAAGAACATTGATCTTGGAAAATTCTGTATAAATAATAGGGCGAGTCAAACACAATGTTTATTGTTTAAACCTCAAATGGAATTGAATATTAATTTGAATGTGTAAACCATATGTCAGTACTTTATAGTATTTACAAGTATTTTTTGTTTTTTTTCAATAGAAAGTAGCTCTTCTCCTGATGAACCATTGACATTTTCAATCGGCAACACGTGTCGAGAGTAAAAGATATAAAACTTGGAGTGAAGTAAGGATCTGTACATGTTATCTGATGTGAAAATATAAGGTGTGAAGTTATCAGGCAGAAAATGTTTAAAAATTAAAAATGTGAAGACTATCAGCACTATTGAATTGGAAATTCTTTCTTTCATTGAATCAAAGTGGAATTTGTTTTGATAACAATTGTATGACTCACCAGTGGACATAAGGAAAAAAAGGTTGGCACATTTGAGTAATTTCTTCCCAAATCCTCTCTCACTTATAGTATACCTGTGTAGCAGCCACACAGTCCTTGGGAAATACTCATGCTGACAACTTAACGTATGTACTTTACGCTTTTCAACACCTGGTCTATTTTTAGATTACAATAGCAGTCGCCAAGGGAGTGCTCTTTTTGGCCGCAACCTTATTTGTTTTGGCTTACACTGAAGCACTGCCCAGTAGGCACATTTGTTATGCAATGACCTCCATTACATGAAAAAGAAGATCCTGACCACCTAAGCACATCAGCAGCAGGAGAAGGAGGCTGCGGCTATCTCCCCATTGAGCGCTTAGTTCAACATGCCACAGGTAACTGCGCCGTTTGTATGCGTGTTGCTGGATTCTCATCTATGACCCCGAAAAAGGAATACATGCCACAAATATTAGGATTTCCAACGTCCGATATATGCTACTTACATTCTTCTTTTATTAACAAATTCCCACATAAGCAGAAAGATTTTATGATAAAACTGCACATTTCAATCTTATAGTAGCAATGTTGGCCATTTACATAGAGCACACCACAAACCCAGTGTTCTCGTGAGACTAGATGGCATTACCAAACTCAAAGGTCCTGAAATGATTGACCAGGAAAGGGTGATGGGCTGAGGGCCCCCTGCAGGGATTCAAGCGTGTGGCTGAACGCTGCACAGATACCAGGAGTAAGCACTGAACAATAGCGCCTTCACTGGGCACACACATTGTAAGGTCCTTCCCAAGATCACTTCTCGCCACAATGATCTGCCTCCAATGAGTGTCAGTGCAGGGAGGAATTACCATTGCCCAGTAATAACTTACAGACATCCATGGGACAGGGGGCACCACACGACATAGGAGAAAACTGCAAAATTATCTGGGCATTGTAAACTACACATATCGGTTCCTTTGCCTTCTCACCTACTGCTGGCTCCTGCCAACCAATAGAGGGAAGGACCACACACTGTACAATAGGTTAGAAGGCTGCTACCTTCATAACAGCATTTCTTAGATGCTATAGTGAGGGTTTTGACAGAGAAATTAGTGCTGGTAATTCGTGGGCAACACCCCATACAACAGGCTAATTGAACCTGTCCTCAGTAATGGGCTCAAACATTTTTGGCAAATGTTGAAACGCTTGAGGTTTCATCCTAAAATGGTAATAACCCAGATGTGTAACGCGTGCTCCCTGTGCCGAGAGGCAGCTGCACTGCACTGAAGACGCCCAACAAGGCAGAAGGTTATGGGAAATGGCAGATGGTACTCTTGGCCAGAGGAGTATTCAGAGACTGGTATGTAAAAGTGCATTTCTCCTGCGGTGAGTTAGGGCGAGCTAGCACGCAACAGTAGACTTTACAAAAATGTCATCACAATAGAACACGGTATTGCTTTGTGTTCTTTTTCTTTAAAAGACACCCATTTTTGGCAACTATGGAAATGGAGGACTTGCTCTACGAACATGCAATTGTGACAAAAAGATCAAAGAACACACAAGACAAAAGTAAAGTTCCACACTCGTGTTTCAAAAAATGGGTTGGTGGAAATACTTCTGTGTAAGGATGGGTAATTTAGGGGATTAACTCACTCAACTAAAACAGGGACCCTCCCTTTAGTTCCCTTTAGGATCATCTGTCAGGGGGAAGATAAATCACTGACGTGTTCAGTAGATGGAAAAGCTAAATGGAGGTCAAGACCTACACACGCTTGCATATATAGCACTTGGTTTCTTCTTGACTCAAAGCTCACAGTACCAGGGTTATAGCACCCAGCCCACTGCTGGCCTTCTTAATCCATTTGGGCACAGCACTTGCTCGCTTCCTTTTAAGTCTAGAGCTATAGCACCATACACGCCGTCTTCTAAGTCTCCATGGCCAGAGCACTGTGCTTGCTGCTTTGCAATCCTACAGATTTACACCTGTGAATTTCTTAGCAACCCTGGGGATATAGCGCACTGCCGCTTGTTCCCAAACTCTAACAGCAAGTATTTCCCTAGCCAAGGGTGCAATTGGAGCTGGTTTGTTCTCACCCATTTGTCAGGGGAGGATCTCTGAATAACTGGCCTCTACGAGCAAGTATTCCTTTCCCCTTGCTTAGGGTTTCTGTCAGGCTCCGATATCTGGCTTCTGGCATATAATCCTCAGTACACCTCCCGTGGTGTCATCCAGTGCCCAAGATAAAGCCTTTAGTAGGCTTGCAGCTCTTTCCCTGGCCCAGACCGACACCACTTCCAGCTTTCTGAGGATCTCATAGCTCCTTGGATTATCTCCTACATCTCCCAATTGGTGGCCTTCCTGATGGGGTCCCTTATGATTGGCCACGATCAATGTCCCTCTGTGCTCCCCTCAGAAGTTTCCAGATGCTCCCAAAGGTGTCTCTGCATTCTCTCCCCATCTGAGATTGGTTTTGGTAATCCCTCATGGTGGTGACCAGAGGTTGAAATCCCTGGTCTGTCATTTCAAGTCCACTGGAAGGGGCTGGTCAGTGTGGTTCCGCAGAGTAGCATTTGGCTCCTGACAACTCTCTGGTGGGCCAAGCTGCCGAGCTATTGCTTAGTTGTTGTTTCCATGAGGCAGCATGAGAATAGTCTCAACAGGCTCAATCGTTGGCTTCCAGGGTTTTTCACTCCAAGTCTGCGCAGCACCAGCGATGTGCAAATGGGACATGGTTTTCCGGCGGTGGCTCTTTTGGAATTCGAGAAATTAGGGATTGTGGGCTCGGGATGGGTGGATCCTGTTGGGAATGTGTCTGTAGATGACTAATGGGGACCACCTACATTCTTGTATCCATGACTGAGTAAACAAAAATGAATGGTACGTACTTCCAATATCATGCATGAGGATTTTGGAAATGAGGCATTCCGTTGGATCTATAGACACTCCCCCAAAGAGCTCGTCACCTCACTTGGCGATATTGTCAGCCCTTGGAGTCCTTCACACTCCCAAAGGTAGCTTAAACAATGTGACTTAAATCATACCATCTTCTGGTGGGAGGGAATGGACGCAGGGGCTAGGAAGGGCGCCACGCACGCAGCTGTCCTGCGGAGGAAGGAAGGCACTCGAGGACTATGCGTGGCCTGAACACATTGACTAGTTTAAAGTGATGCATCGTTTTTACAGTTTCCATCTTTCAAAAATGTGCTTCCCAGATAACTATTGTAGAATACGTGCCAACAAAAGAGCTTCTTGTGCAAAAACAGTCTCCAGTGCACTTAAATGAGCACCACTCATAAACTGGGCTATAATCAATTGGGGATTTGCTGCAGTGAATCTGCTGCAGTTAAATGAGTACCGCTCATACACTGGGCTATATGTTGTTCAATAGCTTTATTCGGCAATTGCCATAAAAGCACTAATTTACGCTCTTAAAACACAAAATCAAATCACAAACGACTAGTCTAAATAATAAAATGACATTCAAAAGACAGTTAAAAGTGCATCCAATTCGTTCCTAAATGTCCAAAGAAATTGGCATATGCAAATACACACAACATTAGAAGGGTTCATATCAAATACAGGTATTAAAACACTTTGCCCCCAATTGTACCCCCTTTGATCTTCTCAACCATGTCAGGTGTAAATATTTCGAGATGAAAAACACTACATTAAGATCACTGGTGCCCTTACAAGTTCCAGTGCCACGTGTGCACTCCTGATTTGCTTTAACCGAAACAAAGGGAGAAGATATTTTTTCTTCAACTCCATAAATCCAACACAAAATTAGCAAATGGGTAACTGTCTCTGCTGCAGCACCACACATCGGGAACCTGGGATCATTCAAGGCTTTCCATTTAGAAGTATAGGGTGCCACTTTCAGAGTATTCGTTCGCAGTTGAACAACGAGGGCACGTGCATACCCAGGTCTAAACACATCTAAGTAGGCCTCATAGCCTGCCACATGCTTAATACTTGGATATCTGGCCTGTGCTAAGCTACATACAGTCCTGCTGCAAAAGGCTATTCCTGGACTCAAGACATACGGATTTGACTGGTTCTTTGAGTCTAGTAGTCATGGTCTCTGAGCAGCTCCACACGTTTGTCAAATGCAGCCTCTCACACACTAGATGTACAAACCTGAACCATGGGAGTGAGCTTGAACCATTGGTGCTCATCATGTGTTTCAGGGCAGATGCATCAATTGGGGATTTGCTGCTATTGAGTTACAACCCAGTGCAATAAAGAAACTAAAACCCGGAGACAGATCTCAGACCAAGACATTGTCATTGCGGGTTTAGGCGTGAAACAGTTTCAAGCAGGTGTTAAAAAGATGCTCCAAGCTCTTAACCTTTTAAAAGGGTTGGGGCATGGCTCTGAATTGGCAAAGACTACATTCATGTCATTTCAAGATGAAGACTTCGATATTCTGTTTTCAATGTCACAGGAGCACTAGCAAGAGGCCAGAGCATTTCTAAGAATGGGGGACCATGCTAAAGGAAATCACATGACCTTTGACCGTCCAAGAAGTCAGGAAAAACGTAGTGTGTGTTATTCAGGACTGTACACGAGGGTACCTTTAAATTAACACACCGGAGGAAACAAAAAAATAATAATGTCACAGACCATGCATATGTGTTATATGTCTGGACAATCTTGCTTAAGTACAGTCCCAATGAAACCGAAGCAGTGTGTATTACAAGCCCTTAGGGACCCACTTGCACTTCAGCCCTCTAAGTAACAGAGCAGAAGTGCACCGTCCACTCCCCTACTGACCCCCCCCCTACTGACCTTTGCAGGCCTACCCACAACTGATGGCACGATGACCGCCACAAACCATCAATTCATGAGTTTATGTGCGTCACATCACATGTCTTACCTGACATTTTGTGCAGTGTGTAAATAACTCTTCCTGATCTTGGCGATTGGAGAAGATACCTTTATGCGCCTGTTAATAGGTCAAACAATGGAAGAGGAAAACCTACCTTGTCAAATAGAAATATTCATGGCCCGGTTAGCGCCCGCAGCCTTGGGACAGCTTAGCTCTCGCTTGCACTACCACCTGGACTGGAAGACTCCACACAAGTGTACACATGCCAGGTCTAGCATGAACCCATTTGAAAAGAAAGGACAATCCCCAGCCCTTAAATGATCCCAGGATGGTGTTGCTACCAAGTTCTAGCCCGGTTAAGTTTGTGGCCTAGAATTGAAGCCTTGACCTTTGGTAGGCTGTGCGGCTGGCGATCGGCAACGCTTTGCAATGGTCCGTGATCTGTGAATTAGGGATTGAGGTGGTGTATTTAGTCACAGGCAAGGCTTTGCATATCACCCTCGTGTAGATATACTGACTTAGTTTTGCAAGTGCAAAACAAACTCATGAGAATGTGGATTTGCCTTTTGCAGAGCTCTTAAGTTTTGCATGGCCATGCGTGATAAGGCCACACACTCCTGTTTTTTTTCTGCTTTGGATTCTGGGACTTGTAGCTTTTTCTTTGCCATTTGAAATTTAGGAACATTACAAGTCCCGCAAAAACAGGACGGGAAACTTCAGACCTCTGCTTTCGATTGCAAGTGTTTTTTATAAAAAGGCACTTAATTGACCTCCTAAACCATTGCAGGTCGTCGTGTGAGACGGGAGTAATTATAATGGAATGCTGACTGGCACCACCTCTACGGTGTCCGGTCAATTGGTCGACAACATTTGGTCGACGGGACAACTGGTCGACACCATTTGGTCGAATGCCAAATGGTCGAATTTTTTTTATTTATTTATATATGTGTTTTGTGGGTTTTCGTGTGGGGGAAAAAAAAAAAAGAAAAAAAAGGGGGTTGGGGGGACCCCCCCCAAAAAAACCAAAAAAGGAGTAAAAAAAAAAAAAATTCGACCATTTGGCATTCGACCAAATGGTTTCGACCAGTTGTCCCGTCGACCAAATGTTTTCGACCAATTGACTGGTAACCCTTCTCTACTTAATGGCACTGAGGAGGTGTCTCTGGACAGAAAATGTGTCCGCTGTTTACGCATACAAAGTTACATGCACCTACTTTCCATTCAACAATTATTCTCAACAAATGTGAACGTAGAAAAAGACACTAATAAATGATGGCGAAATTGATGAATTCGCACTGTTGCCTAAGTGCTTAACAAGAGAGGAAGCACTAAGATTCAACAAGAATCTGTGATTGAATCCAGGATACTCGTCATCTGGATTTAAAAGGAGACCTCTGGCTTTACAGTGACATGTTCCTGCATCACTCATGTCTAGAAGCATTTCAATGGAATGTTCCTTTGTTCCGAATGAGAGCCTTGTTTGCAAAATGATTCAGAATGGCGTAGACTGCTGAAGGAAGGCATGTCGATGCCAGCTGGAAGCTGCTTTGGCACTGCTTGCATGTTCATGTTTTCGGGTAAAGGATGTGAATATACTGCAGATTAGCGAGGAAGGCGAAGACTTTCCTGCAAATGGGCTGCCAGGGACGAGATCTAGAGTTTAGAGATTTGCGGACTCACCTTTCCTTTTCCAGGCGTTTCTCTTCTCGTCCTTGTTACTGTCGCTTGCACTGCTTCTGCTGCCGCCACTGCTGTTCTCTGAGCTTTGGGAGTCCGACTGGGCGCCGCTACTCTCTTCCGAGTCTTCCGACAGCTCTTTCACCCACTCTCCAACGTCCTTCTACAAGAGGAATTGGGAAAAGAGAGTGCAGATTAATCACTGTAGGGACTCCTATGTCCCTTCCCAGAGATCCCACCCATGTTGAGAAACAATGCACCTGCAACGGTATCAGCAGAAATGATGGACAATGAACAGTCCAATGGAGAAATGACCCCATCTTTTTAGCGACATTTTGGAACATTTTAAAAAATATATAGTTGTGGGGTGGGGCAAGGGCGGCGGGAAGGAGGGGGGGGGGGGGGTCAATAAACGGTCCTTGAAATGTTCCTAGACATCCATCTGAACCAGGTGTCCCTATGTGTAAAGGTGCCATGCTCAGGGAGGGTCAGTTTCCCTCAACAATGGGTCAATAGAACAAGGCTCAAACCACTCAAGTCAAGCCAGGAGACAGTGACAAAGAAAGTGTTCCAAAAGTCCTATCAAGTCTAAACAAAAGTTAAGGGTTACATCAAAATGGGTTCCCTCCTCTAGGTTGGTCCCATTGCTGGAGGTATAGAATCGATGGGGGCAGTCTGCTACGCTGATCCTTGCCTCAAGGCAAAGATTGTTCCCTGCCATGGAACAGTGGCCCTTGTACAGCCACTTTTTTTGGAGACCCCCTGTTCACTACCTCCTAGGGCAAACTGTCGGCCACGCTCCGGGTTGGCGGGCAAGGACTTCATGCCAGTCTGGGCTCAAGGTTGCAGTATGCAGTTGGGTCTGGTGCGTCCTGGTGGAGTTCGGCAGAAAAGCCGGGCCCTTCTCTCACCTTCTAACCACGGCCACCAATGTAGTTTTCGCTGTACACCTTTTCCGTCCGACTACATCTGGGCTGTCTTCCCTGTCCCCTGGAATAATTGTGCCATCTCCTACCTTTACCACCTCTGAACTCTTTCTCTGAAAGATCTCCTCCGGATCCCCTCTACCCTTGCTTCTTAAGAGGGTGGTCCCTTGCTCTCTCTCCAGTCTAAGAAGATCTGGCTATACCCCCCTCTTTTCAGGTCTCTTCGCTCCTCGCATGGTATCCCTTTTACTGTAGCAGTCCCTCCTCAGAGTGTCTCTCCACCTCAGTGATCATTCCTTCTATCAGGTCTTCTCTTTTTTCCTCTACACACTAAATCGCTCTTCCAACATCTTGACTCTTCTCTTGATTCCCAAAACAAATCTCCAATTTGGTCTCCTCACTCCCCTTTAAGATTTCTTCAGCCGATCTTATCCTTTTGTCAAGGGATTTCTCCCTTCATCTCTTCCTCCATTATGCTACTCTCCTCCAAACTGCCCCTTAACTTCTTTCCTGCACAATTTGCACCTCCTCGTCTTCCAGATGGTACTCTTTGCATTCCTCTGCATGGCAATACCCATCTCTCTGCTTCCAAACAACTGCTCTTTTCCCAAAAAACAGGAACTTCCTCATGCTCCATATAGCAATTACTCCGTGCTCACCAACTACACGTTTTTTTCTCTCAACCAATCTATAGTTCTTTTCTAAACCCCCCACTTTTGTCTTCTCATCACACACTAGTAGCTCCTCCTTCGTCATCATACTATCCTAGTGCACTCTCCAGTAAAGGGTTCTGCTAGTGTATGCTGATCTCCTCCTGCCCGCCTTTGAAAGGCTGCTCTCACATCACCCTCGAGTGGTGCTTTGGGCTCTGCTTGGCAACTGTGTGGTATGGCCTGGCCTTGCCTGTGATTGTGATTGTGACATGTGCTTGGTGCCCTGTGGGTTAATAGTGGGATACCCTTAGGTTATGTAAGAGGATTCAATTCAACACTACAGCTAAGTCAATGTCTAGTCTGGGATACTGAATGGAAACCCTTATTGATATATCTTTATGTCCAGTTCATGTGTTCTGGATGACTACCCCTATATAACACCCCTCTCTTGGAATCCCCCTGACCCCACTGAGCCAAGAAGTAGTTCTGTTTTGCAAGTTAAAAGGTTTATTTGATAATTTAAACAATAGATATATATATATCACACTTTATAATAATTTAATAATTGAATATCACACTTAATCTGAGCAGTAATCAATAATGGATAGTCTGGCACTAGCACACTTGTGAATAGGAACAGAAGAATAAAGTGGTAGAGAATGCTTTATATAAGTTCAGATGGATGTAATGTTGAATGAAAATGCCATACAGAAAATACTCAATATGATTTCAACAAAATAATTTAATCACTTTTCTCTGGCAATCCCCTCCCCCCTTTATGCAATGCAAGGAAATGGAAGGAAAGCACACAGTTCTCAGAAATGCAATCAAATGTAATTCAGTTCACCCCAGCAAGCTTAGACTACAGAAGTTGGAAACACAGGCCCAAAATGCTTTTATATGTGCTGGCAATGAAGTGAAAAATATGCTAAAATGCTTTTAATTCCCTCTAGAGGTTCAGGGTGAGTGGTATCTAGTTAATATTAGTCCAGGCTCACTCTAGCAATGATTCAGGGATGGTTCTTAAGAGGCAAACAAATTTTTAGCAAGGAAAGCAAGGAAACTGCCGTTTTCACACGTGGAGAAATTTGCAAATCGCGGCAAAATTCGCGAGTGCGTCTTTCGCGATTGCGGCAATAGTGTATGGAATAGGAATGCGGTTCTAGGTTCGTTGAAAAGCCAAGATTCCCAGCTTTCAGAGGAAAGTTACTGCAAGTCTCTAAGACAAACGGTCACGGAGATATCAGCGATATGGTAAAGGTCATTTTTCAGATTTAAAATTTTAAAGTTCAAAGTGACAAGTGACAGCTAGCAACTAGAAATGACAGGTGACAGCTTTACAAAATGACAGGTGACAGTTAGGAGGCAGTTCTACTTAGATTAAAATAGATTGAATTATATTATTTTAACTAAGAGATTGGTTCTGCACAGTTCTGCTAGGTACTCACAATATATTTAGAAATAGAATGGGCCTCGCCACGGATCTGGTCAGGTTTTAGACTGGACTCTGGTCTGGTCTCGGCACTTCACAGTGATCTGGGTCAGCTCTCTGGTTCTGCTAACAGTGGTCTGGGTTAGCTCTGCTCTCTCTGGGTACAGCACTGCTTCTGGATCTTTCTGCACAGCTTTCTCTGGAGATTGATGGATTTGAAGTCTGGATCTCTGGATGTGGTATGGTCCGGCAGCATGCTCCGCAGCAAATGGAATTGAATGTCCCTATCTGTCCTGACTGTCTGCTTTTATGTGTTTTGAAAATGGGTGGAAAGGCTAGCTTCCTAGGCCCTACCCCTCTCCACTTGTCATTGGCCACTTCATTTCATTCCCCCAATCAAGGGGAAGAGGATGAAGTGTCATCATGATGAGGTCCGTTTATGGTACAGAGAACCCACCCCTGTCAAATTACACACAATCTATATTTTGACCCAAAAGACATTTGCACAGGTACACATTTGTTTAAAATTACATGCACCCATCACATATCACAGGAGGTATACCCTGTCCAAATCTGCTCTTCCTGAGAGCTTGCATTGAGAAATGGCAACATATTTCACTTTTTGGTCAGGTTACCAATATCAGATTCTTACTCAAATTTACCCAAATGTGTGCAAGGCATGCAGGCATTAATTGATGAAGTATCAGACTTTTAACATGCATACATTTTAAGTAATACCCTCTTAACTGCTAGTTTGCCCCCAGATCATGCCACCGGTTCTAAAAACCTCTTAAAATGTGGGCAGAAAAATCACAAGAATTATGGTATCATTTAAATAATTATGACAAGTCCGTACTATGAGTTATTCATCTTTTTCTAAAACCATATTCTGGCTCCAAAGGGGTGTGGTTTCCCCCCAGCACAAGGTTGAATTTCTGGTTTTTCCAGTTCTGCCAAGCCAGCTTGCTCTCACAGGCAGTGCTCCTCCCCTTTCCTTCCAGGAGGAAGCCACTTTTACGGCCCTCATAATAAAACATTTGCCTGGGCCCTGGAAGGCCCATTGTTCAAGAGGAATCCATTTATGGCCACTTCAATAAACCCTCTGCCTGGGTCCTATGTTTAGTCTCTAGCAGTCCCTTGATAATTCAATCAGAGAAGTGTCATATCCCTTTTGGTGGGAACAGCAAAAGGCAGCTAGGCCTGGGAACACAGCAGTTGTGCAAGTCTCAACTCCTGTCGGGGGTAGCTGGTGGGCAGAATTCAGTTCCTTAAGCCAGGCCCCAGCTAATGTCACTTTTAGTTACCCAGTTTTCTGCATTCAAATAAAACTAACCATTTTTACATATGCAGCTAGAATTCTGATTCTAAGTTTAAAACTATGACATTTAAACAATTGCAACCTATGTGACACTCAAAAGTAGGTCACTCATTTCTTTTAAACAACTCCTGGAAAACCTGGCCATCTCCCAGCTTACTCTCCATACCAAATCTGTTGGTTGCTTCCATGACCATAAGTCTGGCTTTAGAGCAGCCTTTAGAGCAGCCAGAAGCACAGAAACTGCTCTCCTGAACACCTGCTCACAAATCTTGACTCTAGCCTTCGTTCTTTTGTCCTCCTTGATCTTTCCTCTGCTTTCGACACGGTCAACCATGCTATCCTGATCAATCGTCTCTGTGACAACCTGGGCATCAAGGATCATGCAATTGCCTGGTTGACCACCTTCCTCTCCGATCGACCCTCCCAGGTCCAACTGGGGTCCTTTCTTTCCACCACCTCTCTGCGCATGTGATGTTCCCCAGGGCTCCAACCTCCCAGCCTGGCTCATCAACCTTTACTTGGCACCTCTGGCCGATCCCATCTCATCTCTACCTTCTCTCCTAACTTTGTGTTTTCTGATGACACTCCCCTCTCCTTCAGGCTCCCCTCTCCTCTCATTCCAGATAGTCTATACGCGATTCAAGAATGGTGTGCCTGTAACTATCTCTGCCTGAACGCCAGGAAGGTAACCATATGGGGGACCAGGCTTCCTTCATGACCAGTAGGCCCATGCACTGCCTCCGGGCCGACCTGCACTAGGGACTGTATCTGCAACCCTACAATCCCCTGCCTCCATGCACTTACTTGGAACCGGCCACCCCAGCAGCACTTATATCAGCTTTGCTTATTGTACTCTCCCTTTCAATCCCACTGGCACCTCTTTCCCCTACCCCTGCACTATCTGAGTGACACAAGGCCTAGTAAGATTGTTTTGGCCTCGATTGGTCTCCCCTTCCTTGTCTTGTATTTTTTTAAATGTTTACATTTATTTCTGTGCACAAAGCCCTCATGCATCTAGGCGCTAGTTACAGAAAGTGCTTGTGCAGGTAGTTACAGGTAAATTGCATATGCAGCACAAGGCTGCATGAGATATACACATAAGCAGTACAAGGCTGCATGAGACAGGTAGTTACAGGAACGATGCAAAAGCAGCACAAGTCTGCATGAGACATAGGTAGTTACCGGTAAGTTGCATAAGCAGTGCAGGCTGCACAAGTCATAAGCAGAAGCAGCACACGGCTGCATAATATGCAATTGGTGGGAGCAATCCGGTACAAGTGACAAATCAGGTAGGGGTGTATAGATTGGCAAAGGCCGCATCTCTTGGTGCAAGGGCTACGTCAGGTAAGTCGAACATGACAAAAATAGCGTGCAAGGACAAATAGGTGAATACAGAGTTAGAAAAGGAGGATGAATAGATGGAAAAGCCTTGACTCCTGCTTGGGAAGCTACATCAGGTATTCTGGAATGGAAGCGAGTCAGTGGGGACGTCTTTGTCTAGCAATGCGAGGGGCTGCAATAGCCAAAAGTACAGGTGAGATGGGGTGGCAAAGGGCACATGTGCATCGAGTGGGGTGGTAGCTAGGGTGCGATTCATAGCAGGCTTCAGGCAGTTAAGGATAGGAACACAGTGAAAGAGAGAAGAAACTAGGTGAGCCCCCTTACCATGAGCGTGTTGTTGAGGCGGCAATGGGAAATCAGGAAGGTAATCTTGTCCATGATCGTCCACGGCCGGACAAGGCCAGATAAGAGTAAGAGCCTTAAATGAGGGCCTTGGATGGTGGGCCGGCACAGTCTGCCGGTTCAGGCCATTCAAATTTGCAGGGGAATCCGACCAATCGGATTGCGTAGAGGTCGCAATAGAGCCGCAATCAAGTAGCAGAGTGTCTCGTGCTTTGAGAAGCATGCCTCTGTAGAAAAGAAGGCATCAATCCAGCCATCTTGGAAGGAGCAAGGTCTCCAGTAGAGACATGGTATATAAAGGCAACAGCCTCCTCCTGCACTCGGGAAGGGCAGGAGGGGCCTGATGCTAGTCTCAATGTCTGTGGTGATGTTAAACAGACTTTGTGATGATGTTGCGCCTAGAAACACTTGCCTGTTATAAATGACAAACCATATCAATGTGCTAAGGGTAATATCTTTGGCTTCAAATGTGCACAAGTGTCCAAGTAACACAAAATGTTCAACTCCAACAAAATGGCTTCCACTTGGATGGCCTTCACAATTCCTGGGAATTACTCCCTTCCCCAGGTTTCTCTCCAGCAAAACAAAAGAATCAAAATACACTAAGTTCTTACTAACTTAAAATGATAACTACCTCTTCCAGTTATTTGAAAATCCCTTGACGGAGTATGGTATTTCCTCAGAATTCTTTCCACACAATTGACTTCACTTGATATACTGCCCTGCCAGGACTTTCTTACAAAGTTCACAATCCCAAGGACATGGGCCTTCATCAGGACGGTGAGACTGCAGGTAACATGTTTCTCAAATGTTGGCCTATAAACCTTTGATAAATCTCAAGTACGTTTCAGAATGTCTTCACATGAAAAACTCCACTTAGACCATGCTCTTCATTTTCAGCAACATCTCCAGTGTGCAGAGTTGAGAGACCAGCATAGTTGCATTCCCTTGGGTGAGTTGTTCTTCTGATAGTTTGAAAGGTCATGGATAGTTAGGATCATGTCTTGACATGCCCCATCACTAACAGTTGACCTCTGTTCTTGAAATTTTGGCCCTATGCTTAGACTAGGTTTGTTTTTTCAGGCCAGTCTCCACACGGTAAGATTGCTTATGTTATCCATTCCCGAAAAAGCGATAATGGTTGTGAACCTCTATTTAATGACACGTACAAATGTCTTTGCCACAGAAAGAAGTAACTATTTAAAAGTTATTTATAATTTCATTTCTTTGGGGTAGTAAAAACAATAGCTTATATATTCATTTACAGCCATTTTGAATTAATCTCAATATTGCACTATAAGTTGAACCCTCAGATGCTGTTTGTCTTGGAGACCAGGCAGAATTTGCGAGTTTTGACACTGCGAGTGCTTTGTTCTCTTCCCTTTTTCATTGTAGCGTTTTTGTTTTGTTTAGAATACCATGTTTATATGTCAGGAATGCGTTATCCCCCGTCTGCTTTGACACTAATATTCAGTGTATGTATGATGTGTTTTGTCTTTGCTGCACGGTCAATATGTGATGAATTAAATCTTCATGTTAAGTGTCTGGGTAGTAATGTCTGGTACAGAGTTACCTTGATGAAATGGCAGCTCGGTCATTGCACACATTTTTCATTGCATTTGTATTTGGTTGATTAAAGTTTTTTTTTTATATTGACTGTCTGCAAACGATTCAGGTGTTTGAAATTGTGTTTATGTACATATTTACTATGTGATTAAATCACTTATTACGTTATCTAACCTCATTATTTTACTTCACAATTTATATGGTTTTTCTTTAACCCTGTACAAAAATGTCTGAGTAGGGGGCTTTTCTCTTTTGCTTACAGAAGTGCAGCCACCCGCAGGAGCAACATTTGTCCGAGACCCTAATCAGACAAATCCTGGCCCGGGAATCTTAGGCGATCCACCACGGACCGGCCTAGAGACACAGATTGCCTCCTGCTGAGATTCTGTCCTCACATTGCTTTGCCATGCCGGATGAAAGGTCTGGCCTGAGAAATCAATGGCAAATACCACATCCAAAGAGCCTGTACATTCCTGCACAACTTGAAGGAGTCCGATCCACTGCACTTGTTCACATATCGATTTGCAATAGTGTTGCCTGTCAGGACAATCACCTTTTTTCTAAACAACTGCAGTTGAAAAATCTGCAGATCAAGGCAGATCTACTCTTCAAAAGCTTGATATGGAGCTTTGCCTCCAAATCCAAACACCACTTGTACCTCCAGTTCAACGAGATAAGATCCCCAGCCAGTCATGGAAGCATCAGTGACCATTTGTGCCTGAAAAAATGGGAATGCAAATAGTTTGCCCACCATAACAATCTCCTCCCTGTACAACCAACTGGAGTCCTACCAAACTGGCGCGGCTACCAAATTGGCGCTGCTAGCTAGTCCTCCAGGGGCCCAGTCAACTGGTTCAACTTGAATCTGTGCTCCCATTCCTGGGAGCTCACGACTCAGTTGAGGGACAAGAAGAACGCACAAGGCCATCCCGGCAGCCTCAAACATCTGTGCTGCAATTATGACCCCATAATTATCAAGAGTCGATTTGGTGGTCTGGAAGGTATCAAGCTGTCAGAAGGCCCTTTGAGGGCTGTGTGGAAGATTTGACATTTTGATGTTGAGAGTAAATCAGAGAGAACAAAGTCCTTGTCAGTTGAAGCCCATATAGCACATGGTGGCCGTTTTCTGGTATGGGGGTTTTGGAATCCCGTGCCCTGGGCGATGTTGGAGCAGACACCCCACCAATCTATCGCCCAACCGAACCCGTCATCGAGAGGGATCTTGTCCATAAAGCTTCCGGACACCTAAATCCAGCGCACGTCCAGGAATTCCTGTAAGGGTCGCATTTGCATATATGCAGGGCGACATCATGCCCAGTAACGACTTTATGGCATGCACCGTGGCCGTCTTCGTCGACGACAGCCGTTGCACCTTCCCTTGAAGGGCTGCCATCCTCTGCTCCGAGGACGACGCCAGGCAAGACATCATACTGAAGTCTGGCACGTAGGAACAGAGGGCTCTGCGATGGCGTTAAGCAGGACTTTGGAAAGTTGGCATAGAATCCCAGCTAAGTCAGTAACCGGACAGTCCTCTGTGTGCCCAGCGGGCACGAATCAGCCAGTCGTCCAGGTACGGGTATACGTGTATGCCCTGTAGATGCAGATGGGCCGCCACAAGAGCCAGGAAACTTTGTGAACACCTTGGGGGCCGACTTCAAGCTGAAAGGTAGAGCCTTGAACTGGTAGTGCTGTCCCTGCACTACAAAGTGTAGAAACCTTCGATGTTACCTGTGAATGGGGACATGGAAATAGGCGTCCTCCAGGTCAAACGACACCAAGAAGTCAAATGTTTCCAGTTGACTGAGCATGTGTTGCAACGTGACCATCCTGAACATTTGGGACTTTGGATATTTGTTGAGACGTCGTAGGTCTCAGATGGGCCTCCAGCCACCCTCCCCCAACCCCCATTCCCCACTCCTCTTCTTTCTGACCAGAAAGTATCTGGAAAAGATTCCAGAGCCATTGGGGAACTAGCTCTATCGCCCCTTTTTGCAGCGTGGCCCGTACCTCTTCCAGGAGCGGAGGGTTGTGCTGCTACTGCTGGGCAAACGGTGAGATCCGCGAACACCTGCGTTGAAACCCCAGGGTGTGTCCTTGAGCGGGAGCGTCCAGCACCCATCTGTCGGTGGTGATATTTCTCCACTCGCTGACGAATTTCCCACCCGGGTGCGCGGGTGGGGGCCCGATGTCCCGATCGGTTCAGGCCTACTTCGGCGACGGAGACACCGTCCTCCGCTACCATATGCCTGGGAACGGCCTCTGTAGGCTTCCTGAGTTGTGGATCTGGAAGGTTGACGGTATGACATGGAGAAACCTTTTGCAGACCTCCTCGACTTTCCCCTGGAGGAGCGAAAAGAAGAGCAGTGCTGCTGGAGAATGCCCAGGAAATGGGCTGTCTCTGTATCCGTTTCGATGGACTGAAGAGGCTCATCGACGCCCTTCCCAAATAGGTTCTCTCCGTCAAAGGGCATGTCCAGCACCTTTGCCCTGACTTCCTGATGAAAATTTGTGGCTTTCATCCAGTCTTGGCGACAAAGGCTGACACTGTTCCCCATTTGCCGGAACCCTGCGTCGGCGACGTCAAATGCCACTGTGATGGGGTGATCAGATGCCACTTACCCTTCCTGGAAGAGAACAATTGCCCCCTTCCTGGAAGAGAACAATTGCCTCCATCTTTTTATTGTCGGGAGGAACTCCAGAATAGACCCAAGCTTGTACCACAACTTCTTGTCGTACCTGGCCAGGATTGCCAGTATGGTGGCCGCGGTGTAAATCACCTTCTTTCACATGGCATCCATCCTCTTCCCTTTGCTGTCCGGAGGTACCAAAGACGAGGACGGGTTGGCTGACCGTTCCCTCATGGCTGCCGACAGCACCAAATCCCGTGATGACTGCGACCTCAGGCTCTTGAGTGCATAGTCTGGCACCCTATATTTCTTCTCCAGCCTATCCTGTTTGGCTGAAGACATGCAATGGTTCTTCAGGAGGGCCAGGCTCTCCCGCCAAACACCGCCCAGAAGGGACACCGCCATGATAGTCTTCCTCTCGGACTTGCGCCTCTGATATAAGAAGCCCTCCTTCTTAGTTTCCTTGGGCACCAGCAGGAATAGCTCTGTGGATCTGGATATCATTGAGTGGAACGATCCTACCTCATCCAGTGGGTACAACCTATGTGGAGCATCCAAATATGGAGATTCACCGTCCGCTGCGACGATATCTTCGACCTCATCTGTCGTTGTGGCCGTATCCGTCCCTGTACCCGTGTCTGCTAGGGGAGAAGGGACCCGACGAGGTGGCAGAGGATGAAAAGGGGACGTCGGATGGCACTTCCTCTTCTTCACTGGAGGCTGATCAGGGACCTAGGGGACCACAGGTACTGGAGCCAGAGGCTTCCTCATCTGGATCTCTGACACCAAGGTGTGTAGAATCAACACAATATCCAAGGAAATGTCCCGCGGATGAGCAAGCAGACCAGGCCCACCACCACCTCCTCCTCCTCCTCCTCCTTCTTCTTGTAGGCCTTGTGTAAAGACTACTGATCCTCTTTGTCTGTGGACAAGACCTCAATGGCTTGGGCGATGGACAGGGAGGGCTGTTTCGGTGACTCCTCACCCCTCCGGACCCCCCCACCCCCGAGGGTCTTGAACCGGGGTCAGAGCCGGTTTCACACCTACTGATGTGCCTGCAGACTCTGCCAAAGTCACTGTGGCGGTGTCACCCCTTGGGGGTAGGGACACCTTCTGAGCCGTGGGTCAGTGCCCTTAGCTGTCAGGGCAGTAGCAGTCGTCGACAGTGTCGCCAACTAGGCCTTAGCCTGTGCCGATTGGACCTGCTTGGGTTGTTCAGCCTTTTTCTCCTCTGTCCGCAGCTTCTCGGATTTCTCACAGTTTAACTGGGGTAGATGACTTCCTCTTTGAAGAGGAGCTCGATTGTAGGCTGCCAATTGAGGCGGAAGGTGATGCTGATCGTGCCCCATCAACTTTGGGACCTGCTTCCGCGGCGAATCCGGTGGACTCAGACTTGCGGCTCTTGGCCTGGTCTTGGGCCCCCACAGATGAGGCGCCCTCGAAGGACTCAGAAGATCGCTCCTCAGAGCGGCAGGTCCTGGGCGAGGCATGACCCTGGACGCAGCCCGGGTCAGAGGCCTTGGCGTTAAGCCATGCCGCCAGCCTACTGTGCTTGTCCCTCAATGTTTTCTTCAAAAATCCTAGGCAAATCTCGCACTCTACCTCCTTGTGGTCCAGGCAGTAGAGGCATTGTAGGTGTTTGTCCTCCACAAACACATTCCGTAGTCCGCATTTGGTGCATGGCCTGAAGAGGGACCTTCCCCTCCTTTTCCTCCGTCATAGTCGGGGGCGCGAAGTAGGCCCAAAGGCCTTGTAGAATCTTCACCCTTGAGGGGCGCGGAACTTCACTGAAAATGGGTTCCCGCCATGGACAGATGAATAAAAGAGCACACAGGCTTATTTGAACCAAAAATAGAACTTTTCTGTACAAAAAAAGCCCCAGAGGAGGGGCTTCAGGAGAGGACTGTCATTGGATGGGGCAGTATGACCCAGAGGACAGTGATTGGTTTAAAGGGGAAATACAGTTTATAAGTGAAACTGTTTTAATCTTTTACCGAGGAGTCCCAGCCTGACAACGGGGAACATTCATGAGCATGTGAATCCATGCCAGACCCATGCTGGAGAAAGAGTTCGCCTTCTTTCGGCCTTTATTTACCACATCCATCAATTTATCCCTCACCCTGTCATTTGAAATGGCCAATACCTGGATATCCAGGGCCTTAAAAGCCCTCCTCATAAGCGCCATACATAATGGTCTTTTGGCATTAGGGCCTCTTTGTACCCACTAATTATGGACATTTCAGACGAAGTGTCCAGGCCACTGATGTCCTGAAGGTATTTCAGGACCTTGTCCACCTCACCTGACCTTACTAAATTGTCTATGGCTCTGGATAAGATGCATCCCAAGAGCCAATACTAATTTGTATTTCCCGTCAAGTAGCATATCCACTTTCCAACACAACTCGTTACTTGCATCTTGCACTCCAGAGCCAATTGGCTGCCCCATAACTTCTGGTGTGCTGTGCAGCGCTATGCCAACATCTAGTAGTACCTCCATCTACCCTACTGAGTGACTAGAGATGTTCCCGTCAAACAGGCCCCAACCCAGTGGGTTTGGCTCTTCACCTGCGCTCTTTAACAAGAACACTGGGAGTAGGCATGGGGGCCGTCAGCAGTTGCTGAATTCCACCCCAACCTCCCCCCCATGAGATCATTGGAGCCAGAGCCGCCGCCATCTGTGGTCCCCCAACAGCAGTTACCACTGACATGGTGGGGCGGGGATAGATCCATGACAGTCCGTGGTCTTCCTTCTCTGGTTTATCAAAGTACTTGTGTTTGGAGGATCGAGAAGACCTCCTTGAGTGCAATCTTTATGGGTCTCCTCCCGGAATCTGTAAAAGGATTCAGCCAAGTCCCTCCCTTCAGCATGTGCCAACTGTGCCTGCTCCGGTTTAAACAAGGCCCTATGGTCCACTGGAGGCAAACTCCTCAACTTGGCCCTCTCCCGAGACACACACAGCAGCCTCTTTGGCGTTGCGACTGCTGCAGAGGCACCTCATGCAGCGGCCATGTGTGTCCATAACAGACCCATCCTCTGAAATTTGCTGCAGGCTTAAACCCAGAGGATTTCTGTACTAATTTCTTAGAAAATGCACCAATGTCCAAAGCAATCAAAAAAGTAAAAACCCAGAATTCAAACTTAGCTGACTGTTCAAGCCAGCGGCTCAGAGCATGCTCTGAAGCATCATAACATGCGACATCGAAAAACAAACAGTTGGGCTAGGGGCAGCCGGCACCATTAAAACCCTGGACAGGTAGCCGCGCCATGTATACCCTGGAAACAGTCACTTCAGAGTACAGGTAGCCGCGCCATGTATACCCTGGACACAGTCACTTCAGAGTACAGGTAGCCGCGCCATGTATACCCTGGACACAGTCACTTCAGATTACAGGTAGCCGCGCCATGTATGCCCTGGACACAGTCACTTCAGAGTACAGGTAGCCGCGCCATGTATACCCTGGACACAGTCACTTCAGAGTACAGGTAGCCGCGCCATGTATACCCTGGACACAGTCACTTCAGAGTACAGGTAGCCGCGCCATGTATACCCTGGACACAGTCACTTCAGATTACAGGTAGCCGCGCCATGTATGCCCTGGACACAGTCACTTCAGAGTACAGGTAGCCGCGCCATGTATACCCTGGACACAGTCACTTCAGATTACAGGTAGCCGCGCCATGTATGCCCTGGACACAGTCACTTCAGAGTACAGGTAGCCGCGCCATGTATACCCTGGACACAGTCACTTCAGAGTACAGGTAGCCGCGCCATGTATACCCTGGACACAGTCACTTCAGAGTACAGGTAGCCGCACCACTTATGCCCTGGACACAGTCACTTCAGAGTACAGGTAGCCGCGCCATGTATACCCTGGACACAGTCACTTCAGAGTACAGGTAGCCGCGCCATGTATACCCTGGACACAGTCACTTCAGAGTACAGGTAGCCGCGCCATGTATACCCTGGACACAGTCACTTCAGAGTACAGGTAGCCGCGCCATGTATACCCTGGACACAGTCACTTCAGAGTACAGGTAGCCGCACCACTTATGCCCTGGACACAGTCACTTCAGAGTACAGGTAGCCGCGCCATGTATACCCTGGACACAGTCACTTCAGATTACAGGTAGCCGCGCCATGTATACCCTGGACACAGTCACTTCAGATTACAGGTAGCCGCGCCATGTATACCCTGGACACAGTCACTTCAGAGTACAGGTAGCCGCGCCATGTATACCCTGGACACAGTCACTTCAGAGTACAGGTAGCCGCGCCATGTATACCCTGGACACAGTCACTTCAGAGTACAGGTAGCCGCACCACTTATGCCCTGGACACAGTCACTTCAGAGTACAGGTAGCCGCGCCATGTATACCCTGGACACAGTCACTTCAGATTACAGGTAGCCGCGCCATGTATACCCTGGACACAGTCACTTCAGAGTACAGGTAGCCGCGCCATGTATACCCTGGACACAGTCACTTCAGATTACTGGTACCTCACCACTTATGCCCTGGACACAGTCACTTCAGATTACTGGTACCTCACCACTTATGCCCTGGACACAGTCACTTCAGATTACTGGTACCTCACCACTTATGCCCTGGACACAGTCACTTCAGAGTACAGGTAGCCTCACCACTTATGTCCTGGACACAGTCACTTCAGAGTACAGGTAGCCTCACCACTTATGCCCTGGACACAGTCACTTCAGATTACAGGTAGCCGCGCCATGTATACCCTGGACACAGTCACTTCAGAGTACAGGTAGCCTCACCACTTATGCCCTGGACACAGTCACTTCAGAGTACAGGTAGCCTCACCACTTATGCCCTGGACACAGTCACTTCAGAGTACAGGTAGCCGCGCCATGTATACCCTGGACACAGTCACTTCAGATTACTGGTACCTCACCACTTATGCCCTGGACACAGTCACTTCAGATTACTGGTACCTCACCACTTATGCCCTGGACACAGTCACTTCAGAGTACAGGTAGCCTCACCACTTATGCCCTGGACACAGTCACTTCAGAGTACAGGTAGCCTCACCACTTATGCCCTGGACACAGTCACTTCAGATTACAGGTAGCCGCGCCATGTATACCCTGGACACAGTCACTTCAGAGTACAGGTAGCCGCACCACTTATCCCCTGGACAGAGTCACTTCAGATTACAGGTAGCTGCGCCATTTATACCCTGGACACAGTCACTTCAGAGTACAGGTAGCCTCACCACTTATGCCCTGGACACAGTCACTTCAGAGTACAGGTAGCCTCACCACTTATGCCCTGGACACAGTCACTTCAGAGTACAGGTAGCCTCACCACTTATGCCCTGGACACAGTCACTTCAGAGTACAGGTAGCCTCACCACTTATGCCCTGGACACAGTCACTTCAGAGTACAGGTAGCCTCACCACTTATGCCCTGGACACAGTCACTTCAGAGTACAGGTAGCCTCACCACTTATGCCCTGGACACAGTCACTTCAGAGTACTGGTACCTCACCACTTATGCCCTGGACACAGTCACTTCAGATTACAGGTAGCCGCACCACTTACCCCCTGGACACAGTCACTTCAGAGTACAGGTAGCCGCACCACGTATACCCTGGACACAGTCACTTCAGATTACAGGTAGCTGCGCCACTTATACCCTGGACACAGTCACTTCAGATTACAGGTAGCCGCACCACTTATCCCCTGGACAGAGTCACTTCAGAGTACAGGTAGCCTAACCACTTATGCCCTGGACACAGTCACTTCAGAGTACAGGTAGCCTAACCACTTATGCCCTGGACACAGTCACTTCAGATTACAGGTAGCTGCGCCATTTATACCCTGGACACAGTCATTTCAAATTACAGGTAGCCGCGCCATTTATACCCTGGATACAGTCACTTCAGATTACAGGTAGCTGCACCACTTATCCCCTGGACACAGTCACTTCAGAGTACAGGTAGCCGCGCCACTTATGACCGGGACAGAGTCACTTCAGAGTACAGGTAGCCGCACCACGTATACCCTGGACAGAGTCACTTCAGATTACAGGTAGCCTCACCACTTATGCCCTGGACAGAGTCACTTCAGATTACAGGTAGCCGCGCCATTTATACCCTGGACAGAATCACTTCAGATTACAGGTAGCTGCGCCATTTATACCCTGGACACAGTCATTTCAGATTACAGGTAGCTGCACCACGTATACCCTGCACACAGTCACTTCAGAGTACAGGTAGCCGCACCACGTATACCCTGGACAGTCACTTCAGATTACAGGTAGCCGCGCCATTTATACCCTGGACACAGTCATTTCAGATTACAGGTAGCTGTGCCATTTATACCATGTACACAGTCACTTCAGATTACAGGTAGCCTCACCATTTATACCCTGCACACAGTCACTTCAGAATACAGGTAGCCGCGCCACTTATACCCGGGACAGAGTCACTTCAGATTACAGCTAGTCCCATCTGGCGCTGTGCAAACTGGACAGTTCCACGATAAGGAATCCACCAAGGAGATGGTACCAGTCAGAAGGAGGCCACTGCCTTATGCAGGAGCACAGCTCTGCAGCAGCCCCAAGGGATACGAACAATAAAGACTACATGCATGAATCGGGAGACACCAACCTGCTGAATGCCGACATGGGGAAGCACGGGAGGAGGGTGCATCCTCACGACACGAGCCAACACAGGTTGGTCCAGCCTCATGCGGACACCAGGGTGAGCATGCATGCAGCAGCACCCAATAGAGGGCCGAGGGAAACTTCCAGTGCTGGAGACTGGAGTCACCATCCACAGGCTCCTGAGAGAAGGCTCCCAAGACTCAACGTGGCAGGAAGGGGTTACGCCGCTTGCTGGTTGGAAAATGTAGGGTAAGGACGGAACAAATTAGGGCTTCAGGTGGTGTAAAAGGAAGGGTAATGGGCAGAGTAGATTTGCTGACCTGTTTTCTTCCCCGTCAATTAATTTAGGAAAATTGGGAGTGCAGATTAACTTGCGATGCACGCCCTCAGCTCGCGGCAGTGCGGGACACTCCCTATTACACAAGTCACATTCTGACATTATTTCACAAATTCTGCTATTGACTTGTATAGTTCCACCATTGCCGATTGCATCTCAAAGTGCTCCGATTCTGTCTTGCCCAAATGTGGCATTTGGGCAATTTATAAAAACACCCACGGGAACAAGAAAGCAGTGGCAACACACAGGAGGCATACATTTGGGAAAGCGTCACCAAAGATCTGGAAAGGATTTCAACACAATGCGCTTCCGATAAAACATGGACAACGACGTGTGCATACAACACTCTGCAAAATGAACTGTTCCTTCTACAACATCAAAAACGGAACCACAATACCGTCACATGACCTAGACAGCGAGAAATACCAAACTGTGCATGAAAGTGGGGGGGGGGGATACACGCTATGTGATTGGACGCCACCAGTGGTTCATAGCGTGCAGGCGTCAGACCGGAGGAGCCAGCCACCAGCATCCGTGGGGAATTCTAGAAAAGGAACAGACACGTCCCGCTCTTGAGAAGATGACCCTAGAAGCAGCACCCAAGCATGCTGTAGTGGGGAAAGCAGAGCACGCACGAACAATGCACTTACTGTCCCAGGCAATACCTCCCAGAGCGCCTTGAAATGCCCTTTTTGGTCAAGCAGGCGCAGCATAATAAGGGGCATGCATCGGACTCCCTTCTGGGGTTCTGGCGCCAGATGGCTTGCCTGAGCACGGCGCAGGCAGGTATGTTAATCGATATCGAGCACAGGATGGGGAGGCTTTGAAGGTAATAAGGGAAGAGCTCGCATGACCGGCTTCCAGCTGCGAGCCAATCGGCGCCCGCCTCGGCTACGCTGGCCTCCTCCAGTGCCAGCACTTGGGAGAATAAGGGGATTGTCAAGCAAAAAACACACACACAAAAAGGATTCATCGGCCCAAGAGCTTCATTTATCAGTGCATCAAGGAAGAGCAGTACCTTTAGTGTGTAGACGCCCATGCGGCCAGGGACCTTGTAGAAAATGCCCTCGTCGCCTCGAGAGTTTGTGTGGAGCATGGCATTGAGGCAGGCCAGAGGAGAGGTGCCGCTGAAATTAAGAGGCAGATGATTACGCCATTACACAAGCAATGAACTCAACTCCACAGTCCCAATCCCCACACAACACCTGCTTGCAATGCATCGTGGTCAATGTGTGCATAGAGCGTGGCACAGTGCTGGAAATTGAGGAAAAATACTCGGGGATCGGCTGTCTCCCCCTTGGGGATAAAGGGCTGGGGTGAGAGACCCCAGGCCAGGCCACATCTCTTCGCGGCACCCAAGACTGGTGAATTTGCAGAACAGCATTTGGGAGTGTAAGGAGGCCCACATTTTTAAAGGTGAAACAGGTCTGTGATAGTGATCCAGTAAGAGACCCTTTTGTGCGAGTAATCAGAGCTGGAAAAGGACATTTGCTGGAGAAACTCACCCCCGCCCCGGGAAAGTGATAGTTGGGTAGTTGTAGGGTGCGGGTGCAGATGGTCAGTGGTGTGGGCGGGACTGAGGGGTGGAGCTAGGTGCGAGTGTCCTGAATACATGATGCTGGCTGCTTTGCATAAAAAAAAACACGCATTTTGGGAACATAAGCAAGGCCACCAAACATGTCTAATAGTAATTCAAATGTGCATTCCTTCTGAGCATGCAATGCTAGCTTGGCATCTGTCAGAATAGCTGCCATGACAGTAAAATGTGTACAACGCATAAGACATGTATACAGCTTTGGACCTTTTCATTGCTTGAGTTTCTGCTCTCCTAGTGAGGGAGGACTTTCAGAGGAAGCCTGTGAATGTTGCATATCACGCTGGCATTGAGAGTCCAGATTCATGGCAGACTTTAAACGCACAGCATTAGGGAGATTAGCGAAACTCGGGTGCAGGCAGTTTCCTCAATTTAGGGGGGTGGGTTTGTTCCTTGGTTCTACATGGAACAGCGCTCCAGCAAGACGAGTTTTGCCAGAGCACAGCTCTGTCTTGCTCTGGCCCAAGAACTCTCCCAGAGAGTTTTTTTATTGGTCACAATACTCACCCTAATAAATAAAAGGTCTGTAAAATGCAGGAAGGTTTTCAGATGCTTTTAAAAACATAGGACCTCGTTTAATCTCCAAAATGTTCAAGGAGGCCATTCTGTTAAGTTTGAGAGTAGAATAGGCTATTTCAGTTAACATGCCACAGAATAACAGTTCCTGGAAGTTCCCCCCCTCCTGGTAAGGGCCACAGAGCAAAACAGTACAGCCATTTCTGCTCCGTAACAGCTCCCAAGGAGGAAACAACCACCTAGACGTTTCCCCCTCATTGGGGATCATCCATGAGCCATGGATCACCCGCTTCTTCTTGGGATGGTTCCTCAAGGGCTAGAGCCAGTGATTTCCATCTGGAGAGGCGTTGTCCGCCATTAGTCAGTCACTCACCTCTTCTAAAGCTCCTCCCACTTCCTAATCTCCCCAACATACTGAAGGAGGAACCTCCACTGCTTTTACTCTGACCAGTTTTGAGGTGAAGCAAGTCAGATCTACTCTTCACCGACACCCCAATGCTACTCATCCTGACTATTAGCAATTCCCTCTGCAGTCTGAACTTTTCGCATCCCATCATATAATATAATATAATGATGCAGTTTCTGGGCTTCCACACGCCTTACAATTCGCAGAAATGACGTTACCCATCTTAAACTTCCATTCTTTCAAACCTGCATGGCCCACTCTTAGCCGATTCAAGTTAGTTTCCTCTCTGCATGCTAACTTGCATTCCCCCACATTTCTTTAATTGAACCTTCCTTTGTACCTGTACTGCATACAAGTACCTCCCTTTCTTGCTCGTATCCCATCTGCTTTGCCATTCTCCCTCAACTCGGCCTTTCATTGCCACCTGAAACTCAGACACAATTAAGGGAATCTCTGTATCCACTACTTCCCCGAGTCGTGGCCTCATACGCAGCCCTTTCCACCAACTTGTTTCCCAATATCCACAATGACTGGGGATCCCTCCCACTGTGCATTTTTACAGCTGCTGTCTAATACGCAATAATATCTTTTCTGTCCTCATTCTATTTCTTTATAGCTCGTAACGCACTCAGTGAGTCCACAAATACTACTACTTTTGCCAGCCATTTCGCCATAGCTCTAACCACTGTCATGTTCACTGCCATTAACTCTGCCGTGCATATGGAAACATTATCTGATAGCCTTGCCCTTTTAAACTCCTCTTCCGCCTTAAAATAGTAGGATTACCTACTTTGTGTTCATTGGGGTCCCTGGATCCATTGCTATACACTTGTCCACCTACTTTATCCGCACATACCCAAGCGCCAATTTTTTGATTTCCCCTCTATCACCCTTCTTTTTCACCACTACCTTCGTCAATTCTAAAATGATCTTCGGTTCATGCAATATCCATATGGAAAACCACTCTCTGTTGCCATTCTCCACAATCCGTAGCACCGCCACCCCCCCAGATGCTTCACTAACCTATCAGCATGAAACCCATAGGTCCCCCCTCTTCTCTCCCAGCTTTCACCTTTGTACACATGCATCCAATTAACCTCCAGGCACTTTTTTACTGGGTGCCAATCACTGAAGGAGTGGCATTTCAATCAATATTTAACACAATTCCACCCTCCTCAGATCCAAGGGAACAACACCCCTGCTAACACCTGCACGGCTTCAGTAGGCGACGACCTTACTGTGCCTGTCACAATTGTCAATGCTCTTGCCTGGACTCTACCCAGCGAACCAGGCTGAGTCTTGCTGTAACCAGGCTGAAATTGAACCCCGTACTCCAACACATTCCTAACCATTCCAATATACAGCACTCTCATGCTCGTCCGACACTCCCCTCCCCCCCTCAACATTTCGCTACCGTCCTGTGAACCTATGTATTCCAATACAAACGCTCATCCAGAGACACTCCTAGGTACCTAAATTCAATCACTTGCTCCAAAACAATCCCACGCAGTCTAAGGTGCAGGTTTAGTCCTAATCTAAGTCTTGGAGCTAGACATCATAAAACCCCATTTTGTGCACCATCCTTGCCCGACATGCAATGTCATTTGCAACTTCTGCCGAACACTACTACCTCACTTGTTTCTCACCCATAGCATCCCATCATCCACATAGAACCCTACTTTACATCCTCACTCCTGGACGTTTCATAGGAGACCATCCACCAATATTAAAGAAGACAGGACTACCAACATGCCCTGACAAATCAGGTATTCCTGGGATACGGTATCCCTCACTTTCACACGAACCACTATATTTTCAAAACAATTCTTGACTCAGGAAAATAATTCCCCTTGTACACTTTTCTCCCGCTATGCGTAGGTAGAGCGGGCCACCGCTCCACACCATATCATAAGCCTTCTCCATGCCTATGAAGAAGGCGCCCACCATTTCTCCGCAGCTCAATGCCTCTTCAATGGCCAACATCAGAGCAATCACAGCATCCATAACTGACCTAAGTTCCTGAAATCCATGCTGGAACACAGTCAGTTTACTCTTGCACTCCAGAAAGTATACCAGTCTTTCACATACCATTTTCTCCATGAATGTGCATAGGCCAGACTTCAGAGCGAGGGGTCGATAAAACCCACAGTAATCGGCTGGTTTCTCTGGTTTCAAAATCGGGAGGAGGATATCCCTTTTCCACCCAAGCAACATCGTCCCACTAACCCACACCATATTATACAGTTTCAACATTACCTCCAAGCAGTTATCTGGTTACTTCTGCAGGAAGACATTGCAACCCATCCTCTCCCAGGCTAGAGTTCCTACTCCCCTTTAAGGCTTTCCGTAACTCACACTTCGAGAAACGCACGTCCAAACAGGGCATCCACACCTCCACATTCTCCAACACACATTTGCAATCATGAAACGTCTCATCTCTTGTCTCACTGCCAGAGAATTACACGTACTGTGCACACCTGCAAAACGTGCCCCTAAAAGATTCGCTTTACTATGGTCATCAACAAATTCACGCCTGTCGACAGCGATCAACGGGATCTGAGAACTCTGTCTCACATAACCCGGCATTGGTTTAAATCCCACCCATACCTGCGCCTTACGCGTATCCAGCCCTACAGATAAGGGAAGTATCCGACACTTTTACTCCCTAAAAATAGACAAATACACCCAAATAATAAGGAGTACAAATCTTTCGATTGGATGTTCCTCCAACGTATTCCTCATCTTAGATATATTCCATCCAGCTTTGCTGCTCTTCGGAATTTTTTTCGACAGAGGGCGCCGATGTTGTCGAGTCGATGGTCCCTCGATAGCCTCCGTCGAGGGTGACGTCATCGGGTGTATAAGTAGCACGCGCGGCGCCCGTTGGCCTCAGTTCCGTTTTTCCCCTTTTTATCTTTGATCTTGTACTGTGTAGATTGTGCCGGCAGACAGGTACCAGCCTTGGAAGATTTGAGATGGCAATAACCCGGAAAAATTTACAGAGGGGTAGGCTGGGAGGGCGATGAGGAATGTGTTGGAGGAACATCCAATCGAAAGAACGTTACCAGTTGTTAAGTGACTTGTTCTTCGAGTGGATTGTGTCCTCCAACGTATTCCTCATCTTAGATAGACTCCCAAAGCAGTGTGGACAATTCCTCTGGAGGAGGGGGTAGATTTTTTGATACTCTTAGATGGCTGAGTATAGTTAGCTCCTTAGACTGGGAAGCATCCAGGCTATAGAATTTTGAGAAGGTGTGTAGCAAAGACCAAGTTGCTGCTTCGCAAATGGACCTTATTGGAACACCTCTTTGAAGGGCGGAGGCGATGCCTCTGGTGGAATGAGCCCTTAACCCTTCCGGAGGGTCTTTTTGAGCTAGTCTGTAGCATTCTGAAATGCAAAGCACGGTCCAGCGTGAAATTGTCCGTTTTGTCATCGATTGACCCAGTTTCCTTCCTGTGTAATCTATAAACAGCTGGTTGTCCACTCTAAGTCTGGAAAGTCTAGAGATGTAAAAGCTTAAAGCTCTTTTTGGATCCAACCTGTGTAATCTTTCCTCCTCCTTCGAAGGATGGGGTGGAGGATAGAATGCGGGTAAGACAATTTTCTGACTTTAATGAAAATCAGATATTACTTACGGTAAAAATGATGGTTTTACCCTCCACACAACTCGGTCCTTATGGAACACAGTATAGGGTGGCCCAGAAGACAGTGCTTGCAATTAGTTCACTCTTCTTGCTGATGTTAGAGCAACCAAGAAGGCGGTTTTCCACGTTAGTAATCTTAAAGGACACATGTGCATAAGCTCAAAAGGAGCACACATTAAGAATTTTAGGACTAAATTTAGATCCCAGATCGGTACTTGAAATGGGTGAGGAGGAAACACATTAGCGAGTCCTTTTAAGAATTGTATTATCAAAGGAATTTTGAAGTAGGAGCATTCTTCCGATGAGCGCTTGAAAATGGAAAGCGCTGCAAGGTAACCTTTTATTGTTCCGATATTCAGACCTCTATGTGCTAGGGTCAGAGGAAAGATAATACTTCCAGAATAGAGCATAGGAAAGAATCGACATTCTCTGCACCAGTTGCAAAACTTTTTCCAACGGCAACAGTATTGAGACTTTGTTGCTGGCCTTCTTGCCGAAAGCCACACCTCCATAACCTTCCAGATACCAAGCATGAAGGTTGAGCGTTTGGACCTCTGGAAGGAGAACCTGACCCTCCATTTGAGAGAGAAGGTTCTCTCTGAGGAAGACGTACTGGAGGACAGATGGACATGTCTAGAAGGTATGGGTACCATGTTCTCCCGACCCAATCCGGGGCAATTAGGATCATACCGCTCCGAAACCTTCTCAGACTCCTGATGACCTGAGGAATGATGGGAATCGGAGGGAACGCGTACAATAGTGGGAAATTCCACACCACCACCAACGCGTCCCCCAGGGCTCCTCTCGGGGGAAATTCCCTTGAGCAATACCTTTCGCATTTTCGGTTGATTCCGGTTGCAAACAGGTCTACTTGAGGGGTTCCCCAAAGGGCGAAGATCTCTTGAATGACTTCCTGAGCCAGTTCCCATTTGTGGGATACCATGCTCTGCCTCTTCAGAGCATCTGCCGTCATATTCTCTTCCCCGGCTAGATGAATTGTCGTTAAAGAGATTCCCTCCTGAAATGCCCAATATCAGAGCTGCATTGCCTCTCTGCACAGAGGTAGTGACCCCCACACCACCTCTTGTTTAGGTAATGCATGGCCACCATATTGTCCGTCATTATCAGGACATTTTTTCCTCCAACAGATGGCAGAAAAGCCTTCAGCACTAGTCGGATTGCTCTCCGCTCTAAACGACTGATGTGTAGTTTGGACCCCAATGGAGACCAACGACCGGCGATTGTCAGATCGTTGGCATGAGCTCCCCACCCCAAGAGTGAGGCGTCCGTCACTACTGTAATCTCCGGCCATGGTTGCCAAAACTGTTCTCCTTTTAGGATATTCTCTGTGCAAGTCCACCACTGAAGATCCTGCTGAACCTTGTTCGGAATCTGAAAAAAAAAAATCAGTCATTTGACCTGAGAACTGGGACCATTGAGTCTTTAGAGCCCACTCCAGGGATCACATCCTCTGCCTGGCCTCTGGCACTAGGAAGATGCAGGATGCCATGAGGCCAAGCAACCTTAAAAAGTCGTAGGCCTGGAGATTTTGGGCATTTTGGAATTTGGAAACCATCTGAAGAATGTCTTGAGCCCTCGACTTGGGAGGCGAGCTCTTTCCCAAGGATGTGTCTAGTACAGGCACTATGTACTGGTGCCGTTGGGAAGGTGTCATCTGTGACTTCTTCCAATTGAGGGAGAAGCCCAGTCTGTGGAGGAAGTGGTAGGTGACTTTCAGATGATCCAGTGCTTGTCGGCAGAACGCGCTCTGATCAACCAATGGTCCAGGTAGGGGTAGACATGAATCCCCCCTCTCCTGAGGTGCACTGCCACCACTACCATTAACTTGGTGAAGACCCTCGGGGCGGAGGTCAACCCGAATGACAGGACTCGAAACTGATAATGTGAGTCGCCAACTACAAACCTCAGGTATTTTCTGTGTTTGAGATGAATCGGCACATGAAAATAAGCATCCTGGAGGTCCAATGACACCAACCAGTCCTAAAGTTGAAGGGCCTGAAGGATCTGAGAAAGGGTAACCATCTTGAACTTGTCCTCTCTGAGGAACTTGGTCAAGTTTTTGAAGTCCAAGATGGGTCTCGGTCCTCCATCCTTTTTGGGGATCAAAAAATACAGGGAGTACCATCACTTGTTCCTCTCCACTGCAGGTACTGGTTCTATAGCACCTTTCTCCAGCAGGGTTAAAACTTCCTGCTGTAGGAGCGGGTTTGAAGACTTCAACGCGTGTCTCCCTGGTGGATTGCTTTGAGGTTGTGTTAGAAAAGGAAGGCAGTAACCTTGGGCTATTATTTCTAGAGCCCCAACATCTGAAGTAATGGCTCGCCATTCTTGCAGATGCTGCGACAGCCTGCCCCCTATAGGTGTTTTGTGATGCAAGTCCTCAAAGCGGTTTTGTGGCGGATGTTGCAGCCGCTGATGGCAAAGAGGCTGCAGCTGGAGCTGGTTTAGCTCGTTTTCCTCGTCAACCACAAGTGGCCTTTGACTGGCCATTCCTCTCGCCTTTCCATATGAGGTGTAGTAATGATAGGATCGTCCCCTCCATGACTGTCCTTGCGCACGAAAAGGCTGAGGTTGCCCAATAGCAGCTCCTAAAGATTTGGCAGCTGCTTTTGAGGTCTGCAACCTCTCAAGGCTCTCGTCAGCCTGGTTGCCAAAAAGGTGAGACCTGTCAAAAGGCATGTTCAGAAGGCGGTTCTGTACGTCCGGTGCGAAACCCGACTTCCGTAACCACGCAAATCTGCGCATTACCGTGCTAGTGCCCATGGACCCGCTTACACTATCCACAGTGTCCAATCCAGATTGAAGGGATTCCTGCATGGCTTCCTTTCCATCTCTAACGATGGCTAGGAACCCATCCCTTTCTTCCCCTTCTGGTATGTGCTCCGCCGTCACTGCAATGCACTCCCAAAGAGTGTATGAAAATGTTGCCAAGGCACATGTGGAGTTGGCAGATTTTAATGGCATGCTCCCAGCTGAAAATTCCTTCCGTGCCCAACCATCCACATGCTTATGGTACCTGTTTGGATGGATAGACTGGTATGCACGTTTATTAGAAGCTGTGGCTGCCTGTATGACCAGACTCTCTGGAGTTGGGTGTTTGGACAGATAAACGGGGTCGCTACTGGCCGGGCGGTATTTTGGAGGTGAGGGATTTATTTACCAGAGGAATAGAATCCGGAGTTTCCCAATTCTTGGCCACCCTATTTTGCAGGGCTACATGAAAGGGTAGTACTGGGTCTTCGGTGGGACCATGGTCCAATATATCTGTTAAATCATCCTGGATGAATGGTCTAGCCCATCCCAAGTAATCTACTACCTTTGTCATTAATTGACGGTATAATGGACTGGCATGCTCTCCTGGTTCTGGTCTGCCAAAGTCATTTTCAGGAGATGTGTCAATGCCACTTGCATTGTGTAATGATTCCACCAAGTCCCTCATTCTGCTTTCTTCTGAAATCAAGCATTCTGGAACATTTGGGGTGCCATATTCCAGCCCAAAAGGTACATTCTCCTCATCAGATCTCTCCTGTTCCTCAAAAATTGAGGTCAGGGATTTGAAAAACTCTTTTCTGAGGAGAGGCTTGAAAACCTTCTCTGAGAGAGGAGGAGGAAGAGGTCTAGTACCTGGCTCTGAGGACAATACCGGTTTTGTAACCTTATCCTCATCTTTTTCTGGCTTCCCTGGCTTGGCTGGAGCCTTTGGCGCCGAGGGTTTCGGCGTTGACGTCGATAACGGCATCGACAACACCGCGGTCGTCGACAGGGTCTGCTTGAGGGCGTCGAGGCAACCTTCGAAGATTTTCCCTTCGAGGTATGATGGTCTCGGCTGGCGGCGATGACCTTGAGCGGTCGACTCGACCATTTTTCACTCGGCGTCCTGAAGGCTCCCTATCCTTCCTTTTTTCGATCACCCGGGCTCGAGGGCACACGAGTGTCGGAGCGATGACGCTCCCGGCTGGCTTCCGAAGAAGGCGCAGACCGAGGCTTTGCTTTTTCAAACACCTCCATCATTTTGACCCTGAATGCTTCCCACTCTTCGGTAGACGAATGTTTAGTGGGGCATTTCATCTTTTTTGGAGACTCGTCCAACGACGAGGTGGAGGGAGACCTGTGGCGTTGTTTCTTCCATCTTTTTGACGAAGACGTCGAGCGATGGGAATCGCTACGAGACCTAAATCGATGCCTTTCGCATCGAGGAGAATTCTCTTCACGGGATCTCGACTCGACGCTAGAGGTTTTGCGATCGGTTTTTTGACCTACCTGTAGCTTTCCTCTACTCTCCTCTCTCGCAAGGCCTTCCCAGTCATCGCCTGACACTTCGTACAGGCCTCCATGTCGTGGCCTTCTCTGAGGCACCACAAACACTCTCGATGCGGGTCCGTGATCGACATTTTATGCCCGCACAATTTGCACTTTTTGAATCCCGATTTCGGGGTCGTGGTCGGCGTCGATGACGAGGACATATTTTGTTATTATATATTCTCACAGAACTCGAGGCGAGCCGAATGTCCGAAGCAATGTATACTGCGGAAAAACGGAACCGAGGCCAACGGGCGCCACGCGTGCTACTTATACACCTGATGACGTCACCCTCGACGGAGGCCTTCGAGGGACCATCGACTCGACGACATTGACGCACGGCGCCCTCTGCCGAAAAAATTTCCGAAGAGCAGCAAAGCTGGATGGAATACATCTAAGATGAGGAATACGTTGGAAGACACAATCCACTCGAAGTACACGTACTGCCTCAGAAAGAAAACATTATTCCAGCCTGATCCGAAGCAGTAAAAATTTATCTTTTAATGTGTATGAATGACCAGGTGTAAAGAGTTATTTGTTTAAAAAAAGTGTTTATATTTGACTGAGTAAAAAGCTATTTTACTCTCAGTAGGAATGGGACTTACTTTTTTAATATGCAAAAAAGTGTTTTACTTCCAACTTTAAAAAACAGGGAGTAAAATGCTCCCACTTCAAAATCCTATTAGACCAGGGAAGCAAACTGAAGCAGAGAGAACTTGGACAGGGCTGAGATTGAAAAGATGAGTCTTAATGGCCTTTTAAAAAAGGTAGAATAGTTATCGATAAGGCGCAGAGAAGCAGGAAGGGCGTTCCAAAGATGTGCGGCTTGGACTTCGAAGCTTGTGCCACTAAAGCGAACCAATTTGAATCTTGGCTTGACGAGTGTAGGTGCAACAGATGAACGTAGATTTCTGATGCACGTTTTGCTCTTAGTACGATACGATAGGTATACTGGGCATGAAAGGGATAGGCACTTGTGAGCTAAGGTGAGAACTTTGTGTGAAATTCTTTTCCTAACGGGGAGCCAGTGTAGGGTTTTCCTGAAAGTGGAAATGTGTGTACGACGAGAGAGCTCAAAGATGGTACGTACAGCATTATTCTGTGCAACTTGAAGTGCGTTGATGTTAAGAGCGGTGGTACCGGCCAACAGACTATTGCAGTAGTCAAGCCTCGAGTTAATTAACGCTGTGGACAGCAAAGCGCAATTTTCAGAGGTGATGAAAGGTTGAAAATATTGTATGCGTTTGTTAATGAAGCTGTATGCAGACCCTATATTAGATACGTGAGGCCCCATTGACAGTTCATCTAGGATTACACCTAAAGTTTTCACCTTTTTAGAGACCGGAATAGTGTGATTCGCAACCAAGAAATCAGAATTGTCAGGAGTGAGCTTACTCTGCGTATTCTTGGTGGCAACGATCATAAATTTGGTCTTCGTGTTATTGACGGCTAAGGAGTTGCAGGCAATCCAATTCTGTACGGCGTTGTAAATGGAATTAAGGGTGGTAAGGTCCTGCTTGTAGTGTCCGCTGAGCTGAAGAACAACCTGGGTTTCATCTGCACATATTCGAACATTAGAACATATTCGTTCTCAGTAGAGGGGCTGCCACACTACAAGCTTACCATGTTATTTGTATATGAGCATTCATGCTACACAAACGTGTACAGAGTGTTTTTGATGGTGGCGATGCATTCCATAGTAAATAGTGCTGTGCCACCATTAAACTGCATTGGCACGATGCAAAAAGAAAATGCTCCGAATTATGAATGAGCCTGACTGAGGTGGATTGGGTGGCACGGAAGAGAGACTGCATGGTGGATAACCGCACTTTGCACGTTTTTGAAACATTTCTGGGAGCTGCGTGTGCAATGTAACCCGTCTCTTGCAGCCCATGCAAAGCAAGCAGTGATGGGCCAGGAAGAGTATGGCAGGGGCCAGAGTATGACGCACTGCTTAGGAGGTTGAGGCTGTGGATACAGGATGCACAGGGGACAGCTTTCCTTTTAGCACAAGACTATGGGGGGGGTGGGGTGGGGTTGGGTAGCCGGAGCCTGAAGAAGAAGATGTCCCCTTGCCACTGGCGATGCCCCTAGGCGCTCAGGCTCATTTATGCAGTAGGTTTCTAGTGCAGCTCTGTCTCCAAATAGCCTCCCACTGGGTAACCTTCACTCTGGCCGGCATGTCAAGTGGAGACTAAGAATGCCAGAACAAGTGGCCAAGACCGTTTCTGGAGCCCAAGCACATGTTTTCGAAAACCAGACGACTGGTGTAGCCGGAAAAGCGACAAACTGGATTCTGCAGGGCTTTTCTACCACAGAGCCACCATCAAAATCGGGCCCCATATTGAAAAGATGGCTCTAGTGTAACCATAAGCTGAGGAGCCGCTATGGTCCATGGGGCCTCTTGCTGGGTTGTTGCCGAAAGACTACTCTCACATTGTGATTAGTGTTGGCAATAAAAGGCAGTGGTTTTTATTGCAGTTACATACATCACAATACAGAAATGTTATTCATAAAATGTGCATAAAGAACAAAGTCCTTTTGGGCACGTGGGTCAGTGGTTGTCGCACTGGCCCGTACTGCTTTCTTATCCAACAACTGAGACAACGATCGTTGTCCTGTTCTTTTTTGGTTTCCGTCTCTTGTTTCTTCTTCTTGGGGTGGGTGGGTCGGGTGAAAAAACAGGCGTATTCTGCATTTGCAGAAAGGCTCATTTGCACTCCGTACGGAGAGATGTGCGAACTGGAGACCCTTGCTGGCAGGGTGTCCTCTTATTCACTTTCTGTGGCCTCAGGCCCTTAGTTTGGTGGTGGGCTTGCAGCCCTGGCGCCAGCAAATTCTGCATGTGTGTGCCTTGTCTTCCCCCGGAGTCTCCCACTGTTCTTTCTTGTTCCTGGCTACTCACACCTGGGCCCTTTTGGCACCCTGGTGCGACTTCCTACCTTGCCCTTCGGTTCACAGACTGGTTCTCTCTTAGTAGTATGGCTGCAGGTGAAGGAAGGGGAGAGGGACGTTGGGGGGGGGGGTGACGGGCGCTTATGGGTTTTGCACATGTGTGCTTTTGCTAGTATTGTACAGCTTCTGAACGCTGCACATGCCTAAAGTGACCCTGCAGCCCCTGCTTATGCCCCCCGCGCCCTTCAGCTTCATATGGTGCCCTTGTTCGCGGCGCTGGACCAAAGTGACTAAGTATGAGAATAGGGGGAGCAGGCCCTCCCCTTGCATTGTATGATCCAGAGCCTTGTGATAAGCAATGGCTTCCCAAAGCACACTACCAAAATACACCTTCTAGAAAAGCGATACTGACATTTGTTGACGTCCTGGATTCTGAGCGACCCCACAAACACCACTCAATCTGACTTGATTCACATTTACAAAGTGACCCAGCGTTGGAATAGTCTCCAAAACCTTGCTATGGCAGACACAGAATGTAGTGCCCAATTGCATTCCTTTAATGACGAGCAAAGCAGTGTTACTGGAGCCCGAGCAGCGCGCGCCAGTCAGCAGCCGAGTGAGCAGAATCACATTGGAGGATTCCAGCAAAACACTGACAAACAAGATGGTCTCGCCCAGTTACAGGCCACTATTTGAGGCCTGAGCCGCAGTACGAGAACGTGCAGCACTAAAAGCTTGAAACGTGCGAGACACATTGCATTGAACTGGTCATTGACATAGCGCCTTTTACTATTATTATAAATCACAATGCACTTCTGGCCGGAACGCCCTTGGGCACCGAAGTCTAGAATGTTGGAGGTCACGGAGTGTGCGTATTTGACCAAGTAAGGCTTGGCAAGGCTGGTCTGGCTCCGGTAAAGAGCAAGCCCCGAGGTCGGGCTTGTGGATCGGTGCTGAGGAGATGAGTCAGGAGGAAACGTGAGTGCTATGTGTTCAGCGTGTCTGCGCTCCATGCTCATGTCAAATGTCTTCATGTGTAGCACAGGAGGGTGCCCCGATTGTTCGGTCCTAGGGCCATGAACTAATATAACACAAGGTCATGTGCAATGTATGTGTATGCATGATTTCATATGCAGCATCCAATGCCTACTTCTTTCAAAAAGTGGTCTGACGAACCAATCAAAAGGAGACAAAAAGCGACGCGAAGGTGTACTAATCACCGTAATTGCTTTTTATCATCTTATTTTCGTGTTAGATATAGTTGATGTTTTGTCACCATTTATTTACAAAGGGAGGTATTTTCTTGCTGAAAGTTCGGTGCGGAAAGCAATGAAGGGCGAGGGGTAGCAGATCTAGGAAATGCACATAGACACTCCACTAAACAAACATTCCCACGTTTGAAACAGACGAATGCCTGAAATGAAAGGAAAACACTGTGTATAGATAAACGAAACGAGTTGTGCAAACTGTGCAATACACAGACCCTCCAGCTTATAATGATTTTGCGATCCCGCAAAATGCTGCGAAAACGGCCGTTTTGCGCAAAATACCGCAAAAACTGCCGTTTTGTGCAAAAACAGCATCTTTAAAAAAAATTTAAAAAAACACTTTTTTTAAACATTTTTTAAAAAGTAATCTGCTAAAATTACTGTTTTCAAAAAAATAATACTCAGGGTGCCAGGTTCTCAACTTTTTTTTTTTTTTTTTTTTTTTTTTTTTTTTAAAAACACAAGAAATGAAATCACTTGCACCCCAAAAAAGTGCAGCCCAATCCACAAGGGACACATGAATGGGCACATTTTATATGTGCACCCATTCAGATGGCCTTTTTCACTTCCTTCATCAAATAAAGTGGCGTTTCTGTCAATTTAAAAGCACATTCCTCATTACCAAGCAAGATGCACTTTTAAATGTGCAGAAATTGTATGTTTGTTTGTTTGTTTACAATGTTACAGAAATATACAGTTGAGGTAAACGTTGTAGATATATGAAATTAAGGATTACAGGAATAAGAAATATGCAAAATCTTCACACATAATAAATATCAATATCTATACAAAGGAGTGAAATATACATGTATGTACATGCTGTTTGCAGAAAAGTAAGTAAGAAAAGTAAGTAAGAAAGCAAGCAGAGAGTATCAGTATCTATACAGAGGTTTAAGATGTACAGTTAAATACAAGAATTGTTGGAGTTCAAGTGACTGATGAGATTCTTTCTAAAAAGCAAGTAAGGTTGATCAGCTCTCAAGTTGTGTGGCAAAGAATTCCAAAATGTAGCAGCTTTCACAGGGAAGCCGTTACCTCCGATGGTGGAGAGTTTGAATCTGGGAATTATCAGACAGTTGGAATAGATGGTTCTTGTTTCTCTGATGGATGACTTTCTTTTTACTTTATCCATCAGATAGCTCGGGGCAGCATTGTTGAGGGATTTATGGGTTAGGGAGGCCACCTTTAGTTTGATTTTACTGTCAGTGGAGAGCCATTTGTGTTGGCGTCTGGTACTGGAGATGTGTTCTCTTTTATTGATGCCGAGGGCAGCTCTCAAGGCGTTATTTTGTAGGATTTGTAGCCTATGGGTTATAGCTTTGTTAGCACCACTGTATAGGGCATTACAATAATCGAGCCTGGAGAGTATGAGTGCTCTTGCCAAGATCATACAGCTATCATTGGATAGGAGAGGTCTGCCTGCTCTTATTAATTTGCAGGTATACGCGGAGCTAGATGCTAGCGAGTTGACCTGTTTAGTGAATGACATAGTGGCATCCAGGTAAAAGCCGAGGGTTTTTACATCCCTGGATACTTTGATGATATTGCCGTCTATGTTGAATTCGGCATATTCAAGGCCTAGTTTGTTGATATTGGCGGGGGGTACCCAGGATAATAAGCTCTGTCTTGTCATCATTCAGGCATAGGCCATGAAGATGCCATCCATGCCTGAATGATGAGATACACCCTATTCACCAACTCTCTGTCCTTACTGTGATCCCCTGAAAGTGGGAGGAGAATCTGAGTGTCATCTGCATAGTTAGTGTAGGTGACACCCAGAAGATCCAAATCGTCGAACAGAGGTTTGGTGAAGATGTTGTATAATGTGGGGGAGACGCATGAGCCCTGCGGGACTCCGCACGTAATAGGAGAGGGGTCTGCTGCTACTGATGGGGAGAAGACTCTCATAGTTCTCTCACTCAGAAAGGATTCAATCCATCTGATGGCTTCTGGGGAGAAATGAGCAGCTGAATCCAGGTGTCTGCAGAGGACCTTGTGGTCGACAAGATCGAATGCCGCTGAGAGGTCAAGTAGGAGGAGGAGTGCTGTCTTACCCTTGTCCCTCAGATCATCGATTTGGGTCTTCAAGTCAATGAGCGCTGTTTCCGTACCGTGTAAAGGGCGGAAACCTGATTGTCTGGAGCCTAGTAGTTTGTGTAGTTCTAAGTATTTTTGGATTTGGACGTAGGCCGCTTTGTCCAGGATTTTCAGTAGAAAGGGTACCGTGGTGATAGGGCGGTAATTGGTGGGGATGAGAGGATCAAGTGTCGGCTTTTTGAGAAGGGGGAGCACCCAGGATTGTTTTAGGTTGGAGGGGATGCTGCCTGAAGAAAAGGAGGCGTTTATGAGTTTGGAGATGAATGGCGACAGGTCTCTGGCTGCATCCTTGATTATGTGTGCAGGGCAGATGTCGCCTTTGCAATTTGAGGGTTTGAGAGAAAGTATGATTTTCTCGACCTCCAAGGTGGTAGTTTTAGAAAAGGAGAATGAGTTAGTGTGTGTTCTTGGTGAAGCGTTAGGCAGAGGTGTAGGAGGGTTAGTGAGGTTTAAGGAGTCTTTTTTTAGTTGAATTTTGTTTTGTAGGGTATTTATTTTATTTGCTAGTGCCTGTTGGATGTCTGTGCACCAAGTCTGGTCCTTAGTGCAGGTGTCGGGTGTGGTAATGGGTGATTCAAGTTCCTTCAGTATGGAGAAGAGTTCCTTCATACTTGAGTTGGAATTGGCAATGCGAATGTTATAAGAGTTCCGTTTAGCTAGGCAGATTTCAGCTTTGTATTGACGAGAAATCGGATCGAGAATGGCTTTCTTTTCACTAGAGGGGCATAGTTTCCAAGCAGATTCACATTTTCTCTTTTTTAGGCGAAGGGCTTTGAGTTCAGGTGTGTACCATTCATTTAAATGAGTTTTGGGTTTGCTGGTGCGAAGTTTAAGTGGGGCAATTTTGTCCATGGTAGTTAACATAATTTTATTATATTCATGAACTAGTGAGTTGGGATCTAGGTTGTCTGGCAGTGCGTTTAGCTTTGGAAGGATGGCTGGGATGATTCTTTCAACTGTTACATTTTTCTTATTTCTTGTTAGGCAGGGCGGTGCCAGTGACTCAGTTGTGGTGGGTGGTCTGGAGGTCAGTAGGTTGAATGAGACCAGAGAGTGGTCTGTCCAAGATAGTGGTGTGGTAGAGGAGATGACCGCTGAGCAATTAGCAACAGCAACCCAGTCTAGGGTTCTTCCCTTCAGGTGAGTGGGTAGGTTGACTTTTTGTGAAAGTCCGAGTGATAAGATAGCATTGGCTATGGTGGAGGCATGTATGTCTGTTGGGTCGTTGAATCCTAGGTTAAAGTCACCTAGTACTAGTATTTGTGAGGTGGTTTTTGCATTGTTGGATATTAGGCTATGCAAATCTTCCTCGAAGGTCCCGAGCGGACCAGGTGGTCTGTAGACCAGGTGGATGGTGAGGGATTGGGTGTTGTTTATAGGGAGTTTGGCAGTGAGGGATTCGCACGATTGCAGGGTTTGGGTCGGGGCTAGTCTGAGAGCTAAACTTTCTTTGGATATGATGGCAATGCCACCGCCGCGGTTGCCCACCCGGTCCTGCCTGGATATGGTATAGCCATCTGGGATAGCCAGCATTAGAGACGGGCCTGCTGCATCGTGGAGCCAAGTTTCAGTTAGAGCAATGAAATCTAGTTTATCTTTAATGATTAGGTCTGCTATATCAAGGGCATGAGCGACCAATCATCTTGTATTTAGGAGAGCTCCTTTATAGGAATGTTCATCCGTTTTTACCGAGATGTTTGTATGAGAGCTAAGTTTGGGCTTGGTTATGGGAATGGTAGGGCCTTTGGTGGTGGGGGAGGCAAGCTGGTGGTTTAGGGCAATAGGTTTTCTAGTATGGCGGCTTTTGGATTCGCATTTGGAGTCAGAAAGGAGTCTTCGGGGCGGCTCATATAGTTTAGAGAGTCTAGCGCGAAGTTTGTAATTTCTTTCGGTGGTAGGGCAAGGGCAGGTGGCAAGGGTTATTAGTCCTGGCCTGCGATAATACCTTGGGCAAGAAGGGTCAGAATAGTAGTTTGCTATGTAGGAGTCGTTGGGAGGACTGGTGCCTAACTGAAGGGGGGGGGGGGCTCCTGAGTCGGTATCCTGAGTGGGAATGTCTGGGGATGCGAGCGTGGCCATTGCACAGAAGGTGAGTAATGCAGTTAGCATTTTCTACAAATCAACGCTAACGTTAAGTGAGCAGAGTAGCAATGTGGATACTATCTAGGAGATAAGGTCTAGGAGGGCCTTGGGGAACTTCCCTAACAGTCTCAAATTGTGCAATTCAATCCAGGGCAGTACAAATGCAGTATACAGATAGGCAGTGGTGGCTAGGTTCTAGGTTCAGAATCAGGCATATGGCACAGATACAGTAGTCAGATAGGTAGTAGTACCTAGATTCAAAATTAGGCATGTGGTACAAATGCAGTAGGCAGTGGTACCTAGATTCAAAATAGGCATATGTCTCAAATACAGTAGTCGGATAGGAATGGAGGTGAGAGCTATGGATTTGAAGGCATCTAATGTGTATACATCGGCAACTTAGTGCAGGTTCACTAATGGTAGGGAGAGGTCAATAGTGGAGATGCATGGCACAGTGCAGTCATAAAGTGGTCTACTAGTGACCATAGGGCACAGCGCAATCAAGAAGTGGTCTATTGGTGACCATAAAGCACAATACAATCAATATATGCCTAGGTTCAAGAGTTCCCATGGTAGTCTGAAATACATTCAAATAGTGGTGGCTAAGAGAACATGCATACAGTAGTGTCCCCGATGCCTCTTGGTGAGCAATGTAAATTGAATGCTTATATATGCAGACTAAGGGGAGTCGTATTGCGGCAGCGTCAGTACTTTAAATAAATACGATTAGCTTACAGGACGGTGGCAAAGTACTTACAATAAGTTCTCCTGTTGTAAGGTTACTTGGTTCGAGTTACTTGCCTCAGTCATTACAAAAGGCGGTCGGTGAATGGTGAAATGCACAGGGGGGGTGGCCGCGCCGCGCTCTCATGCGCGAAACAGGCGCAGGAACAGGCCTTTGTATGGCCTTCGTTGCAGCCGGCGTTTCCGCCTGCCGGCGGATGCCGGAATTCAAATGGAGAGTGCGGCCTCAGCCTCGTTGTGGCGCCGCGATGCACCAGGCATTGGCGGGTCAGGCACTCTGTGCGGACAAGGTCAGGCAGGCCTTGCTCCGTGTGCCCGCGCTCGCAAGATGCTGGGGCTAGATTCTGGCTTCTAGGGGGGGGAGGGCTCCTTCCCTCTTCCCTTGCCGTAGGAAGGTGGAGTGCAACCCTGCGCGCACTGGATATGGGGCTGCCACTGCATGACGGGGTCTTTCTTGACCCTGTCATGCATTTCTTTTAAGGTATGAACCGCTGCTGAGTCGCTTGCATTTCTGTTACTCAAACAGGATAAAAATACATTTTTTGGGTCACATTTTACAGCGGCAGTCACCTGGAGTGCCTGTCCCTGTGAAAGGCGCTGGGAGCTTGAGGAACACTGTTGGGAGAGCGATTCTATTCAAAGTACTGCCCATTTTGATTACAACAATCTATCGAATGTTACAGTTTGACCAATTTCATCCAGTACTATTCGATCGATTTTTATAAATACTGAACATGTGTTGCGGGGGTGTCACCCGCTCCCCATGTTCAGTATTTTTGGTCTAGGGTGGTTGCAGAAGTGTTTTCCCCTTTTTCCTCAAAATTGGAGGCGGGGACAGAAAAAAAAGAAAATAACGAAAAAGGGACCCTGCGGAGTCGGATCCGACCCGCGTTAGAGGGACGGATCTGGCACCGCAGGGTTGCAGGGGAAGTGGCAGCGACCAAGCAGTTAAGTAGGGGAGGGGGTGGGGTGGTGGTGAAAGGTACTTTTTGGGTTGTTCGGCTGAAGTGCAAATCAATTCGCAGCAAAATTGACCAAGGTCAATTCCGCCGCAAATAATTACACTTGGGTCAAACAGTCCAGAACACCATTCAAGGAAGCTGGCCAGCGCACAATTTGCGCTACAGCTCAATCCTGTGGAAATGCACTGGTCACTTTTGAGAATAAGGTGACCTGCTCATTTCCAAAAATGGGTTGTCTAAAAATAGCATATCCTCCGTTCTTTTTTTAAATGCCCCATTATTTGAGGAACTGGGTCAAAATCTACATTTAAATTTTTTTTTAAAAATGGTTACACTAGAGAGAGAGAGGGAGAGTGATGGGTGAGATGTGAAGTGATAGGCAAGAAAGCAGAGGGAGAGCAGTGGGTCAGAGGAGGGAGTGCTGCACAAGAGAGCAGAGGAAGCAGTGATGCGGTGGGCCAGAAATCTGAGAGCGAGCAGAGGTACAGAAAGTAGAGGGAGCGTGTGGTCAGTGAGCGAGAAAGAGAGGAAGCGGTTGGCCAGAAAGAGGCAGTGAGCTGCAGATTGGGAAAAAGGATAAGGGAAGAGTGCGATAGAATGGGAGAAAGGATGCAAGATGCAGAAGCAGCACAAAAGAATGAAGGACTGTATATTGCGGGAGGAATTGTAGAGTGTAAGGTGTGAGTTGGGAGTATGATTTGGAGTGTGGCAGGGGCTGGGCAGTGCAAATTGTGACTTGACAGTGTGACGTAGCACGTGAGTATTTGTATGACAGAGTGAGAGGTTAAGGAATGCAAGTTGTGATGGAGAGTTGGTGAGATGTGTGTTGGTGAGAGAGGTGTGTGGGTGTTTGGGGGATTGGAGAACATAGAAGGGGAATATTTTCAGCATTACAATTGATAATGATCAATTTAGTTAATACTATTAAATAGGCATGAACTTTAAACCAGAAATGTAGCCAAATCAAACATTGTTCTGCCAAGCCAGAGACATCTGGGTCTCTTCCTATTAAATTAATACAAAAGATGCATAATAATGATACCCTGGCTCTCTTGTAGCCTTGCACTCTGCCTATTTCCTGCAATGTAGCAATCTTACACCCTCCAGTTAATACAAAATGTCCTGCAAAAATGCCGCAATAAATAATGGTTTGTGCCGCAAAATTTGCCATTTCATGCCGCAAAATTTGCCATTTCATGCCGCAAAATCCTGGAGGGTCTGAATACAGTGTTCAAAATATTCTAAATGTAGTGCACTGCAAATAGCGCAAATATTTGTCAAAACATGGGTCGGTGACCCATTTTGTGAAGTTCGTTTAGCATTACATACAACAAAGATTTCGCAGACATCATTGCAATTCAACACATCCATGAAGCCAACAAGTCTTAATGCAAGAATCAGAGAACAACAGAATTTAAGGCAACAACGTAGTGTCGAAATTGCTAAACAAAGGGCTGCGAGTTCAGCTTGGGCCTGAACCTGTGCAAATGCAGCATACGCTGCAAAAGCGGTCTGCATAGGCAGCGCCCCCTTTTTTGGGGGGGCTCCCCTTCCACCCTCACCCCCACTGCACGTACCTGATCTCTTTCAGTCCCTCACGCTGGATCACCTGAAGGATTTCTTTATGGCTCATAGGTGTGTTGGGGTGCTTCTCCAGGACCTGCAAACAGACCGCATTGTCAGCATCCTACTACTGGGTTTCAATCCACAAATTAAAAACAAAAAACACGTTCAACAACACTTGCAGATAACAAGCAATTATAATGACATTTTAAAAAATCTATTTGGTCAGAAACTGGAGTACCTCGTGGTGTATTTGCAAGCCAATGTTCCCATGTTGGGGGCATGCGACTAACGGTAGGGTCACTTGACGGAGAATGGAGCAGTAAATCCGAAGGTAAAGGGACAGACCCATTTCTATGGCTGTGCAGGTGGTATTGTTGTCCTGGGACACTCAGCACTGCATGGGGGTGGCTGCTACTCGTGCAGTTGCACGTGGAGAGTAAGACCCGTGCACCTGGCAGTGGCACAGTTATTATAAGAGCACACCCTCTGGATCCACTGGGCTTCATAAACGCCAAGAGCCTAGAGACACAGCAATATGAGAGCAGGTGTTTATACAGCGCTCCATACCGATTCTTCCCGCGTCTAAGCCCTTTCATGAAAGCAGCCATTACCCAATCTATAAACCTCGGAAGGACGAAGGTCTCAGCTGGGATTCGAACCCCATGCCAGAGGTGGGCACTTAACCTGTGAGCAATTCAACCTGCACAGTGTCACACTGTGCTTGGATCTAGAAGGCACCGTTTTTTCCAGGCCGCACAGGTATCGGCAACTTTTTAAATCCTAGTTAAAATACAGACTTGATACCCGTGGGCATTGAAATAATGCAAGATCCTCGTGCTCACAGGTAGGTTCCAGCACAGTTCCTTTACTACAGCTATGGTCAGTTACATTACGTTGTTACAGAGGCAGGGGCTCGCCAACTGCCTGTCTCCACAACCTTCTCAGCACACATTCTCTCAGTCACACCCAACATGCTCTCTTGCATCACCAGCGTCTACGTCCATCCCAACTATACAACACAGCTCCTTTCCTTCCAGATCGCACCACAACACAACGGGCATGAATCCGACATTTTGACTATGAACATATTGCGCTGTATCACAGGTTTCCCACAAAACAATACATAGACATCACACATTTGTAAAAATGTGTAGCTTTAAAAGAGGAAACGCCCAGAAGAATCTTTCAACAAGAAGCAAAAGAAGTCCATATGCCGGACTCTGGCGTAAATTTGGATATGCGCAGGGGATCCCACACTTGCACCAGCCACCTTACAAGTCTGGATGCATGCAATCTGGTGATGCCTGGAGCATCTCCGAGATGCGCGTGGGCAAATATTTGCGCAAGAGCACTGCAAACAGTACAGTTTAGATTTTTCTTTCACTACAATCTAACAAATAGAATGCAACCCTATCCAACGTTCTGCTTAAAATAATGTTTCCTTAATGCATACAGCTGGTGCTGGATGGATGATGCAGACTAAAAATAAAAAATGAATCTTAAAAAACGCGACTTCTTTGCAGAGGGTTCTCTGAAATTAAGGATTTCTACCACCGTCCAGCCATCATAAGAAAAATACAAACATAAATATTACACGGCACAAGGCAAAAACCAGACAGCCAACGTTTCCTGATACCCTCCCAGTCTTCTGGAACAAGCTGGCAATGCAGATAAGACTGGGCCTCGCCATCCTACACTTCAAGAGGTACCCGAAGACCTATCCTTGTTGCAACTAAAAGAGAATCGATGTACTCCACACAGACTAGTTGTCTGCCTCCGAGCCAGAAAGTCCATGTAGCTTCACTATACATATTGCGGCAAATCCCTGGATGTCGACACTTTGCAACTAGGGGGGGGGGGGCACTCCCCGATAGACCCACTGGGTTTGGTACTCAGCGGGTGGATCTCATGGGGAGGGAAGCCCCCTTTGGGATTAGTGATGACCTTGGGAGAACGCAGTATCCCCATGGCCCACCTTACCTTCACCCACGGTCCTCACCAACCCCCTACACCACCATCCCTAGTGTTCCTATCTGTTGCCTTAGAACCAGTAAGGTAGGAAGAACGGGGATGAGGAAGTGTAGACTCTGCAAGGGACCTATATCACTTAAGTACTGAGACAAGGGAGAGACCACCTGACTTCCCTAGGAGTCCTCGGGATCAGTAGCGGGATGAGGAGGCAGTGCGGAAGCAAATAGCACTAATGAAGACCTGAACGTGTGTGTGCGTGTGCGTGTGTGCGTGTGTGCGTGTGTGCGTGTGTGCGTGCGTGCGTGCGTGCGTGCGTGCGTGTGTGCGTGTGTGTGTGTGTGTTCCTCCCTAGAAGAACCAGAAGTTGTGAAGCCAGTGGACAGAAGCAGAATGAAGCAGCAGAGGATGGGCGTTTGCCCGTTGGCAGAGAGGTCCACTGTGATTGGGCCCTACCAGGAAGAAGGAGAAGGAATATCCAGATGGAGCGCAAGCGTGTGGTCTGTCTCAAACGCATCGTCTTAAAGGAAGAAGCCGCTGCGGAGTCGCTGCAGAGCTTGGAGGGAGAATGAGCGCGGCCAGAGACCCAAAAGCAGCCAAGCAAAACCGGTGAGCACCCAGAGGAGGGTTGAGAGACCGGGAGGCTTGCTGCGAACCCTGAGAGACCATATCACTGTGAGAAACAGGTCTAGGACCCGCAACCAATAAGGAGTGACATCAAAAGCCATCTTTGTGGCAATCCTTCACAAACTGAGAGACCAGGGCTGCCGAGACCATGAGAGAGAGCGAGAGAGAAAGAAACCAATACCAGAGCAGACTGGGACCCGAGAGGAAGAATACATGGCAGGGGGTGAACGGGTAGATTTATTGGGAAACTAGAAGAGCCAAGAAGTTTCTGGGACCCACACCAAATAATGAACTGTCTCCAAAATCATCTTCATAGTTCCAGTACCTAACAGGGTAGTGAACCAGGTGGGTTATGAACACTGAACATTGTGAGAAAGACCATGGGAGGAAGGCATACCCCCTGGTGATGAAGAACATTGTCAAAAAAAAGCCAAAAAAAAGGGTGTCAAGCTCTTGGCATTGTGAATTACACTATAAAGGCCAGGAAAGAGAACACCTGTCCTGGCATTGGGAAAGTCACTGAGAAACCAGAAAAGGGTTAAGGGGAGGGAGTCACTGCCCCTACCACTATGAAGATACAAGACTTTCTTTCTATGTGCCTTGCTGGAGCCCCAACCAAAGAACCTTCATTGAGACTTTTTGATTTGTACTGTGACACTGCCATCATTGTGACCCTGCTTATTTTATCCCTTGTATAGGGATTAGAATAACCATTTCTCCTTTATTTTAATTTTTTTTAAAAAAAGGCGTTTAACCATGTCCTTTTGTCCGCCCACCATGTCTGTCCTATGACATACTCCAGACACAGACCAGCTGTGAGCGTCAGTTAGACACTGTGACAAGGTCAGTACCCTGACCTGGTCAAGAGGGGATGGGAACCCCTCTTAGCTCATGGCAGGAGGCTTGCAGGGAGAACTACAGCGCCCGTCCTACCCCAGAATTGGATGATGGCGGATGAGAGACCCTTTCTGTTCGTCACCCCAAGTGCCAGCCTATATATGTGCAGTACTAATCTGCATCACCCCCTTCCTCTGAACCCAGGCTTTCTCTTTCTTTTCCAGAAAAAAAACAGTCACAGGAGAAGACCTCCCACACAACAGAACCATCAGCACCTCCCACATAACAGAACCATCAGCACGCCACACACATCTATCTAAAATCAGCTAGAGAGAGAGAACCAGCTGGAAGCAAGCTAGAGGGTCTGCGCACCAGTCAGGAACCCTAAGCCAGTGGCGTAGAGCGCAGAGTAAAAGGAAGAAACGGAAGGAGAAGTCGGAGCTCTCGCCTGGCTCTTGCCGACACCGTGCACCACATGCCGTGTCAGCATGCACAGTAATGAGACCGGTGTGAGGGCCCCCCCCCCTAGAACACCAGGGACAAAACAAAATTCTACTACCTACAGAGGGGACTTTAGTTAGGGGCAGCCAGGTCAGAGCACCTCCCCCCGCCTCCCCCACAATCAATGTACAACGCCAACTGCCATTGTAATTTCATGGCACCGCAGGTGTGGAAGAGGGGTGGGCTTAAAGCGCTATATGAAAACATTGTTGTATCCAACACTTCCTGTGCAGGGAAGGCGGACAGATTGGCCCGGGACAAATGACCAACCAGACGATAGGGAGGGGACTAAAGGAAGTTGTGACAAAAGCGAGAGAGCGAGGCAAAAGTGAGGGGGCAAAAGAGGGAAGGAGCGAGGAAGAGAGGGCGAGCAAGAGAGGGAGGGAGAGGAGGAATAGAGGGAGTGGGGCAGCCACAGGGCCATTAAAAATCATTCAATAACCCTCCCCCGTCATATTACGCATTTTCCTCCCATTCTCAATTCGAATAATCAGCATCTCGACACAGAACCGATGCAAGGATTCCACTCTTGGAACTCAAGGGACCCAAATGATAACGTGCGCGATGTGATGCAGAACCAATAAATGCACACGCGTGTAATCCCAAATTCCCTCATCCTCTCAAGGGGGGGGGGGTAGTGCTTAGGGCGATATTCAAAACGTCGATTTCTTTCCAGGTTAGCATCTGTGTCAAGCTAGTTAAACAACATTTAAACTGCGGTAAAAGGTGTAGTCCCCAAATCCATCGTCAAGCGCGTGGATAACGGACCACTGTAGAAAACCAGCATTTCATACCACTGTAGTCGTAGACCTGGAAATTGAGTGGGTCGCCTGTGCCTGCATCTGATTGACAACAGAGGGCACCACACGCCTTTCAATACATCTACTCTACCAAAATGGAGTAGTGGGTTTTAGCGACACGTGGGTGCGATCCCTATTCCCGAGTTGCCACTTCAAGGGACTAAGGTAGGTCCCTCTCGGTCCATGGTTTCAACATGCCTGTAGAGTTCATGTTTATAGGACCAGTGGTGGAAATGTTGAAGTTTTACTGTGGGATCCCACCAGCGACATGGGGGCGTTGTTCTCACCCCCACCTCTTCCCCACCTAAACATGTGCCTCACAGAAAATTAATCGAACCCCTGGGGGAAAGACAAAAAAGAATTTAAAAAAAAGGTGGACACCTTTTAAGTAACATTGACTTAATATTGTACTCTGCACAACATATTTAGCAAGCGAGTTCAGACAGCTGATCAGCTACTGAGGTGGTCTTGTGGATGGCAACAATCTCGGCTTCTGGAGCTCAGCACCATTAAAAGCAGCCCTAACGCACTAAAATAAACTAAGGGCGCAAATAGATTTCCCAATCCGAGGTGACTTAAGCCCCTCAATCCCCCAGAAAGTAAGAAACCAGGCTTCATGGATTAGTGTCCTGCCTGCTGGGCCTGCATGGCCATTCCACACTAGCCTCATGGGTCGGTGTGCACAGAATGCAACACTGCCTTACCAAATAAGCCTTCCTGGCCTGAAGTAGAGTCGAAACTGTAATGTTTGGTGAAAGTATGTACAGAGGACCATGTGGCAGCCGCACAAATATCTTAGTGGAACTCCCCTCTGTAATGCAGAGGAAGTCGCCATGCCTCTGGCCGAATGAGCCTGAAGGCCTTCTGGAGGATCTTTTTTTCCGCCAGTTTGTAGCATTCAGATATTGCCAGTTTTATCCGTATGGATAATTTCTGTTTAGTAATAGCCATACCCAACAAACGGTTGGTCGTCTTGTCTTATTCTTGTCATTCTGGTAATATAGAAGTTTAGTGCACTTGTAGGATCAAGCCTGTGTAGTCTCTCCTCTTCCTTCCCAGGGTGCGGAGAAGGGTAAAATGATGGTAATGTTATTTTCTGAGTCAGAAGGAATTCAGATACAATTTTGGGTAGGGTGGGTTTCAACTTAAAGACCACAGTGACCTTATAAAAAATTGGTGTATCAAGATCGATCCAGTACTGGGCTTTTCCCAGGGATGCATCTAGGACTGCTCCAATGAATTGGAGCCTTTGAGATAGTATCATGTGAGGCTTCTTGAAGTTGAGGGAGAAGCCCAGTCTGTGAAGGGAGTGGCAGGTGGAGTTAAGATGTTCCAGGGCCTGTTCGGGGGAACTGGCCCTGATCAGCCAATCGTCCAGGTAGGGGTAGACATGAATCGCCCCCTCCTCTGAGACTCACTTCCACCACCGCCATTACCTTGGTGAAAACCCTTGGGCGGAGGTCAGCCCAAATGGCAGAACCTGAAATTGATAAAGAGAACCGCCAACAGCAAACCTCAGGTCCGGTCTGCGCTTTTGATGAATTGGCACAAGAAAGTAAGCATCCTGAAAGTCCAGTCCTGAAGCTGGAGGGCCTGAATTATCTGAGAAAGGGAAACCATCTTGATCTTGTCCTTCCTGAGGAACTTGTTCAAGTTTAAGTCCAAGCTGGGTCTCAATCCTCGGTCCTTTTTTGGAATTAAGTAGTACAGGGGGTACCAACCTTTGTTCCTCTCCGCTACAGGTACTGGTTCTATAGCACCTTTCCCTAGCAGGGTTACTATTTCCTGCATAAGGAGCGGATCTGAAACTTTGAAAGAGCTGTTCCCAGTGGATGACTGCGTTTTTTTTTTTTAGAAAAGGAAGGCAGCAATCCAGGGCAACTGTTTCCAATGCCCATGCATCTGAAGTAATAGCCTGCCACTCTGTCAGATGCTGTGACAGTTTGCCTCCCACTGCAGTCTCGTGAACTAACTCCTCAGAGAGGTTTTGGGGTGGCTGACGCAGTGGCGGATGGCAAGGTAGCCGTTGCTGAGGCGGTCTTAGTACCTCTTCCCTGTCCACCACGGGGGAATCTTATTTGGCCTCTTTGAACTGACTTTTCTCTGCCTCTTCGAAATGTGGAGTAGTGACGAAAGGACCTATCCCTCCAGGGCGTACCTGTGGGGCGATTTGGAGGTTGTCTAATCACATCATCAAGGGATTTGGCTGCTGCCTTTGAAATTTGCAGTTTCTCCAGACTTTCATCAGCCTTGCTACCGAAAAAATGAGGCCGTCAACTGGAATGTTGAGCAGTCTGGATTGTACGTCTGGAGCAAATCCTGACTTTCTCAACCAGGAATACCTGCGCATTAAATGTACTAGCCGCCATTGCTCTGCTGATACTGTCAGCAGAGTTGAGACCAGTCTCGGGGGGATTCACACACCGCGTGCTTTCCACCCTTGACTATCTTTAAAAACCTGTCTCGTTCTTCCCCTTCGAGGATATGGTCAGCCGTCATGGATATACACTCCCAAAGGATGTGAGTGAACCTAGCCAACATGCACGTGGCATTTGCCGACTTCAAGGCCAGAATTCCAGCCAAAGAAACGTTTTAGGCTAGAGCATTGTAACGTTCATCATCCCTATCAGGAGGGATAGTAGGGTAGGCATTTTGCCTAGTGGTTGAGGTGGCAGCTTGCACCACCAGAGTTGGGTGTTTTGATAAATAATAGGGATCCCTGCTGGTCACCCTGTATTTAGAGGTCAGCTTCTTGTTGAGAGCCGGATTGAGTTCAGGTACCTCACAAATTGGTAGCTAAACGCTAACGCAAAGCTGCATGGAATGGAACAATTGGGTCTTCCTGAGGTCCCCTTTCCAGAATGTCTGTCAAGTCATCCTGTTCAAAAACTAGACTTGGTCTAGCCCATCCCATATATTCAACTACCCTTGACATCAACTGCCTGTAGGGAGCCTCTGCATGATCAGATGAATCTAATCTGCCAAACCATACCTCTGGCGAGTGTCCAAACCACTGGCATCATGCAGGAACTCTTGAAGATCCTTTATGCTAGGTTCTTCCAAAATTTGGGCCTCACGCACTGATGACGTACCATATTGGAGGCCAAAAGGTCTAGACTCAGCCGATGATGGCTCTGCGTCCTCATAAATGGAAGAAAGACTTGAAAAACTCAGCCCTAGGAAAAGGGGTATATGTTTTCTCCACAGTACCCGATGGGGTCCTAATATTTGTCGACAAAGATGCCGAAATTGTCACAACTGTCGACGTCTTCGATGGTTGCGTCGATGACTTCCACTCCTGTAACATCGAGGAGCTCTAAGACCGAAGCGCCAATGGCTTTTCATGGGTTTTTGGCACCGATGGCATTGATGACAAGTCTTTAGGCGCCAATAACATCGACGACTCAGTCCTCGAGTAGACTTTTCCGACCACTCTTGAGGAGTTTTGCCTGCCTGACCCGAAGGCGCACGGGTCTTATGCTCATCGGGTCATTCGACCGGAACATGACTTTTGGCTGTACTCGAGGGGGTCAAGGCCACATTCTCGAACACCATCATTTTTAGCCTACACTCTTCCCACTCAGCTGGTGAGGCAGTTTTAGTTGGGCATGGCACCCATTCCGGAGAGGAACTCAAAGCTGTCGAAGATGGCGACCTATGGCACTGTTTCTTCGAATATCTAGACGATGACCAATAGTGGGAACCAATTCACGATCAGGATAGTTTATTTTTCTTACGGCGTGGAGAAACAGTTCTCGACTCATCTGAAGTTTCCCTTTTTTCGACAGAGTCTAAGGGGATTTATGGGTACTACCTGCTGCAAGTTTCCCTCCGCGCTCTCGACGTCATGGACAGGCGGTCCTCACACTACGATGAAGGATGAGCAGATCACAGACATCACAAGCATATTCTGTGGGGGTCCGTAACGGACATCTTCGAACCGCAGTCACAGCATTTATTTAAACTTGACTTTGGAGTAGAAGACGCTGATGACATAGCCATCTTTGAAGATTTCACGAGGATTTGTTGAAGATTTGTCGAAGATTTCTCTTCACAAAGGAACGAAGTGTACCGTATCCGAAGTGTTAGCGCAGAAAAACAGAACTGAAGCCGACACTGTTCGAGCTATATATACACCTTCAGTGACGTAGACATAGAGACGGAGGCCTCTGAGGGACATCGAGTCAACAGTCATCGACGCGCAGCGCCCTCTGTTGAAAAAGAAATTCCAAAGCAGCTTAACTGGATATTGGCAATATCATAAGAGAAGGAATACGTGTGAGGACACAATCCATTCGAAGGTTCATTTCACGGTCTATGCAGTTTCCTTAACACAAATTTGAAAGTGGCAAATGTAGTGGTTGCATTTTGTTCTTTTTGTTCCCTTTTAATGGGAGGTCCTCCTTATACCGCTTTACTCTGCCCTGCCCATATACATCAACTTCCACAACCAAATGTAGCTTGACGAAATGTATCACTCTCAAGTGTGTGGCAACGAAACCATCATATACAGTATAAGGCCATTCCCATTTTGTGATTCTAAAAATGGTGTATGCAATTTGCCCGTTAGGCTGCGCCTGAAGCATGTCTTGTGCTTATTGAGGGATGCAAGACGGTATAGAGAGTGTTTCCCCAATAACACTGGCTAGTGGAAGTCAACAGCCAACCTTGCAACCCTGGGACAGGTGCTATTTAGCAGTGATTATGCTATTGAGTAACTGACTTCTGCGACCTATGTACCCCAGCATCTACTGGTCCTACTGTTTGATAGATGGTCAATAACAGAGAATGGACTTCATTCCAGGCTTTCGGATTGGTTTAAATCGCAGTCAATAATGACTTCTATCTGCTGATACCGTCTAGTTATGAACTCTGAATTGCTCAGACGGTTAGGAGGCAATAATACCCAAACTACTGGCATAACTTGCTATCTGTCCAGCTACTGACACTGCTAAACTTAGTTGCGTTTTAGCACAATGACATAGCAGTCCTTACATTAGTACCACCTTTGTGACCATTTTGGCTACATCACTCCCCTTCACCCGGACTGCGAATCTCCCTGATGCCATGTTTGTGGCTCACTGCTCTGCCCCTCTGGTTGTGCATCTGCCTGAAGCACTCTGCCAGATCCCTCCCCCTTGGAGACAAGCGGCTTCTGCCAGCCATTTTATTTGCTCACATGTTCCTTAGGCCTCCAGCTAACCTTTACCTCACATGCACCCATCGCAGCATCATGCCAGCACCACAGATTACTGCCCAGCTTCTTCCTACAGTTTTGCCCAACTTGACGGCCTGCAATTCACTCCCCTGGGCCTCTGGGTTCCAGATAGCTGGCCCAAGAGAGACCAAAAGCTTTGTAGATTTGCACAATAGGTCTTACCAAGCTTCATGGGCCCTTGCACCACTGTGTGCCTAGTCCATAATTACCGGTATGGCATATATCTGCAGTCAAGCAACTCATGACTCCAATATATTTTACAAATTTAAAACAACATTCATTGTCCCAGTCCCAAACTCACAAAAGGGTGAAGCCAATTGAACAAGAACATAAGAGTTGTATTAAAATCTCCCTGGAGTTCTGTGAATCACATATCTTAATCGTTGTTCTTGACCCCTGTAGGATCACACTCCCAGAACTCCCCTGTAACTCGATTGAAGATAATGACAATCATTACTTACCGTAAAAGCATTTCTGATGGTTGTATCTGCTTAGATTCACATGCTGTGCATATAGTACGACATCCAGTGGTCACCGCAGAGTATTGCATCTGATCTTTCAGGGACCGAAAGGGGACGTCGGCATAGGCACGTCTGTAACACTATCCCTATAGTGATGTGCTGTGTACCCAAAATTCCTCATGCGTCGAGGTCCCTCCGATTGTATTTTTTCTGCCATGAGGCAGCCTTATGACCAACGTGAGTGAGTACATAAAAGAGAGAAAAGTAATAGGACGTCTATGTTCCTTCCATCCAAGCAGGGAGGAAGAGGTGGGCGCATGTGAATCTAAGCAGATACCGTAATAGCATTTCTGATGGTTGTAAGTAATGCACGTCTTCTGATGTTTGTTAATCTGCTTAGAATCACATGCTGTGCATAGACTAGCAAGCAGTACCCGGAGTTGGAGGTGGGTTGTGAGAAGGAACATGTTAGGGAGAATTCTCTTAGAAGGCTAATTTCCGAAACCTAGTGAGTCCCCCAGCAGCTTTGCTGGATTTTTGGGGTCTGTTTTTTCTCCTGCTAAGAGTGAGAGACTCTTTTCCTCCCACTCTTAGGCATGATTTGGGGTATGTCTTTGACTTTTTGTGCACTTATGGGCTATGTTTTTTTTTTTTACTCCATAGATTATCATCTGTTTTTGTGTATGTGTTACACAGCACCCTCAGTGCAGTAACTCAGGGGTGTCATAGTGACCCCCAAACAGATTCCATACCCTGGGACCGACTACTGTCTCCCAGGGCATGTAAAGTCACCATTGACTTTACTAGTCCAAAATTGTGAACAGAACCAGTACAAACCATCATATTGTGGAAGTACTGGAAGGGGTTAATTTGATTGCTCCTGGGTCTGTTTCCAAGGGGGGCACTGTCCAGTCCCCCCTTGTCGAGTTTCTGGCTGGTGGCAATGGTTACCACGCAAAATATTCCACCGGAATATTTCCTATGGGACTTTCCCATTGATTTTAAACGCACCACTTTGTGGTGCAATGTTAAAGATACCGCTGGTTTATTTATTTAATATTAAATCCCCGGTTGGGTCTTTTTGCCAGAACTCTTTTCTAGAATGGCGTTTGTGTCCGTCTCTGTAACTCCAACCAAGGTCGGGCCCTTTGTTCCACTTTTTGGCGGGCTTCTCCACAGAAGCCCTCCAACTGGTGCCACTCTGTCTGGGTTCCACAGGATGTGTGGGTGGGGGAATTGGCACCCTGGACTGCGTTGCCTTAGCAACCCAAGTCGCACTCTGTTCTGATTGGCCCAGTGGTGAGCCGCCCGGCTCACCACTTAGCATGTATGAGTGACAGCTAGGCTGTTGAATGGGGGTTTTTCTGCATAAAAGCAGGGCTTTGGGACTGGAACTTCAGAAGTCGCCACAGGACCTAAGAAATCCAAAGATGGGAGAAGCTGAGCCATCTGCAACGACGACACCACCCGTGGAGCCCTGCTGCAACAACCTCACCACTTTCCCGACGACAAGAGAAGATCTTCTACTGAAAGAGTCTTCTTCCTCTGAGCTGGTGGGATCAACCAGTTTGCCATTTTGCCTTCCAGGACGTCTCTTGGTCGAATCGCCTGTGCCAAGCACCCCGGCGGCCGGATAGCCAAGCTTCACCACTGTGACCGCGAATACCAGGAACGCACCTTTTAACCGACGAACTCCGCAGCTAGTTTCTTCCCTGGGCAGTGCAACGACTCCAGGTTTCCTCCTCGACGAGATCATCTCTTCCCCTGGTCGAAACCACGAACTGCACCCAGGAACAACTGCCACCGCTGGAGCTTCCTCAACTTTAAAGGCACTGTGTTCCACCTGGCCTCCCTTTCTTCGGTTTGCTAAAGGTGACCCTTAAATCCTTTGCTTTCCAACTGGGTTGGACCCAGACCTAACTTTATCTTTCGTACCACCCCAACCTCTTTTGAACATTTCTACAAAGACTTGAATGCATTTCTCAACTGTCTGATCTTGGGCACATTTCACCTTGCTCCATTTAAAGTGGGCCTGGCCTATGAACTTTGGCTCTACAGTAGACTCTGCCTTCACTAACTTGTTTTGGTCTCTTAAAAGTGTTGGGAACTATTTTACTTTTATGACCTGCCTTTTTCTCTCCCTTTTATTTAATTATTGGAGTGCCATCTAGGTTACACGCTCACCTCTGTTTTGATAAAAAGTGGCGTTTTGACTTAGACTTGTCAAATAATTCTTAAGGGAGGTGTGTATACTTTTCTGATTGTGTTTTGAACTTGCTTTGATTAATAGTGCTGGTGTATTTTCTAAAGTGTGTTTTTAATAAATAATTATATACTTTGGATACAAAGCTCTGGTCAGTGTTTGCTTGCTTTACTGTGTTTTTAGCCCTATTGTGTATCCTATGTATACTGCCCAACTCTTCTTGAGAGAGGTCTGACTGCTCAGCCACAGCTACCAGGTAAATTTGGGTGCTACCAATTGGGTTTACTGCTTACTCCTGTCGTCTTAATCTTTTTGCAGTGTTCCCCAAGGGAACTGCACAGGATTCTGCCTAACAGAACAGTAGAGAAAAGATGTCTTAGTACTACTTGTCCCACCTGGGAATCAGACCTAGAATGGGCATCTAGACAATAGTGTTTTGTAAAGGTGTGTACAGAACTCCAGGTTGCCCCTTTGCAAATGGACTCAAGGGGAACATTTGCAATGAAAGCTATGGATGCCCCGGTGCCTCGAGTAGAATGTCTCTAAGCTTGAAGGGCAGTTCTCTCTTAGCAAGAATGTAACAGAGTGATGCACTGGACAATCCATCTAGATATAGTGGATTTGGAAACTGCATCTCCTTTTCCTGCCGCCACTGAGACAAAGAACTGATTAGTCTTTCTTAGTGGAAGAGTTCTTTCCATATAAAACATGACCGCCCTGCGCACATCAAGTGTGTGCAGGCTCTTCTCTCCCAAGTTTGATGGGTTTTGAAAGAACGTTGGTAGTTCTATTGACTGGTTGACATGGAACTTTGAAATGAATTTAGGTGCAAACCTAGGGTGTGTGCGTAGAACCACCTTATCTTTGTTAACTGTTACAAAGGGGTATAAGATTGAGTGAACTACAGGCGCTCTCACTCTCCTAATGGAGGTGATAGCTATCAAGAAAGCAGTCTTAAGAGTGAGATCCTTAAGGCTTGCTTTATGCATGGGCTCGAAGGGGGAGCCCATTAGCCTGGTTAACACAACGTTCAGGTCCCATCGGGAGCTGGGTTAAATATAGGAGGGTGAATTGTCTTCACTCCCTCCATGAAGGCTTTAATAACTGGAACCTTCCACCATGACACCTTATGTTGTGACGTAGTGTGGGCAGAGTGCAGCTAGGTGAACTTTAATGGAATTAAAGACTAAACCCGAGTCCAGCAAGTGAGTCAGGTAAAAAACAATGTGTGGGAAAGCAGTCAACGTGGTTGATGCCTCTAGAGTTACACCAGATGACGAACCGTTTCCACTTACTAGAGTAGCAATAACGAGTGTTCGGTTTCCTTGCCTCCCTTAGAATGTCCATGCAACTCTGAGGGAGCTGCAAATGTCCAAATTCTATGACCTCAGGAGCCAGGCTACCAAGTTTCGGGACTGCATGCATGGGTGCAGCGTTCGGCCCCTGTCCTGCGACATGTTGTATGGGCAGGGTAGTTTCACTGGAGGAGATAGTGACATCTCCATCAGATGAGCGAACCAGGGTTGGCGGGCCCACATGGGGGCCACCAGTATCATGGTGACTGGTTCCTGGTGCAGCTTGTTGATAAGGGGAGTCGGGGGGAGGGGAGGAAAGCGTGGGCATATTTCCCTGACCATGTTATCCAGAGTCCGTTTCCCTTGGAGCGGTTCTGGGGGTACCTGGAGGCGTAATCTTGGCATTGGTTGTTCTCCAGAGTTGCGAACAAGTCGATCTCTGGGAAGCCCCATTCTGCAAAAACGTTGGAGACGATGTCTCCGTGTAATCGCCATTCGTACTCTGCGGTTAGAGGGAAGTCTCTGCTGAGTCCGCCTGCCAGAAGATCGAGTTCCCCTGGTACATGTTGGGATGACAGGAACATCACGTGTTTGAGAGCCCACTTCCAGATGTTCTGGGACAGCTTGGACAGACCTGGAGAGTGAGTGGGCCCCCGCTTGTTCAGGTAATACATGGCCGTGGTGCTGTCTGTGAGGATCAGCACCGTCTTTCCTTGCAGATGTGTCTGGAAGGCCTTCAGTGCTTTGAAGACCGCCAACAATTCCAGAAGGTTTATATGGTTGGACGACACACTTGAAGTCCAAACTCTGTGTGCAGTCTGACAGGACAGGTGAGCCCCCCCCATCCTGTGAGGGATGCGTCTGTGGTTAGAGTGGCTTCCACTGCAGGGATGGTGAAGGAGTTCCCCTTCACGAGGTTCTCCCTCGACCACCACTGCAGCGAGAGAACCAGGGTTTGCGAGACAATCACTAGATCGTCCCATTGTCCGCTGGCCTGACACCACTGGCTGTTGAGCCACTCTTGCATTGGGAGCATGCGCAGGTGTGCGTGAGGAACCAAGTAAATACATGACACCATCATTCCCAGCAATCGCATGGCTTTGCGTACCGTCACTTCTCGACCGGCTACATAATGAGGGATCTGAAACAGCATGTTTTGAACCCTCTCATTGGAGGGGAAGCCGAGGCCGTTCTTTGTTCGAATTAGAGCCCCTAGGAATTGCGTGACCTGGCTATAGTCTTTTGGGTATTCGAGAAGCATGTTTCGAAAGAATCCCCGGTTATGAGCCAGTAGTCGAGGTAAGGATAAACCAGAATGGACAACCTGTGCAGATGAGCCCCTGCCACTGCCAGTACTTTTGTGAACACCCTTGGCGCTGAGGCTATGCCGAAGGGTAGCACTTTGAACTGATAGTGTTTGCCTTCTATCATGAACCTGAGGTATTTCCTGTGCGCTGGCAACATTGAAATATGAAAGTATGCATCTCATGTCCAGTGTTGCCGTGTAATCTTCCTGTGTGAGCAGGGGGATTGCTTCCTGCAGAGTCACCATACGAAATTGAGGTTTTACAAATTTGTTCGCTGGGCGCAGATCTAATACAGGGCGCATGGTTAGATCCTTTTTGGGTACAAGGAAGTACACTGAATAAATACCTTCCTTTACCTGTGACAGAGGCACGACCTCTATGGCTCCTTTTTCCAGCAGCGATTCTACTTCTTGATGAAGGATGAGAAGATGTTCTGGTGGGAGGAGTGGAATGGCCTGGCTAGCCGGTGGCTTTTCTTTAATGCTTTTTTCCACAAAATCCACCTCGGGGATAGTCTCCCCCGTATCGATCTCAGTGTGCTGCCGCCTTGCGTAGCATGGCGTTAAACGTGGGCTGATCGTCCACAGGCGAGGGCTCCCTAACATAAGTAGTTTGTGGAGAGGCCAAATCCACAGTATCGGGGTCAGGTGACACAGGAGACTGCCATGGCTGTGGGTCACATATCGGCGTCTACCCCCCCCAGCCCTCAACAGGATCTTGCAGGTTCCCAGGATCCATGAATTGATCATCGTCCTGGGTGTCAACATAAGTGTCATCTTCAGTGAGGTCATGTGTATAATTCCTCATCCTGGGGGTCGAAAAGTCTTGGTATCTTGGCTTGAGGGCCTTGAGGGTCTCCATCCCTTGGCCTTCTAGGTGTGACCTGGTCAGAAAAGAAAACAAACCTATCTAAACTGTCCATACAGGTCTCAAATCTCTCCCTGGTCCAATGTGAAGACCCAGAATGGTCTAGGGGTGGAAAAATGTTCTTCCATCTCTAAATGTCGAGATCTCTCCCACAAAGTGGAGGAAATTCCCCCGTCGCCCTCCGAGAAGCCTTGTTGTGGGCCTAAAGGTGGAGGAGTGTTTCTGAGTCTCTCCTTCGACCTATGGGAGGGCTCCGGCGCCCCTGTCGCACCTTCGCTAGTTTTCGGCATCTCCTTGACAGTCTACGCAGGCTTCGGCGACTCCTTGGCCAGCCGTTTGAGTGTCATCACAGACGATCCTCGCGATGCTCTCGGCGACCAGCCTCCCCGCCAGGAGTTGATCGTGTGGAATGGTTTTCGGAAGAGCCGGAACCTTGCCGTTGACGGATGCCTTCTTGCGATGCGTCTCGGCGGCGCCCGATACTTTAGGGGTAGCGCCCTTTGTATTCATAGGCCCCAGTCGCTAGGCGCGATTGTGGCTGCTGGGAGGGCTGCCGTCCCTTATGGTTGGCGGGAACCGCCGGCGGTGCCGGCGTCCCCGTTGGCGCGGAGGCCTTCTTCGACTTAATCAAGGAATGGCCGGGGGTTGTGTGTTTTGTGATGTGTAATTATTCATCAGCGTCGCCGGGGTGTACATCCCCCAAAGCAGGGCCAGAGCCGTGCCCATCGGGGCCAGGGACAGACGCCGCAGAGAGGTCTACAACCTTCAGTGCGGAGGTCGTGTCATCACCGTCACCCTCGACACATTCAGCGGCCGCCGCGGCGGGCGAGGAATCAACCTTCGACATCGTGTAGGCTGCCCATCTTTTGACATTGCGCTCCTTCAGAGTTTTAGGGCGGAGGAGCTTGCAGGCCGCGCAACCAGCTTCGTTGTGCTCGAGGGGTAAGCAGCGGCTACACCGCTTATGCCTATCCTTCCATGGGAACTTGCCTTTACAAGCAGGGCAACATTGATGACGACCGAAAAGGAAAGGTGGGAGAAAGGGAAAGGCATTCTCAGTATGAGACAGAAATCTCCACCCCGACCCCACTCTCCCTACTGTGTAGGCCACGAAGGCCTGGCCACATGGTCGGCAGCGCCGATGGGATCACTGTTCGTCCAAAGTCTTGTCTCGGCGGAGATCCGGAACGTCCGTCGAAGAGAGGGCCGGTAGGTGATATTAAGACAATTCAATAAATCGACCAAAGGTCGAGAGGACAAAGGCAATGTCTCTGTACGAGCTCCGCTTAAGGTGACCAGTATTCTGGGCGGAAAAAAACAATCTGAGGGACCTCGACGCGTGATGGATTTTGGGTACACTGCACGTCACTATAGGGATAGTGTTAGAGACACGCCTATGCCGACGTCCCCTTTCGGTCCGCGAAAGACAAGATGCAATACTCCGCTGTGACCACTGGATGTCCGACTATATGCACTGCATGTGATTCTAAGCAGATTAACAAACATCAGAAATAACATTATATTGACACTAGGAAGCAAAGCAGTAACACATAACTGAACCAACCAGAGCTGAGAATGTATCTCGTCAACTGCCTAAATTATAGACTTGGCTCAAATCCTGGCATCACCAGTGTGTGATCCTGGGGAAATCATTTAATCTCACTCTGGCTCACCTGCCAAAACAAAGGGCCTCATTACGACCCAGGCGGTAAGTTACCGCCTGGGCCGTGACTTTACCACCATGGTGTAAACTACGTTTACGCCATGGTGGTTGGCGGATTTACCGCCCCATTCCGACCTTGGCGGGGCGGTATGTCCCCAATCCCCATTTACCCTTCCCCATTCCCATTTTTGCCCCATAGGGCATAATGGGAGTGGGGAAGGCGTTAATTACGCCACCGTAAATTACGGTGGCGTAATTAACTCCATGGTCCCTTAGCGCCATGGATTTTAACACCTGCTAAAAGCAGGTGTTAAAAGCACCATGGCGCTAGGGGACCTCGTAATCAGGCGGTAAGGGTCGGCGCTGTTAACGCTGCCGTAAACCCCTTACCACCTGAGTTGTAATGAGGCCCAAAGTCCCTAAAAGTGATTACATTTCCAGTGTGCGCCATTATTTTATTTTAAAACTCATTGTTTACTAGGCTATAGTAGAGCAATGACTACAGCTTGTGGGTAGTTAAAAGGTTTTCTTTGTTGTAACAAACACTATACAAAGGAATATTTGTTTCCAAATCTGTGGGGTGCATCCAGTCACTCCTACCTCCTCCACTATAAAAAGGTTCTGTATGGCTCAGGGTAGGTGGTCGTTGTCTAAGCCTCATGCCTCCTCCCCTCGCCCACACCTGGTTGCCTGGGGCAGGTGGAGCTGGCAGATGCCCTGGGGGCCAGGATAATTAGCCTTTAAAGTGGGAGCAATTTATAAGTGATGGCTCATTCAACAAGCCATTCTTTTGTACACAGAATGTGCTTAACATTTCAGTGTTAATAACTGAACATGGGGCATTTCTATTCTGAAGGCCAGCACAAAGCATCAGTTAGCTGACCAAACCTATGCATTTTTCCAAGAGAATTAACATGCCACGAAGAAAATGTTTAAAACTATGTACTTTGTTTCCATGTCTTTGACACACCAAAATTATTTTCTTTGTATATTACTTTTTAGTTACATATGGCACATCCCTATTTTGGTTGCTGTTTTGGGACATGGACTAAATGCATGCGCTCTGCATCGAAGGTATTTTCGTTTTCTTAACAAGCCAACCACTGCCTACCGTACACCAGACAGCTCCTCAATGTGACTTGGCACCTTGATTAGGAAAGCAGGGTTCATTGTGCGTCACGATGCAGAATAGTCCATGGCAAATCAATGCAGTGATGTGTGCACCACATAAATCATTGCTGCACAAGTCACCACACTGTTGGGTAATGGGATCTATGTGGTGCTCCTATATGTAACAGCACATATCTGTTTTTGTCTCATGTGTCCCATGTCCATATAATAGCACACTGGAACATTTTGTGAATGTGGCTCTGACAAGTATGCCATACTATGCCCACACCTAAATACAAAGCAATCCAAGAAGTTGCCTCAAATTGTACTTCCACTAGGCCAAATGCCCTTTCTACACTGCCACCCCATGATTTTCACTAGCTGCATGCCAGCATTAAGAACAGATGTTAATGCAAGCCCCGTTAGATAAAACATGGGCCTGCTAGTTTGTGCAGCTATAACCCCTGGGGCCTACGTAATGGCATGGAGGTTGTGGCTTAGGAACTGTGGACCCTTTACCATGCATTAGCAACAGGCTTTGTTTAAAACATTTCATCAGCTTATTACTGGTCAGGCTAAAGTTTGTAAGAGGTACAATCCTTTCGGTGTAGCCTTTCTGTACATTGTTTAATGGGTGTCTCTTCAAGGATATCCTTTCCTGTCTATAGATATAATTCCGTAAAGTGGTTTCTGTATTGGGGCTGGGCATGCTTACACGGAGGCCCATACCCTCCTCATATAAAATTCGCCAGAAACACAAAGCAAAAAAAAGAGCTCTTTCACCTTATTTGAGGGGCTGATGTTACAGTCATGTTATAATCCCATCCAAAAACCTAAGCTGTTCAAATTAGTATGTATGGTTCATAATTACAAACATTTCAATATTAGGGTGAGTGTTGTGAACAGTGATGCAAGCACCAAGCTATAGAGGAGGAGCCAAATGCCTCTACTAGAAGTCCCGCCCCTATTCTGCCTATATGTCGGAAGCCGGAAAATGCGACATGCACAACTCCGATAATGATACCTATACCGCGAAAGATCTTTGAAACAAGGTATCCATTGAGAAAGCCCTATAAGATGTACCCGCGGAGAGATGGTGGTCTCTTAAGAGATATCCCTGAAGATGTGTAAAATGAATACAAGGAATGATGGATGGCATCACATGAGGTGACGACGACACACTAAGAAGAATGATCAAAGAAGAGGATCTATAGACCTTATGGAATCTGATGACAAAATAAAGAATCGAGTAATCTTTCATGTGCGGAATGAAGACTGCACGTGCGAAGAGCACTGAAAAAATCTGTTTTATATTGTGCAGAAGCTGCAACGCAAGTAGACCAAGTAATCATGAAGGCTGGCTATACGTAGTGAATAGACTGCAGGTGGTTCTGCCAAATCAAGCATAATCTATTCAAGGATATATATAAAGAACTTGAGAAGCGAGGTGAGCTCTTGTTAAGGTGTGACGGAAAAACACTGAGTGCCAAGTTTTATATCATCATTAAATGCAAAGAAGGAGCTACAACACGGTCTCCTGTCACATGGGATAGATGGAAATAGAACATAGGCAAGCAGCACTGAGTCTTGAAGATTAGAACGTGCTCTCACCCCCTTCTAATCTCAGGATCAGTGCTACTTTGCAAGGCCAAGTTCAAAGACAATTCAAATGGCAGACCACATGACTGATGGATGATCGGCTAATTGGGTGCAGCAGCATGGTCAAGTCCACCCACCTGCACCTGGGGTACCAGCTTGCGCACTGCTAGCGAGTCGAATATTCCAGAACGGTACAAGCATCCCAACCTATTATAGAGGGCCATGTATTGAAGAGCTGTATAGTTTGAGAGTCAATGGTGTGTTGTATATCTAACAAATATTGAGGATAACTTGCACAAAGGGTGGGCATAAATTGTCCACCTGACAGAGACCCAATCACAATCCAATCCCCTACAGAAAGTATAGTTAGATGTTCCACGTAGACCAACCACAATCCTAAATACTATTTTTTTAGTTTGCAACATAGTAGGGCATCCAATATGTGTTTTCGCTATAAAAGTGTTTATGTGAGGCGTTGAGATTATGATGCCAGACGTCCGTTGAGGTTAGTTGTACTCTCAGTTTTAGACAATTGAGAATAAAATAGATTACCTTTGCCAACTTCCTGAGTCAGTCTTATTATCGGTGTAATAGTTATTCTGCATCCCCATTCAACAACGCACTACCTCATTTAAAAGGGCCTAACAGTTCAAAGCCATGTGCCTTATGCATTTAGAGATTCACACATACAACCCTTTTATCACAGATTTGTTTATCAAATATAGAGATCTCTGGTCACTGTTAGATTTCTAAAATGCTCTAATTTAATGCAGAGCATAGAGGAACACTCATTGGTGCCATTTGTCACCTTTCCCACTCTCAGAGGTATTTTGAAATAGTACAATAGGAGTGTACCAGACTGCCCACCTTGGAATGACAACCTTCTATAAGAAAATAATTCACGTGGTTAGTCTAGCATTGCTCCTTGCGTAATACAAGTGAGGTGGTACGAACAGAACACCTGCAATACAAGGCTAGTTTGCCCTCAAGTCCCGGCAGGCTGGTCACACCGCAGAGTTTCAGTACGCGCATTCAGGCAAGGACTTCCCTAAGAGCAGGTGTTGCATAGGTAAGCAGGGCATTTGCTCAATATGGTTAATGGCCAGTCCACCTCTGGCCGTCACTCTGCCATTCCACACGCCAAGGTTCGTGGACACCTACGCGTGTACTGTGCAGAAATGAAACGCAGCTCCCTCCAACCCCACAGCACAGCACAGCACAGCACATGCCTTTTCCAGCGGAACCAAGTGAGGCCCCCAGGAATCCGATGGCTCGAGACATGCCAGCAGTCTTCCCTCCGCGCCTTGAAGTCAATCCTATGGTGAGTGTCAAGTCTCTTGCCTGCTTTCATGCACGGCCGGCGCTATTTTAGACCTTCGGCAGCAGAGTAACACCGACTCCATTGCCCGGTACACCTTTCGGGATTTCCTAACCCATAAATAGCTCTTAGCTACCGCTCACCTATTTAGCACTATCCATTTCTCCGTGACCATCAAGGACAGCTGTTGTAAAAACCATCAAAAGTATTATTTGCCCAGCGCTTCAAGTCTTAAAGGTGCCCCTAGCCCGCACCTCGTCCAGCCTGCCATCATTCCTACTGCACACCTACAACCTTGCACTTTCTCCTAGCCCTTGCATATACGCACAGCACCATCTGCTCCGAGACGCTCTCCATTTGCTTCTGCAAATATCGTTCCCCGCCAGCGTCTCGCTGAGATTCATTGAACTAGCTCAAATACATGCAGCCATCGGACTTGGCGTTCCAATGTTTCCTTCTCGCAAATCTATTGCAGGCGACACCGCACTGTTAGCAAATCTGGTCGTCAATCTTCATGTCTTTCTAAATGCACACAATAAAACGTTTGGCCACTGTTACACTTGTTCACCAGAAGGAGGCAGCAAAGCTCCACCAAAGGAATACATCCATACTTCAAACATTGTTGCAGCATTCAATGAAAGTTTATGAGAAAGGTTTTAAAAAAAGTAAAGCAGATGTCTCATACATGAAACTAAAAACACGTTATTGGCGCCGTTTCCTTTTCCACAATCATCAAAAAACAGCAAATCGATTCTGCACTATTTTTGTCAGAAAAAAATGCTATGGATGGAGTTAGGCGATTCCGAGACAGAAATGCTTCCCCTTCCACCATCAAAGCAATTATGTTGGTGCACCTGGACACCCTATAATAGAAAGCAAAGGGTGGAACTTGTGTTTGTTGTCCTTTGCACCATAAAGGATACTCAACCTGTTACCAATTGACCTGGGGTGGAGGAATCACAACCAAATGTGCACCCTTGTGTCATACAAATACATCAACTTTTATCCAGAGACATGACAAAAATCAGAATTCATTGATGTAACTACACACATCAATATATAGATAAAAAAACGTTTTAAATACCAACAACATCAATTCATTAAAGTGCTCGAGTGACTTTCTTACACCCTACCCCTACTCTTCCATCGTCATTACAGAATCAGAGTCCAGATGAACAAGATGAACAAGTTACTTGTTGTCGGGATGCTTCCCAGTCTAAGTAACTTGCTTTTGGTAAAGCAGTGCTATATTCCGCCATAGAATATCAAAAATCTACTCCTTCCTCTAGAGAATTTTCTATACTTCTTTGGGAGTCTATCCAAGATGAGGAATACTTTGGAGGACACAATCCATTTGAAAAACAAGTTACTTACCAACTGGTAACGTTCTTTCAATTGGAAGTTCCTCCAACGTATTCCTCATCTTGGATGTATTCCATCCAGCTTTAGCTTTAGCTGCTTCGGAAATCTTTTCTCGGCAGATATTGGGTATACAAGTAGCACGCGCGGCGCCCGTTGGCCTCAGTTCTATTTTTCCCCCTCTTGCTCTACTGTGTAGATTGTGCTGGTAGTCGGGAATTAGCCTCGCTAGACTTGAAGTTGCAATAACTTGGAAAATCTACAGAGGGGTAGGATGGGAGGGCGATGAGGAATATGTTGGAGGAACATCCAATTGAAAGAACGTTACCAGTTGGTAAGTAACTTGGTTTTCGAATGGATTGTCCTCCAACGTATTCCTCATCTTGGATAGACTCCCAAAGCAGTATAGAAAATTCTCTGGAGCAGGGAGTAGATTTTTGATATTATATGGCGGAATATAGCACTTCTTTACCAAAAGCAAGTTCCTTAGACTGGGAAGCATCCAGACTATAGAATGTTGAAAAAGTGTGCAGCGATGACCAAGATGGATTTTATGGGAACACCTCTGAAGGGCTGTCAAAGGGGCAATGCCTCTGGTGGAATGGGCCCTTAAGCCTTCTGGTGGGTCTTTTCCCGCCAATCTGTAGCATTCTGAAATGCAAAGCACAATCCAACATGATATGGTTTGTTTTGACACTGATTGACCCAATTTCCTTCCGGTGTAGCCAATGAAAAGTTGATGATCCACTCGAAGCTTGGAAAGCCTGGAAATGTAAAAGCTTAGAGCTCTTCTCCAGTCCAACCTGTGCAGTCTTTCCTCCTCCTTACTAGGATGAGGTGGAGGGTAGAACAATTTTCTGATTTGAATAAAAACCAGATACAACTTTAGGTAAAAATGAGGGTTTAACCCTTAATACCACTCTGTCCCTGTGGAACACAGTATAGGGTGGCCCAGAAGACAGTGCCTGCAATTCGCTCACTCTTCTTGTAGATGTTAAAGCCACTAGGAAAGCAGTTTTCAATTTTAGTAATTTTAATGGACAAGTGTGCAAGGGTTCAAAAGGGGCACACAAAGAATTTTAGAACCAGATTAAGATCCCCAATTGGTACTTGGAAGGGGTAAGGAAGAAACATTGTTGAATCCTTTTAAGAATTGTACTACTAAAGGAATTTTGAAATAGGAGTGTTCTTCCGTAGAGCGCTTGAAAATGGAAAGTGCTGCAAGATAACCTTTAATGGTCCCAACATTTAGACCTCTATGTGCTAGGAACAAGAGGAAGGACAACACTTCCGGGATGGAACATAGAAAAGGATCAAAATTCTTCTCTGCACCAGTTGCAAAACATTTTCTAACGGCAACAGTACAGAGATTTTGTTGCTGACCTTCTTGCCGAAAGCAACACCTCCATGACATCATCTCGAAGGTCCCAATCCTTGTATCTCAGCCTTTCAGATACCAAGCATGAAGGTTGAGAATCTTAACCTCTGGATGGAGAACCTGGCCCTTCATTTGTGAGAGAAGGTCCTCTCTGAGGAAGACGTAATCGAGGACAGATGGACATGTCTAGAAGGTCCGCGTACCACGCTTTCCTGGCCCAATCTGGGGCAATTAGGATCATGCAGTTTCCAAAACCTCTCAGTCTCCTGATGACCTGAGGAATGACGGGAATCTGAGGGAACGCTTATAATAGTGGGAAGTTCCACTCCACCATGAACGCGTCACCTAGGGCTCCTCGCGAGGTAAATTTCCTTGAGCAATACCTTTTGCACTTCCGGTTGATTCCAGTCGCAAACAAGTGTACTTGAGGGGTTCCCCAAAGGGCAAAGATCTCTTGAATGACTTCCTAAGCCAGTTCCCACTCGTGGGACACCGTGCTCTGCCTGCTCAGAGCGTCCGTCATATTCTCCTCCTCGGCAAGATGAACTGCTGTTAAGGAGATTCCTTCTTGAATTGCCCAATACCAGAGCCGCATTGCTTCTCTGCACATAGGTAGTGATCCAACACCTCTTGTTTAGATAATGCATGGCCACTGTGTTGTCTGTCATTACCAGGACATTTTTTCCTCCGACAGATGGCAGAAAAGCCTTCAGGGCTAGTCTGATTGCTCTCAGCTCTAAAAGATTGATGTGTAGTTTGGACCCCGATGGAGACCAACGGTCGCTGATTGTCAGATCGTTGGCTTGAGCTCCCCCACCCCAAGAGTGAGGCGTCCGTCACTACTGTAATCTCCGGCCATGGTTGCCAAAACTGTTCTCCTTTTAAGTTATTCTCTGTGCAAGTCCACCACTGAAGATCCTGCCGAACCTTGTTCGGAATCTGAAGAAAATCTGTCGTTTGACCTGAGAACTGGGACCATTGAGTCTTTAGAGCCCATTGAAGGGATCTCATCCTCAGGCGTGCCTCTGGCACTAGGAAGATGCAGGATGCCATGAGTCCGAGCAACCTTAAGTCGTAGGCCTGGAGATTTTGGGCATTTTGGAATTTGGAAACCATCTGAAGAATGTCTTGAGCCCTCGACTTGGGAGGCAAGTCCTTTCCCCAAGGATGTGTCTAATACAGCCCCATTGTACTGGAGCTGTCGGGAAGGTGTCATTTGTGACTTCTTGAAATTGAGAGAGAAGCCCAGTCTGTGGAGGAAGTGGTAGGTGACTTTCAGATGATCCAGTGCTCGTTCGGCAAAACCTGCCCTGATCAACCGATCGTCCAGGTAGGGGTATACGTGAATTCCCCCCTCTCCCGAGGTGCGTTGCCACCACTACCATTAACTTGGTGAAGACCCTCGGGCGGAGATCAATCCAAATGGCAAGACTCAAAACTGATAGTGCGAGTCGCCAAACTACGAACCTCAGGTATTTTCTGTGCTTGAGATGAATTGGCACATGAAAATAAGCCTCCTGGAAGTCCAATGACACTAACCAATCCTGAAGTTGCAGGGCCTGAAGGATCTGAGAAAGAGTGACCATCTTCAACCTGTCCTTCCTGATGAGCTTGTCCAAGCCTCTTAAGTCCAAGATGGGTCTCAGTCCTCGGTCCTTTTTGGGGATAAAAAAAATAAGGGGAGTACCGTCCCTTGTTCCTCTCCGCTACAGGTACTGGCTCTATAGCACCTTTCTCCAGCAGGGTTAGAGCTTCCTGCTGTAGGAGCGGGTCTGAAAATTTCAAAGGGCGTCTCCCTGGTGGATTGCTTTGAGGTTGCATTAGAAAAGGAAGGCAGTAACCTTGGGCTATTATTTCTAAAGCCCAAACATCTGAAGTAATGGCTCGCCATTCTTGCAGATGCTGTGACAGTCTTCCCCCCACGGGTGTCTTGTGATGCAAGTCCTCAAACTGGTTTTGTGGCGGTTGCTGCGGCCGCTGATGGCAAAGAGGCTGCAGCTGGAGCTGGCTTTGCACATTTTCCTCGTCCACCACGAGTGGCCTTTCTTTGGCCCCTTTTACTGGCCATTCCTCTCGCCTTTCCATATGAGGAGTAGTAACGATAGGATCATCCCCTACAAGATTGTCCCGGTGCATAAAAAGGCTGAGGTTGTCTAATAGCAGCTCCTAAAGACTTGGCAGCTGCTTTTGAGGTCTGCAACCTCTCATGGCTCTCGCCAGCCTTGTTGCCAAAAAGGTGAGACCCATCAAAGGGCATGTTCAGAAGACGGTTTTGTACATCTGGTGCAAAACCAGACTTCCGTAACCATGCAAATCTGCGCATTACTGTGCTAGTGCCCATGGACCTGCTCACACTATCTGTAGTGTCCAATCCAGACTGAAGGGATTCCTGCGTGGCCTCCTTTCCATCTTTAACAATGGCTAGGAATCCTTCCCTTTCATCCCCTTCTGGTATGTGCTCTGCCGCCATTGCGATGCACTCCCACAGAGTGTACGAAAATGTTGCCAAGGCACATGTGGAGTTGGCTGATTTTAACGCCATACTCCCAGCTGAAAATAACTTGCGTTCAAAACCATTAACACGCTTGTCGTCCCTATCCAGAGGGATAGAAGGGTACGCAACCTTATTTGAAGCTGTGGCTGCCTGGACCACCAGACTTTCGGGAGTAGGGTGTTTAGACAGATAGCCGGGGTTGCTACTGGAAGGGCGGTATTTTGAAGTAAGGAATTTATTCACCGGAGGAATAGAATCCGGAGTCTCCCAATTTTTGCCCACCCTATTTTGCAAGGCTAAATGGAAGGGTAAAATTCGGATCTTCGGTGGGACCATGATCCAATATAGCGGTCAGATCATCCTGGATGAATTGAGTTGGTGGTCTAGCCCATCCTAAATATTCGACCACCTTTGTCATTAGTTGACGGTATGAGGCACTGGCATGTTCCCCTGGTTCTGGCCTGCCAAAATCAGTTTCAGGCGAAGTAGCAGTACCACTTGCATTATGCAAGGTTTCCACCAGGTCCCTAATCCTGCTTTCCTCATAAATCAGGCATTCTGGGACATTTAGGGAGCCATATTCCAATCCAAAAGGAACATTCTCCTCACCAGACCTCTCCTGTTCTTCAAATATTGAAGTTAAGGATTTGAAAAATTCTTTCCTTGGAAGAGGTTTAAAAACCTTTTCTGGGAGAGGTGGGAGAGGTGTATCAGTGGAACCTGAAGGCATTACAGCCTTTGCAGCCTTCTCTTTTGCTGTTATTTTGACGGCTTCTTCTGGCTGAGTTGGCTTAATTGGAGCCTTTGAAATACTTGGCCCCAAGGGCTCTGGAGTCGACGTCGACAAAGATGTCGATGGCATCAACGGAATAGTGGTCATCGACGGAGCTGGCTTCGAGGCGCTCTTCAAAGACTTACCCTTTGAAGTGTGCTGGGTTTCAGATGGCATCAGTGACCTCGAACCGTCTTTTTCTATCGGCGTCCTGGAGGGTTCCTTCATCCTTCATCCTTCATCTTTCGATCACCCGGACTCGAGGTTGCGCGAGTGTCGGAACAATAATGCTCCTGGCCGGCTTCCAAAGAAGGCGGGGACCGAGGCTTAGCTTTTTCAAACACCTCCATCATTTTTACCCTGAATGCTTACCACTCTTCGGAGGAAGAATGTTTTGTGGGGCATTTCATTTGTTTTGGGGATTCGTCCAAGGTGGAAGGGGACCAGTGGTGTCTTTTTTGGGACTTTTTCGTCGAAGAGCGATGAGAATCGCTTCGGGACCTAGACAGATGTCTTTCGCATGAATGAGATTTCTCCTCACAGGACCTCGACTCGACGCTAGAAGCTTTTCGGTCTGGTTTACGACCTACCTGCAGTTTTCCCTTCCTCTCTCGCAAGGCCTTCCCTGTCATCGTCTGACACTTCGCACAGGCCTCCATGCCGTTACCTTCTCCGAGACACCACAGACATTCCCAGTGCAAGCCACAATGGACATTTTCGAACCGCAGGATTTACACTTTTTGAATCCCGATCGTGGGGTCGTAGTCGGGGCCAACGACGAGGACATATCTAATATCTCCAGTAAACTGCGTCACAGAGCTACTGGATGCGCACTTCGGAAAAACAGAGCGGAGGCCAACAGGCGCCGCACGTGTTACTTGTATACCCGATGACTTCGAGAGACCATCGACGCACGGCGCCCTCTGCCGAGAAAAAACTTCCGAAGCAGCTAAAGCTGGATGGAATACATCTAAGATGGGGAATCCGTTGGAGGGCACAATCCATTCGAAATAGAGTGATCAACAATATCATCAACCCTTTCTACTACCCAGCATGTTTCTGTTCAACCCTCACTGTGGTCAACATTCTTCAGGAGCTGTTTCAGTCACTATTCATCTTTCACAAACAGTTTGGTTAGATTTTATTGCAAAAACCACTTCCCTCCTCATTTCTTCCCTTATACTGCAAAAAAAGGGCACAACACACATTAGCTCAAATGCTATTTCTAAACTAAGATGTACAGGGACCTGCCCTGTATTCCACATCCCTTCCTCTCATGGCTTGCAAATGTACTTGTCGGGCAAGTCCTTGGCTGAACCAACTGTAATGGGGTGTCTCAATATTCATGGGTTATCTCAGATGAAAAAGCATGCACAATCTGCGCGAGTCCATTTTTAGGGGTCGGCCTAGTCCACACACCAGTCACCCAACTTTACACTCCAAAATACCCGGCACCATCTATACTTCAAATACTTGTGAATCTCACCTCTACATAATCTTTCAGGTGGATTACCAAGTCGCTTTAACGATCTTCCCAGTCCACTGTCTTCTCTAATGGGACCCATCTAAAATAGTGTGTCTTTCCGGGCATAGGGTGAACATTCATACATCCCATTTGGGGCACCTGGACACCCATCACCTGAGGAATCAAGAACTCAAATCGTGCCAGGCGCCTCTCTCTCAGCCACAGAATCCAGGCGCCCCCTCTCTCAGCCACAGATTCCAGGCGCCCCCTCTCTCAGCCACAGATTCCAGGCGCCCCCTCTCAGCCACAGATTCCAGGCGCCCCCTCTCAGCCACAGATTCCAGGCGCCCCCTCTCAGCCACAGATTCCAGGCGCCCCCTCTCAGCCACAGATTCCATGCACCACTCGCTTAGCCATAGATTCGGCCGTTGGCAGCTCTTAAAGACATTGGGCCACTTGAGGACTTGCCATTTAACAGACAAACCTTGCCAACCACCAGCAGGTCTACGGGGCATTTCACCTCATCAGGGTGCGCCGCCGGCATGTAGGAGTCGCAGATAGGTCAATCATTATCTGCCACTCCGGTGAAGCTGCCCTAAAGGAATACCTTGTATGTGTGTATTAATGTATTTGTGTTTTCCACCACACCATATGCAGAGAAATCAGCTTCGGTGCATCAAGGGAAAAGAAGGATGAAAGCAGGAGGGGTGGAGGAGACAGGCAGGGCAATAGGAGGCGAACGAAAGAAGCAAAACGGGGCACATTTACATGAAGACAGTTTTGTTCCCCCAGCTAACTCCTAGTCCATATGCAGCGCAATGGATATCCTGAAATTCCAGTAGCAGCTAATGAATTTTCTAACTGTAGGGGAGTAAAGGATTTGCCACAAATATGCGAGAGCAACCAAGCGAAGCAGCCTAAAAGAACCAAATGGTTTAGCAGGGTTCTCCCCCACAAGACATTGTTTTGAATAATGGGTTAAAATGGTGCATTACACAAAACACTTGGTGAAAAATCTGGAAAAAAGTCACACAGTTTGCAATCAGTTTGGAGGGTTAACGCATTACAAAATCCAATAGATGCAATTCACCAACGGTGAACAGGAGCATTTTCCTCAACACATTTTCTTGATGGCTTCCTACAAAATATATGCTAGTATAATCTAATCAAGAAAATAATAGTGCTAGCTGTGCCCATAAATTTCCATGCTGGCTGCATCAATATATGCAAGTATCCCCATGTAAGAAAGTGCTCATGTTGGCATTTCCATTAAAAGGCCATGCCACAATAAAAACATGTCCAAACTGGCTGCACCAATGTAATCCAGCTGACCGATAATAACATTCATCAATATCAGGTTTGCTATAGCATAGCCACCCAGTAAAAATGGCACCGTAAGAACTCGTAGCAAAACTGGCTGTACCAAAATGCTAGCCTAGTCACGTATTAACTCATCATGCTTGCTTTATCATAGATGCCCAGTGAAAAATAACATCACCTCCCTCCTCATACAAACCAGCACCCCAAACCAGCGCAAACACACACATCCACATACCCATTCAAACACATTCACTCGTTCATTCCCATGTGCACCCAAATACCATTCACACGTGCACCCATACACCTTACACTTGCTCATTCACACAACATATTCATACATACAAAATTATGCACAGAGCGCTTCCTGGTACCAGCACATGCACGGAGGAGCCGGATGTACAGGGAGGCACAGAAGCAGCCCCCAAGCACATTCACAGGTGCAGTTCCCCAGTCTGCATTTGCAATGGGCCATGCAAGACTTGGGACGCAAAACGCCCCAGACCTTGCAATGTACATTGGACATGCATGTTGTGGAACAAAACAAAACCGAAGCGCTCTGAGGGTGCGCACAATGCTTACGCTGTCATTGGCTGCCTGGGCCTTTATGCATCCTTCTGGGTCCTGGCCTTCTGTCCAATCACCCGCAGCATCTGCCCTCCTCCTGCACTTGCCTTCGGGCACCAGCTGTGCCTGTGTTGTCTTACAGGCCTGCACTGATTGTATTAGCTGATGACCCCTCTTCCAACACGTGGTCACTACCTAGCACTTACCTGTTGCCTTAGCATTTGGCTCTCTTGCACTCCCCCCGTGCCCTCCGTGGAACCTCTAGCACTTCCCCTCCCATGTGTGTTTTTTTTCCACTCACACACTCTCCCCACTTGCACACTCCGAATGTTCACAAGGCCTAGTAGGGCCGCTATTGATTGTATTTTGATCATCACGGTTATCATATTCCATTGTCTTGCTTTCCCCTCTTCACTTCCCTTTGCCCTGTGTGCGCGTTGAAACTATATCTTCATGTATAATCACCTTACAAATGCCCAATAAATATAAAAACACTGGGCTGGCTCAGCTCCTCCACAATGGGTAGTGGTTCTGGCGGGTCAGCGCCCCGTCAACCATTATGGACGAGCCCCCCTGTAAATGTCATGCTTATTCTGGGAAGCTTCGAGGACAGTTGAGAGTTTTCAGAGTATTCCTTTACTGAAGATGACCTTGTGAGTCATATTTTCAGGGGCAGTCTCAATGCCTTTGTGGCAATTGCTCCTAGGGTACTCCCACCACAAAGTCCCCTCCTGGTTTTTACAGAACATAGTCTGCCTAGATTGGCTGATGTAAGATTTCATGCTTAACGGTAATTCCAAACAATTCCCTAGAGCGCAGCCATCAGGAGGCCCCGGATTAGAGGTAGTCAAGCCAGCAGAGGGTCGGGGCAAGAATTTGGCTTACATTTGAGTTCAGTTTAAAGCCACTTCCTGAAAAAACACAGGGCGAGAGCTGCCTGCCGACACTCGCGCCCTGGGAGAAAATACAAAGCTTGCTTGGTATTGACAGAGTTTGTCTAGGCTCTCTCCTCCTCTTATCCTCCCAGCCCCATGTTACTACTTCTCTTTCCACCCTTCACAGCAGCATTCTTTATTGCACATCAGTGAAGACAACCATGAATGTTTGGTGCAGACATTTGTGGTGCTGTTGCGAGTTCCGCAGGAGCGGACAATGCCTGTGGGGGTGGTACAAAAACATCTACAGTAGGTCTTGCGTGGGTTCAAGAACTGCAGGTATATACTCTCATTACGCAATGCACACCACCAAACCGAGTTTAGGAGTGCCAACTGGAACCTAAAAAGAACCACAAAAGAAACTCCTTCTAAAATGTTCTTTTATGGCCGACTGGTTAAAGATGGTGCTCGTTTTGATGTGCACAAAATGTGTTTACCGTGTTATGCCATACTGGAATGGTTATTCACATTGCAACAAGACATGCCAGTGTAAAATAGTTACAAGAAGTGGGCCTCATCACACAGGCGCGCACATTTGTGCAAGTCTTTAAAGTAATACTATCCACAGATAGTTGGACGATATGAAGTTGTCCTATGTTGGAATGTTAATGTAATGGTAAACAATCACTGTTTCTTGGCGAGTATTCCGATTATAGATTTTGGTGTCCTTGTCTCTTGACTAAAGATTCACTTTTGTGTTTGCCCAACAGTAAAAATATAGCTTGAAATTTGATCTTTAGATTTCATGCGGTAAGGAAAGAGGATACATTACATTTTTCCTTTATTTGTTGATTTTTTTTATATTATTTGCTGCTGTTTTTGGAGTGATCAGTACACTGTGTTCATCTCCCAAAACTTTTTTTTTTTAGTTTAAGTTGTTTAAGAGAAATCTCTACATGTGTTTCACCACTAAGTGTGGATCTTCAGGAGGTGAAAAGTGCCAATTTGTTGATTTATCTGAAAAAAAGAATAAACTGGTCTGAATAATTGTGTAGATTTAAACACTCTTAATTTTGTTCAATCTCATTTATGCTGTGTAACTAATTGACTGTTTCCTAAGGATGTCTTTAGTTTCAAACTTTTAAGATTAATATCTGTTGCAATTCATATGCAATATATATAGAAGACAAAGATAAACAGTAATTTCTGCCAATGCGACACAGATCCTACTATAGGTCAAAATCAAGTGGAATCTACAATTGAATGTACTTTTTTAGAGGAGCTAAAAAAAAAAAAAACCTAAAAAATAAAATTAAAAAAAGCTACAAAAGCACTATGAAAAATCAATTTCAACGTCGCCCAGTGTTGAACATAAACACAAGACTAAACACTGCAACACAATGAAAACCCACATCAGGGGCAAAAGATCTGGGAGGAAATCGAGGAACAGACCAACCAGGAGTAATCACAAGATCAAAACTAAACAAACCACTCCCAAAACTGATCTAGCAGTAAACCTTTCAAACACAGTACTAAATAAAGATCTAATATCTTTGGTCCTACGAACCCCTTTGACTACTTCTCAACAAATGTAGACCTTTACAAATTTTATAGGTGTCTCAAACTGAAAAAAAATCTTTGAAAATCAAGGACTTAAGGAAACTAACAAGAACAAAGCTAAACCGCCAACAGAAATATCAAATTTAGCTCATGATATTGTCACACTAATCAATTTGGATTCTAATGAAGACATTCACAATGGAGGATCTAATTTATGAACAAGACATATCTTTTTCAAATTGAAGACAGTCATCTAAAACGATTATCCAAATTCATACCACAACTTCCATCGGAAAACATGATAGACACCTTCAACAAAGCAGCATCAACGGATTTAAGACACATTTATCTAAATAAACTTCAAAAAATAAAAGTAACAAAATCTTACCAAAGCAGAACGAGAAGAAGTCAAAGCTATACAAGAGAACAATATCATAATCAAATCAGCAGATAAGGAAGGAAAAATAGCAGTGTTGATCAAAGAAGACTACATTAAAGAAGCAAAAAAAGAACTTCCCAAATAGACATTGCTATGAGAAAATAACAATAAATCCCATAAAAGAGTCAAGAATGGAAAAACCTTCGCAAACAATGGCAAATGCAAGGCCTACTCAGTGATGAGGAATTTGTATAAATTAGATTGAACAAAATTAAAAAGGTGGTTAAATCTAAACAATTATTCTGACACTTTTCATTCATTTTCTTTTCAGATAAAATAAATTAGCACTTTTCACCTCCTGGAGATCCACACATAGTGGTGAAACACTTGCAGAGGTTTTTCTTGAACAACTTACACTAAAAAACACATTTTGGATAAACACAATGTACTGATCACTACAAAAGCAGCAGAAAATAAAAAATAAACGAAAAATTGAATGTATCCTCTTTCCTTAGCGCATAAAATGTAAAAGCTATATTGTCCTATTTTGGGTGTTAGATAATTATAATTAACCAGTCCTGGCTTTTAGGCTTGTATCATTTTGCATTCTGCCATTTGTGGCTGTGCATTTAAAAAGTGCACAGGAATGCTAGTTGGCATGCACCAATTATTGCAGCACTCACGGAACATGTTTTGAGGGTGCAGTCTCAGCATATTTGTGACGGGTGGAGAGGCAGAACAGGTAGGAGTGTTTTTGCTGCAAAGGATGGGTTGTGCACAAGAGACAACATGCAACAACAGGTACTTGTATTTATTGAAAAAACTGGAGTAATTTCAAACATTAGTACCCGGCGGGGCAAATCCACGGGATAAACTGGATTGGCACGTTTCCGAGCCTTACCACAGTGTGATTCCATGGACGCACTTGCGTGCATTCCGTGCCGGGTAGTCTTTTTTTCATGGCGACCTTGGAAAGGGAGAAAGGACCACGCGTAGCCCCTTCTCCCTTTTCCAAGATGGCCTTTTTTATTTTTCTCCCATTTATGAGTACGGAGCAAGCTAGCCCACAAGGGGGGCCTGTTGCTCTGTTCTAATGAAGCAGTACGCACGTTCTAGTGTTCCTAGAACTAAAGCGTACTGCGACTAAACCTTTTCAAACGGCAAAAGAAATGCTGCCTGAAAAGATTTTGTCAGCCATTAGTGTTCCCGGTGCTGCAAACCCGGAGAAAAATAGTTTCCCGAGCCTGCAGACCTCGGAATACTAATGGCAATAAACCACTCGACGGCGGGCCTATAACTATGGGCCCCGGGGCATAACTTTGGGCGGTATTGGCCCCGCTGTCTCAGGGCTTATTGCCACAGGAATGACTTATAAAGTATACAATAACAGTGGAGGCATTCCTAGGGTAAGGGGCCTTTAGAAAGCAGTGTTGTTTGAAGGACAGACTGCGGGTAGTGGAGGGGTAAGAGTAGGAGCATATACCAGGGACAAGCACAAAAGGACACCATTTATTAACACATCCAGCCTGAGGGTGCAAATGACTGAGTGGTAATAGTGGCTCCGTGGTTCGTTTGGAGACTCCATCTCTCGCAGGTGGAGTTTCAGACTCATTTCAAAGAGTTTCACTGAAAAGATGGTGTTGATGGCTTTAGAGGGAATAAGGGGAGGAAGAGCATTCTGGGGCAAGTAGGGAAAAGGAGCGAAGGCATGAGGGCTGGGCTGATAGGTTTTGAAGAGACTAGGAGTGAGAGTTTGTGAGTAGTCAGGTGCGATGCAGTCAGTGAGGTAGTGGGGGCAAGGCCTTGGATGGATTTATATACGAGTAGCAGGAATTTAAAGAGCAGTTCTGCACGTAGACCCCATCCAACATGGTGGCAGAAGGTAGAGAAGGATGCGGTTCAGAAAAGGTTGAAAATTAACTTTGCTGAGGGGAGCCTAAGAGTAGAGGGGTAGGCCAAGAAGTAGGCTTGCACAGTCATCCAGTTTGCTGGGCACAAGACTAGAGACAAGTGTTTTATTTGAGGGGTGTGCCAGGCGTGGGCAGATTCTTCTAATATTTAGGTGAAGGAGTCTGGTTGCAGTGGCAATGGGTGTGTGAACTGGAAGAGTGTAATGCTACTGTCCAAGAGATCCACAAGGTTCTGAATCATAGGTAAGGAGGCGAAGAGTTCGGGTTAAAGAGATGGGAGAGGTCAGAGTGTGGTTGGAGATGGAGTCAGGGAGAAAGACTACTTCAGTTATTGAAGAGTTTAGCATAAGGCAGCATAGAGCTATCCAGTGGATTGCAATTAGCCAGTTGGTTATGCGTTCGAGAATGCAGGAGTATCATCAGCGAAGAGGTGATAGTTAAAGCCAAAAGGAGGCAGTATACAGGGCTAAGGGGAGTGGGTCCAGGACAACATTGACACTCACGGAAAGGGGTGTTGGAGAGGTGATGCTGACCACGAGATTGGGAAGGAGAGGTCAGAGATAGAGCAGTTAAGTGCAGTGTCCTTGAAGACCAGGAGGGAAAACGTTTGGCGGAGAGAGGGGGGGATCAAAAGTGTCAAATGCAGCAGAAATGTCTAGATGGAGGAGCATGGAGAGAGCGGTGGGCAATGGTAAGAGAATTGACAATGTTGACCATGCTAACCCTCTCAAGGATTTTAAGAGTGGTAGGTAAGGAGAGGGGTTTCTGGAATCCACATCTGGTTTCGTTAGGAGAAACATGACCGGTGACTGTCTGTAAAAGGCATTGAAGAAACCAGTAAAGCAAGAGGTTAAATAAGGCAGAGAAGTGAGCAGAGCCGACGTGCTAGTTCTGCATTTTGTAGGTAAAAGTGGTGAACTGGAGACCAGGATGGGTTGGTAGAGCAAAGGAAATGTACAGGTTTAGTGGGTGAGAATGGGCTAGAGCAGAGTCTGAGGAAGAGAGGAGAGCCAGGGACAGGGTGAGAGAAGAGGGCAGTGTTACCCAAATGTTGGTGGTTTGGTCATGGAGAAGGTAAAGTCATCGGAAGAGAGGAAAAAACAGAGCAGTTTTCTTGAGAAAGGGGGCAGTTGAGTATGGCCAGGAGGGTCCTTGATAGTTTTTAAGGGTGCACGTGGAGGAAAGAAACAAGATTAGAGTAACAGGAGGATTGGGCTGTGTCAAGAGCTGCAGGATGTTTAAGTAGAGTCCTTGCATGCAGTGAGGAGTGGAGTAAGAGGGTCAGAAGCATGGTAGGCAGTGGCGGCCGCTTTCATTGGGCGGGAGGGCGCCGCCCCCCCACCCAAGGCCCCCACCTGTGGAGTGTTTGAGCAGTGTTCCACAACTTCTGCAGAACAGATTCAGAAGTTCAGAATCTGTTCTGCATGATTTGTGAGCAGCGTGGCATGACGGCAATCAAATGTGTACTGGTACTGTAAATAATGAATTATCTGCCGCTCTCTGCATGCAATTATGGTTTTTCTTCATGGCTGGGCCAGCTGCCACAGGGGCGCGTCCCATTTTACGCAGCTTTTTCTACTTTAAAATGTGTGAAGCTCGAAGCTCCACGTACTTTACGTAAGGCATCACAATCTAGCAGGCTGGCGGGGCGCTAGAGTGGTGGCCCCGCCAGTTTTAATATGTGCGCAAACAGCGCACCAGCAGTGTCGGATCTGATTGTTACAGTTAAGCATAGCAACAGAATTGTTTGCTGAATGTCATTGGCTGTTTCCCAGCCAATGACATTTGAGTGTGGGTGGGGAGATGGGCGTTCACGTGTCGTAATGGTGCGCGCCACCTTCTTATTTCGTGCTCCTGAGCGAGTCCATGGGACTGCAGCAGAAGAGCTGCCCAGAATGACCAGCAGATGCCAGAGCCCACATGTGCAGCCTACCTTGCAAACTCCGCTGGTAAGTAAAGTAACTTGAATAAGATTTAATTAACTTGAAGCCTTGCCTTCATTCCCCAGGACAGTGCTCCAGGACCGTCCCGAAGCCCTGCCCTGGGGACTGCAGGGCCTAGTCGACGCTGTTTAGGCCAGGCCGGGTAGGCCTGCATCAAGTCTCGGTTCTCACCCAGTCTGGAATCTAGCACTTCGGCTGCTTAAAGTAGCTGATATATGTTTTGCTTCACAACGTGTAAAGCGGAATATCAGCAGCCACTTTAAGCAGCCAGCGGCCACCCACAGGAACCGTTTTCATTTCAACCCTGTATGCGAGGATCCGAGCCTGTACATGTGTGGCAAGGCTGACGGTCTCATCTATTATCAGATGGGTGCATCTCACGGACCGCCGTGAGAAAGTCTAAAGGCCACTAAGCAAACAACCTGACTGGAAATACTCAGCACACAGGGCGCAGGGCGCAGGAAACAAAGGCCCAATCACTGAATCACACAGGAGCAGTGAGCGAGCCCTGCCTGCAACACGTTTCAAACAGACCCACTATTAACAGCTGGTGCCAGTGTGTGTCCCTCACTGATAAAAACCCAACCGTGACAATAGGATGCATATATTTCGCACCCACTGACTCTATACCAGTCAAAGGTCTTAATTAATCACTGTTAAACACATTTATTCTTGTTACTTTTGGACTTCACCCCTCCTTGGTCAGATATCTGTTGCTACAGGCTGGTGCATTTTCATTCTTTCTCAAGTCACACAACTTCTTGTGTTGTGTATTATTGTCCTATAAGTAAGGGCAGGGCACTTCTTCCATACATCACCTCAAAGGTCACACATTCTAAAGTCACATGAAACCCGTCAAATTATTTTATTTGTTATGCCATTGTGTAACAAATATGTAGTAGAGTTAAACGTAGGCTGAATGACCATATGACCTATTTCTTCATACGTTAAGTTTCTCCAATTCAGGATATTGCCAGGGGAGAAGGATTGTGGCTCAAATTTGATTTTTAAAATGTTTTCCCGCGACAGAACATAGTCCCAGATAGAGAAATGTATGAACATTTTGCCAGTAACGCTTCTCTTTCCTAGCATAACCATGGCTTGCCCGGAATGACATATCCTTTGCTTAGGCCTTTTCTTGGCAAGGGCTGCATAACCACCCTAAGCCTCGCTCTCCCAATTGCAGACTCCCAGCTTAAATAAAGATGCTCCCACTTGTTGATGACCTCCTGGGTGTGGAATAAAATAATGCACTCTCCTCTCCCACCTAAGGGCGTAAGACTTGGAGCTCTCTTTAAAAACTGAGATTTCATAGAAGTGGCACAGCCCAGTTCCATGATGGAAAAGAAAGAAGGAAGTAGGTCCATGAGCTGTCGGTGTAACGCTGCACTTTGGGGGCAACGGTCAGGTTTCAGATGGCAAGATGGGCGTCCGAGAGGAATTGCGTGACTCTTGGACATTTTAGGAAAAGGTGGCTGTCCACCGCTTATAGGACCCGAGCCACTGCCTGTGGTTTTTGCATGCTCTCTCGAGCTAGCCATCACTAGACAAGTCTTGGCATTGTGCTTTGCCTAGCCACTGTAACCAATGACAGCTCACTACCAGAGCAGCGTACAGCATGATTTCTGCCAACTTGATTGAAAACCGTACATGTTCTCATTATGTTCATGGCCAGCCCGCTCATCATTTTGTAATGGTGGTTTTTTAATTGCTTGCTATATCTGTGGTGCCTGAGCACGGAGTCCTAACACATCACTGTCAGCCAAATGCTGCATTTGGCTGATGTGTTAGGGTTCTGTGCTCAGCCACCATGAAATGCCATAATTGAGCCAAAGCTAGATTGCTGAGTATTGCCAGAAAACGCTTTGACCATATCTTACTGTAAAACACAGCCCTACTGGTATGTGCACCCGAGATGAGTCTCCTCAGAGCTGCAGCTGTCATCTTCTATTCCCACTACAGAGAACTATCTTGTAATATCTCTTCTTGTTCACCTATTCACATGTTATTTTCTTTTACGTTTGTCACTGCCTCTTAGGTCATTTTTATTTGTAGAATTCATTAAATATTGGTTTTCACTAAAGAAACATGATTGCATGAAAATGCCAGGGGTAGTAGTCTCTGATGTTATGGCTAATTGATTTATCTGAAGCTGTACAAATATACGTGTGTTTGTCTCCATTAGATGAACTCACTTAATTGGCCTCTCCTCTCCAGGTCCTCCCTCTATGCTTTCTCTCTGTGTTCTCCCCGTTTTTTGTAAAGTGCTCAGTTTCTTGGTGTGTGAGTTTGCAATCGATAAATCCCAAAAATAGGTACTTTTCTCTTCTGCTTTACAACATTAACCTGCATGCAAAGTAACTGCTGATTGTATGCACCTTTAAAGCAAGCAATCTCTATTTTATGGATGAGATACCATTTTAATTTGGGATCTTAAAGGATATATACCCTAAAGTGAGTGTGTGCTTCCTTTTTTGTAACAATACCATTCATGGGGAAATTGATAACTCAATTGCTGCAACACTTGTAAAAATCTAAGCTGGGTCTTGAAAATAGTTCTACAGACCGAATAGAAATACATTACGTTTATTGCACTTTCAAAGTAACAGACTGACAGCCATTAGAGGTCGGAAAATGTTGCATTAATTAAGTGGTAAACAAGCAATATTTTAGCTTAGTTTCTCCGGTTTCAGTTAATGCCTAAAATCCCACCTTAGTAAGAGGATGAACGTGTATAAATGCCAGTAACAGCATTACTGGATATCTATATAATGTATTTCTTTATGCATACAACATAGTACAAGCTATTCTTAATACAAGCTGCTGTAAAATACACCATCACACTTGTACATGTAAGAATATTGTACCACCATTAGTATGTAAAACCCAATACTTTTTATGTCGTATTTCTGTGGGTTTGGAGGACAGCAAATTGCGCATTTTGGAAGCCATTTTGTCGCGAGGACACTCCCCCCACAATCCCCTTGATGTGGGTTGGGCTTGCTCGCTGCGCTCGCTCGCTCCCTAATTTACACAGAGACATTTACGCCCCACCACCTTTAAAAGTCACCAGCCGCCACTGATGGTAGGCAACGGGTGATTGAGAAAAATACAGTGGGGAACCACAGAGTCCTAAAAGGCCAACAATTAAATATTAAAAACATACGGTCCCAGGTGACCAAACAATACATGTTAAATAGAAAGGTGACCAAAAATGAAATATACACCCATCCTCCCACGGATTTCAAGGCAACCAAACACTAAGCGTCAACACAAACGGCCCTCAGCAATTTGTGGCAGTTCATAAGCACGATAACCTGAGCATAGGGCATTTGACTGAGCTGGTTTATCAGCATAGATGTGGAACTGGAGGCAGGGGAAAGCGGGCAGAATGGTTTGCCGGGAGGCCGGGAGGTAACAAGTATGTTTATGTGGTGTGGGTGTCACTCCTTCCAAGATTAAGAAAACACTCCATTTAAAAAATGTATAGAATCATTTGTGGGTAGACTTGGGTCTGGTTTGCCTCATGAAGCCAGTCTAAACCACCAGGCTTTGCTCTACCACACAAGCATGAAAGTCAGCCCAGGTCCCAGGGCTGGGGTTCGGAGGGCGATACTCCGGATCCATTGGCACGACTCTGCGGTTTATGGTAACCTTGCATAGTGCTCACTGATGGCATGTTGCCGAGAGTGTTCATCGAGCGCGGGCGAGATACAGGGGCAGCAGACGATTCACAAAGAACAAGGCCAGAGTCAGCAATTGCTGGGCCGCTCCCTGCCTTCTCTATAAAAGGAGTCTTCAGTGAGGTGTGTTACCTGCCATTCCCAGCGGATTGGGCAAAACACGCATCATTCCAATGGTGGAAAAGCAATGCTGCCGTGCCTCAGTGTCATGCGACTCTCGAGTGCGATACCTACCAAACAGTTAAAGAAATGTCCCAGTAGGTTGTGAGCAGTGGAAAACTCGCGGTTCCATCTGCTTTCCCCTCTTCTACAGAATAAATGACTACGCAGGAGAGGGGCTTGCGAAAGCAAGCAAAACATCCCAAACTCAATTCACCATAGCAGCGGGTTACCCTCCCGACCCCCAGCAGAGGATCCCGGTCCCGGAAACTGGCATCGACAACATGATCGCGTTACTACATTTCAGCAGCTTGCTTCCTAACCTTGTGCACGTTATAAACTTACATCCGGTAACCACAAACCCACGCGACATCCCGGCACTGTCTCGAGCAAGGTCGCGTCCCGTTTCTCGCGCCAGATGTTCCCTTATTTCTGCACAGGGCATAGAAACACTCTAAACAGGGTCTCACTTTGCAGCCGCACGTCCTTGTGGGTTATGTCACTTCTGTGTCAACCAATCACAGGAACTAGACTCTCTGCTGCTTTATACAGCAAGAACCAAGCCTGCGGTGCAGTCCTGCTCAGCTCAGTTATATATAAAACACGGAGAATATTAATTCCACACCAACAAGCTGAAGCAGGACAGCTCACACCTCACTTTACGTGCCACTAGTACTAGTAAAACCGCCACAGGATTTTGACCACACACACTACAGGCCTCCACTTTGCTACAGTCACCTCTACTAGTTTTACAGAAACCACTTCAAAGATTCTCTCCAAGAGCAAAACCAACAGTGATCTGTGAACGTAGATAAGAAAAAGCAATTTTAAATGTCTGCACAACGGCTATGCTGCTCTATAATATGCATATTGAAAATTAGCTCAATATTTTGGCCAGAATCATTTTTTGGTCATACGTTCAAATTGGATCCATTGGGCAAGAAGGACCCCCAAATTCATCTGGGTGAGACTATTAAAGCAGTCAGGTACTGTTTGTCCCATCCCTCTGTTAGGCAGAATCCTGTGCAGTTCCCTTAGGGAACACTGCAAACAGATTAAGACTACAGGAGTAAGCAGTAAACCCAATTGGTAGTAGTCTGCACCACCCAGATTTACCTGGTAGCTGTGGCTGAGCAGTCAGACTTCTCTCAAGAAGAGTAGGGCAGTATATAGAGTATACACAATAGGGCTAAAAACACAGTAGAGCAAACAAACACTGACCAGAGGTTTGTATAAAAAGTATATAATTATTGATTTAAAACACACTTTAGGCAATATACTAGCACTCTAAATCAAAAGCAAGTTAAACCACAGTCAGGTAAAGTATACACACCTCCCTTGATAACTATCAGACAAGTCAGAGTTAAAACATCACGATTTGTTAAACAGATGTGAGCGCATAACCTGATGGCACTCCAATAGTTTAGTTAAAGGGAGAGAAAAAGGCAGAGCATAGAAATAAAACAGGTCCCAACACTTTTAGGAGTTCTCAGCAAGGGAATAAAGGCAGTATAGACTGTAGAGCCAAAGTTCATAGGCCAGGCACACTTTAAAGAGAGCAAAGCGAAATGTACCCAGGATCACACGGTTTAAAATGTACTAAAAGTCTTTGCAGAATGTTCAAAAGAGGTTGGGGTGATTCAAGAAGGTAAAGTTAAAGGTCTGGGGCCAACCCAGTTGGCAAGGAAAACACAAGGGAGTGTCCGGTCTATGGAGTCAAAGCTTATTGCAATTTGATTATATGCAAAAGAAATTTGAGTTGTATCTCTTCCTCTATTGTAGCCTTATTTATGCATATCCAAAGGATAGGTGTACAAACAAAGGAGAAATAATACACATGCACACGTGTAAATTAAATTAAAACTGGGGGTGGTTTTTATTTTCTCTCCCCAGTCATTAAATCACTTTTTTTTTAAAAAGGAAACAAAACTTGGATTGTCAATTCCAATATGAAAGACAGAAATTGCATTTATACATTGATACAATTGTTCCGCATATTCAAAAACATGAAGCATGGAGACTTTTGCGGCATGCATAAAAGAGAACCTGAATGAATGGATGGATGCATGAATATGCCGTATGCTGACATTCTTTGAGAAGGACCCATGTACAGGCAGATCTTTCTTGTGTTTAGTACATTACTTGTTCTTCTCATGATTCACCTAATATCAACACCAGGTAAGTTACACATTTACCTCAAACGGATAGAAGCAACAAACAATTATTGCTCTAAACACAGGACCTTGGATAGGTCTGACAAAAGCCAGGCTAGAGGGTGACCAAAGTGGATCGACGTCCCTGACATAAATCGAACCCAAGATTGTAAAGGGGGATGGGGGACCTAACAACAGAAGGTGGAAGGGTCCCTGGACGTTTCGGCTAAACAGTGGGTCACAGCCTTCTTCATGGAGCCAAGATATGAAATCCCCTGTGAAAGATGAAGGGGAACTATGGTTAATACACCATATGTGATGTCAATGTGCAGTGTATAATACAATCAAATATTCCATTGATACAATACTAAAGGACAAACAAATTAGAAAGGCTCTGGTGAACTCATATTGATGGTCATGAACTGACCTTACACAGGACTGGAACCTGGGTGCTAGCCAGGCGGCTGACTTTAAAGAATTCCGACGGAAAACTTTCATGGAAGTAAGTTGGAAGCTTCTAACAACAGGTAGCTGGAAGAAACAGGAAAGTGCAGTAAGGCACAAGTGGGTAAATGCCCCTGGTGATATATCATGTGGAAAATAGGTGAAAGCCAATTGTGGTAAAACACCAGGGAATGCAGGAGCTGATTACCTTGGCAAGAGAGCTGATCTCCCCGCAGATAGGTAACTTGAGGTTTCGAATGGAAATGGAAAGCGGGCTGAAATAGCCAGTGGAAGACCGGAATAACTCGAGTCTAAAGAAACAAAAACAAACACCCTGATAGATGAAAAGGTGTGAGGAATCTGCGAGCATAAGCAGGGGCCTAAAAATGCAGGGCATGAGCTGCTGTTACCTTGTAAACGCGAGCCGCAGCAGACGTGTGCGTTCGTGAGTGAAGAGCAGTACGGAATGAAGCTGTATGCACAGTGGTGAAATGCGCATGTACAGAAATGAGAGACGCCGCTTCCAAGCGCATGCGCGGGAGGGGAAAAGGAGAAAAAACGGCGTCATAGCAACCCGGTGCTAATTGTAAGGAGGGCAGAATAATACCCATAACTCCGCAACGGCGGCGGACCTCAGCAATTGCTGCAGATGTTAGTGTACAGGCAGCAAAAATGTGGAGGGACAAGAACTTGGAAAAAGCTCGAGCGCTAGGGCTCAGGAGTACTGGAGCCACCAGAGTACACCGTCAAATAATGGGCTGTACTGAGGGGCTCGGGGTTAAAGTCAAATGAGCACATGCCCCGCACTTTAAGTGCGATCGAATGTCGAGGGGGGCAATTCTAAAAATAGTGATGTGGTTCTATTTCATTAAGCCCCAAAGAGGTAGATTGAAGTTTGTACACCCACCAACTCTCTTTGAAATTGAGGGAGTTGGTGATGTTATAGGTATTAAAATTTTGGGCTCTCCCTCCCGTTTACTCTGAACCCAGTTGGCAAGCCAAGGATTTAAGGGTCACCTTGGGCAAACCGAAGAAAGGGAGGCCAGGCAGGACACAGTACCTTAAACAGAGAGGAAGCTCCAGCGGTGGCAGTTGTTCCTGGCAGTGGTTGCAGTTCGTTGTTTCGACCAGGGGAAGAGGATCTCGTCGAGGAGGAAACGTGGAGTCGTTGCACTGCACAGGGATGAAACCAGCCGCGGAGTTAATCAATAAAAGGTGTGTTCCTTTTATTCGCGGTCAAAGTGGTGAAGCTTGGCTATCCGGCCGCCAGGTTGCTTGCCACGGGCGATTCGACCAAGAGACGTCTTTGGAAGGTGAAAAGGGGCGAACTGGTTGGTCCCACCAGCTCAGAGGAAGACTTGTCCAGCAGAAGATCTTCTCTTGTCGTCGGGAAAGTGGTGAGGTAGTTGCAGCAGGGCTTCACCTGTGGTGTCGTCGTTGCAGATGGCTCAGCTTCTTCCCTCTTCTTGTCAGTCCAGGAAAACTGGACACCCCTTGAGTGGAAGGAGATGTAGGACAATTGGCTGGCCGAAGACCAACCGCCTCATTTAAAGTGTTAAGAATACATGCTCATTAGTTATTACGTAGCTATTGGCCCAGCTAGAGTGCGGCCATTTTAAGATGACTATAATCGCCATTTTGTTTTCTCTCTGTTCTTTAACGTTGCCTCTTTGCCTCATGTAAAACTGCTTTGCTATAGATATTATTTTGCTTCAATGGTCCAAGGCTACGAAAACATGTTGAAACATTACACTGGAGAGCCAGACAGAAATGCCAAATTCCCTCCTCATATATCCTTGAAGACGGGGAGCAAGGCATTTAATCAGTACATAAATGCCAGCAAGTATTTTGAAAGAATAGCAATGTACGAAACTAGCATTTAAAGAGTTGAATTATGTTGTTCTTTACGGCCCCCCTCCTAAGCCCAGTGAGGCCCTGGAGAGCGGGCTGACCTCCAGAGCGAGAATCAAAACTTAGAGATTGGGAAGCCTGGTATGCGCCAGTCTCCTACGCACAGCTTGCATATGAGAAACAGAAACGCTGTGTTCTCGCAAACAAAGAATGATGTCTGTAAAAATGGAGATTGCAACCTGTTACTAAATATGGCGATCTAAGGTGTCATATTTGTCACACTGCTCAATCATCGCCTCTAATTCAAAGGGAAATGAATTGGGGGCAGTATCAAATGCGTCATACTGTGTCATTGCTGATTGTAAGGTGCTCCTTTGTATATATGTAACTGATGTACGTCGTTCGTGGCTTGCGTCCCCTGAGGTCTGTTTAGACACACGTCGCGGGGCATGAGACCACTTGGGACTATTTTGTATTGCAATAAACCCTAGATTTTGGGAACAGAACCTCGTGTTTGGCGTATCTATTCGTGTGTGGTGACTTTGCCTTGTTTCCACATTTGAGGGTCCCCTTCATTCAGATTCTTAGGTCCTGTGGCGACTTCTGAAGTTCCAGTCCCAAAGGCCCTGCTTTTATGCAGAAAAACCCCCATTCATCAGCCTAGCTGTCAATCACACATGCTAAGTGGGGAGCCAGGCGGCTCACCACTGGGCAATCAGAGTAGAGTGCGACTTGGGTTGCTAAGGCAATGCAGTCCAGGGTGCCAATTCCCCCCTCCACACCTCCTGTGGACCCCAGACAGAGTGGCACCATTTGGAGGGCTTCTGTGGAGAAGCCCGCCAAAATAGTGGAACAAACGGGTCGACCTTGGTCAGAGTCACAGAGACGGATACAAACGTCATTTTAGAAAAGAGTTCTGGCGAAAAGATCCAACCGGGGATTTAATATTAAATAAATAAACCGGCGGTATCTTTAACATTGCACCAAAAAGTGGTGCGTTTAAAATCAATGGGAAAATCCCATAGAGAATATTCCGGTGGAATATTTCGCGTGGTAACCACTGCCACCAGCCAGAAACTTGACAAGGGGGTGGGGGACTGGACAGTGCCCCCTTGAAAACGGACCCAGGGGCAATATAAATTAACCCCTTCCAGTACTTCCACAATATGATGGTTTGTACTGGTTCTGTTCACAATTTAGGATTAGTAAAGTCAATGGTGACTTTACATGCCCTGGGAGACAGTCAGTCCCAGGGTATGGAGTCTATGTTTGGGGGTCACTATGACACCCCTGTGTTACTGCACTGAGGGTGCTGTGTAACACACATAAAAATAGATGATACCCTATGGATTAACAAGAAAACCCCATAGCCCATGAGCACACAAAGAGTCAAAAGACACTCAAATCATGCCTAAGAGTGGGTGGAAAAAGAGTCTCACTCTTAGCAGGAGAAAAAAAACAAACCCCAAAAATCCAGAAAAGCTGCTGGGGGACTCACTAGGTTTGGGAAATTAGCCTTATAAGAGAATTCTCCCTAACACCCCCAACCCCCAACAATCACACTTTAGCTTCCATTGTACGAATAATAGGAGCCACGCCAACTGGTCTTACTCTGACAAAACATGGCCGCAGTTTATTAGTATATATTTACAACCATACACTTACAAAAACGCACATTCATTAGCTCATAATACAGCCGATCAGCGGCACCTTTCGTTTAGTCTTTCTCTTCCTCAGCACTTACCTTTGACCTTTAATTTCTTTATTCTTCTACAGAGCGCTCTCTTTTTCTCACTATCAACTTTACTTTGCATACTTAAGCCTCACGCCCCCAACCTCCATGAGCCCCCCGCTAAGGGCAAATCACATTGACAGCCCCCGCTGTAGGGCTGCAGGGAGCGCGGTTATGCTTTTCTTTCCCCCATCCAAGGCGGGACACTGACAACCAAACAGTGGGTGCACCTTGTTCTAAGACCTTGCCACTCCCCCAACCCCCACTGTGTGGGGGCAACTTACTCCTGGTCATTCTTTGCCTCCGCCAGGAGGTTAGTTTTGGCACTGCTCTATCGCCTGTGTAACCGCCCCAGCAAAAACGGATTTACGCCCCTACCACCCACCAATATCAACTTCTTTTATTTTTATTCACAATCTCATTCTCTTAGGGCATTTTCCAAATTCAGTGAAAAGAGTTCCAACCCAATTTCCGTTAGGTGATCCCCTGTCATCCTCATAGTAACCAGGCACTCCTATGTTTATCAGCCCGTGCCCAATCGCTGAAAAGGAGCCCCCACCTGCAAAATATTGCCATGGTCATGTTCAGTTCATTTCTTTTCCACTGCTGTATGCAATTTTGCCGCTCTCCGAGAAAAACTGGCATCACCTCAGACCAAATAAATGTGCAAGCCCCACGGGTGCTCAAGGACCAAAACGTGAGGCACATTTCCTTTAGCAGTTGGCCCCTGCCCATCTGAGCCAGGTCGTTTCCCACCTATATGAATAACCACCATGTCAGGTGGGGCTTCCTTCTCAGTCATCCTCTTCATCATGCTCTTAAATTCACATGCCTCGCTTACCAAACCAATGAATGCTTGTCTTCTCAAAGGCCCCCTTTCTTTTTTTCTTCCTGAAGTATTCCCAATCTATGCACTCGCTACCAACGAGTGACCAATAACCGATGCTATCTTCCTGCTACGCGTTGTGACCTCTGGGGACGAGTTCTCCACGAGTCTCCCCAGAACATCTTTGCTATACCCCAGAGCGCATTACTGTCATCTCCTCGTGAGGAATTCGACCATCCGCACAGGGAGAGCGCGCTCACCTGGGCTTTTTAATTTTTGTTTACTTAAAAAGAATTAATGGTGGGCGATCAACCTGCGGAAAATGTGGGGCCATTCCCGCACATATTTTCCACGCTCTCCGCACAGCAGAAGAACAAGTTACTTCTTACCTTGTAACGTTCTTTCGACGGGATGTTCCTCCGACGTACTCCTCATCTTTTTTTGATAATACGTTTCCAGCTTGCTGGCTTTGGAAATTTTTTCTGTAGAGTGCGCTGCGCGTCGACATCCGCCGAGTCGATGTCCCTCGACGGCCACCGTATCGGCGCCAACATCACCATGCCCATAAATAGCCACGCGCTGCGTCCGTTGCTCAGTTCAGTAGCATAAGAAAAGTCATGCCTGAATTGGTTATTGACCTTGAAGGAGCGTAAACTGCAACCACAAGGGAAGTATCACTGCGGGGATGGATGGGAGGGGCGATAAGGAATATGTCGGAGGAACATCACGTCAAAAGAACATTACAAGGTAAGAAGTAACTTGTTCTTCGAAGGGATTGTGTCCTCTGACGTATTCCTTATCTTTGATAGACTCCCATAGCAGTGGCATGTAATTGGAGGTGGGAGTGAGAATGTTATGTAGCCCTTTAGGGATGGACTGAATGTAATACGGCCTTGCCAAATCTGGTCTCTTGAGTAGTGGAGGAATCCAGATTGTAAAATTTTGTGAATGTATGTGCGGACGACCATGTGGCAGACGCACATATGTCGGACCGGTACCCCTCTTTGGAGAGCCGAAGAGGCTGCGATACCCCTGGTTGAATGAGCCCTGAGCTTTTGGGGTGGCTCTTTCCCTGCCAGTTTGTAACATTCCAGAATGGCCAAAATAATCCACCTGGAGATGGTTTGTTTTGTTATGGGTAGTCCCAACTTGTGACCCGAGTATCCTACAAACAGTTGGTCTGCTTGCCTGATCCTAGCCATTCTGCGGATATAAAAGCTGAGAGCTCGCCTTGGGTCCAGCCTATGTAGCCTTTCCTCCTCTTTCCTCGGATGGGGAGGAGGGTAGAACGAAGGGAAGGTCATTTTCTGAGTACTATGAAATTCAGAAACCACCTTTGGGAGGAAATTAGGCTTCACCTGTAGGACAATTTTGTCCTTGTGGAAAATTGCATGTGGGGGTTTACAGGAGAGAGCTTGTAGCTCGCTCACCCTCTTAGCAGATGTTAGTGCTACCAATAGGACAGTTTTAAGCGTGTGAAATTTCAGCGAACAAGAGTGAAGTGGTTCGAATGGAGTGTCCATTAGGAAGTTTAAGACTAAATTTAAGTCCCATAAGGGAACCTGGAATGGTTTTGGGGGATAAACATTAGTTAATCCCTTGAGAAATTGTACCACTAGAGGAAGTTTGAAATACGGTGGTTCCTCCGCAGTGCGCTTGAAGATAGAAAGCGCAGCGAGATAGCCTTTTACAGTGCCAACTTGAAAGCCTGAGTTTGCCAAGTAGAGTAGAAACGATAACACCGTTGGTGTACCACATGAAAAAGGGTTGATATTCTCTTCCCTACACCAGGTGCAAAATGTGTTCCAACGGCAGCGGTATAAAGACTTTGTTGCTGGCCTTCTGGCCGAAAGCAACACCTCCATGACGTCATCAGGGAGATCTCAATCCTTGTACCTTACCCTCAACCTTCACCCTTCACCCTTAGCCAAGCGTGAAGTTTGAGGGTTCTGGTGTCTGGATGGAGAACCTGACCTCCCTTCTGCGAGAAAAGATTCTCTTTGAGTGGAAGACGGATTGGAGGATAGATGGACATATCTAGAAAGTCCGGGTACCACGTTCTCCTGGCCCAATCCAGGGCAATTAGGATCATGGTTTTCCGGAATCTTCTCAACCTCCTGATCATTTGAGGAATAACAGGGACGGGTGGGAACGCGTAAAGGAGTGGAAACTCCCAGTCCACTATGAACGCGTCTCCTAGAGCTCCTCTCGGGGGAAATTCCCTTGAACAGAACAGATTACACTTCCTGTTGGTGCTTGTGGCGAACAGATCCACCTGAGGGGTTCCCCAAAGGGCGAAGATCTCTTGAAGGACTTCCTGAGCTAGATCCCACTCGTGGGAGACTGTGCTCTGCCTGCTCAGAGCGTTCGCTGTCAAGTACTTCTCCCCGGCTAGGTGGACTGCCGATAGAGAGATTCCTTCTTGGATTGCCCAAAACCAGAGCTGCATCGCCTCTCTGCACAGTGGCAGTGATCCTACGCCTCCTCTTTTGTTGAGGTAGTGCATGGCCACCGTGTTGTCCGTCATTATCAGGACATTTCTCCCCTGTACTGATGGCAGGAAAGCTTTCAGCGCTAGTCTGATCGCTCTCAGCTCCAATAGGTTGATGTGTAGTCTGGACTCCAATGGAGACCAACGACCGCTGATGGTCAAGTCGTTGGCATGGGCTCCCCACCCCGTGAGTGAGGTGTCCGACTACTGTTATCTCTGGCCATGGTTGCCAAAACAGTTCTCCTTTCAAGATGTTCTCTGGATAGGCCCACCATTGAAGGTCGCGGGCTACCTTGTCCGGAATCTGGAGGAGATCTGTCATTCTCCCCGAGAATTGCGACCACTGACTTCTCAGTGCCCACTGAAGAGATCTCATTCTCAGGCGAGCATCTGGCACAAGGAAGATGCAGGATGCCATGAGGCTTAGCAACCTCAAAAAGTCAGAGGCTGGGAGACGTTGGGCATTTTGAAACTTGGTGACCATGTGTAGAATATCTTGAGCCCTCACCTCTGGTGGCGAGGCTTTTCCCAGGGAAGTGTCCAGGACCGCTCCAATGAACTGGAGTCTCTGTGATGGTATCATCTGTGACTTCTTTAAATTGAGGGAGAAGCCCAGTTTGTGAAGGAAGTGGCAGACATAATCTAGTTGGGCCCGGGCCTGTTCCGAAGATACAGCCCTGATCAGCCAATCGTCCAGGTAGGGGTAGACGTGGATCCCTTCCCTCCTTAGACTCGCCGCCACTACCGACAACAGCTTTGTGAAGACCCTTGGGGCGGAGGTCAGCCCAAATGGCAGAACTCGAAATTGATAATGAGAGTCGCCAATTGCAACCTCAGGTATTTCCTGTGTTTTAGATGGATTGGCACATAGAAATAAGCATCCTGAAGGTCCAAAAATACCAGCCAGTCCTGGAGCTGGAGGGCCTGAAGGATCTGAGAGAGAGTTACCATCTTGAACTTGTCCTTCCTGAGGAACTTGTTCAATTCTCATAAGTCCAGGATGGGTCTCAGTCCTCCGTCCTTCTTTGGTATGAGAAAGTAGGGGGGAGTACCAGCCCTTGTTCCTGTCCGCTACGGGTACCGGTTCTATGGCACCTTTCTCTAGCAGGTCTATAATTTCCTGCAAGAGGAGCGAATCTGGAACTTTTAGAGAGCTGTTCCCCGGTGGATGACTCTGAGGGATGTGTAGAAAGGGTAGGCAGTAACCCTGGGCCACTGTCTCCAATGCCCAAGCATCTGACGTTATAGCCTGCCATTCCGTCAGATGGTGAGTTAACCTGCCCCCTACAGGTGTATTGTGTGGAAAGGCCTCAGAGTGGTTCGGGGGCGGCTGATCCAGATGCCGAGGGTAAAGAGGCACCTGCTGCTGCTGCGGCCTTAGTACTTTTGGCCCGTCCACCTCGGGTGGATCTCCTTTGGCCTCTTTGAGCCGGCTGTCCTCTGCCTTTCCCGAATGCGGAATAATAGCGAAAGGACTTTCCTCTCCCAGAGGTTCCTGAGGGGCGAAAAGGAGTTAGGCGGATAGCAGCTCCTAAAGATTTTGCTGCTGCTTTAGAAGTCTAACTTTTCTAGACTGTCATCAGCCTTTTTTCCGAATAGTGAAGAGCCGTCAAAGGGCATATTCAAAAGTCTGGCCTGCACATCTGGAGCAAAGCCCGACTTTTGCAACCACGCATGCCTGCGGATTGTTGTACTTGCCGCCATGGCCCTGCTGATACTGTCAGCGGAATCGATGCCAGTTTGAAGTGATTCGCACATGGCATCTTTAATAATGTTAAGGAAGGCTTCCTTTTCCTCTCCTTCGGGTATGTAGTCAGCCTCTGATGAAGCACACTCCCATAGTGTGTGACTGAACCTGGCGAGCGTACAGGTGGCGTTGATGGACTTCAACGCCATACTACAAGCAGAGAAGACTTTCTTCGCCATAGAATCGTACCTCTTGTCATCTCTATCCTGTGGGACAGTAGGGTAAGCGGTCCTACTGCTAGATGAAGTTGCCGCTTGAACCACCAGGCTCTCTGGAGTTGGGTGTTTTGATAAGTATTCAGGGTCAGCAGCCGCTACCCTATACTTGGCTGACAATCTTTTATTGACCGCAGGGATAACTTCAGGAGTTTCCCAATTAGATGTAATTTTCCTTTGTAAGGCTGCATGGAAGGGGACCACAGGGTCCTCCTGTGGACCTTTGTCTAATATGTCTGTTAGGTCATCCTGTTGAAAAACAGGGGAAGGCGCAGACCAACCCATAAATTCAATAATTCTTGCCAGAAGGGTTCTATAGGGTGTTTTGGCATGTTCCCCTGGGTCTGGCTTAACAAATTCCACTTCAGGGGAAGTGTCCAGCCCACTTGCCTCATGTAGTGACTCTTGTAGGTCCTTCAGCCTTCTTTCCTCAGAGGTGAAATCCTCTGAAATAGGCAGTGTGTTCCTCTGTAACCCAAATGTTTCCTGGTCAGAATCTTCCCGTTCTTCATAAATTGAAGATAGTCCAGGGTACTCTGACCTCTGAAATGGTGTAAAACCCATCTCTAAGGCAGAAGGAGCCAAACTCGTCATTACTGGGTGAGAAAACGTCGATGTCGTCGAAGCCGATGTGACAGGCTTCGAAGGCGCCGAAAAAACTGGAAGGGGTCTCGAAGAACTTGAGAGGATCGGGATCCTACTCGAGGACATCGACGACAGTCTCGGCATCGTGCCGGAGGCCCTTGGAATCACTGTTGGCTGTGGAGTAGCCTTGGTCTTCTCTTTCATCGGCGTCGATGTCGGCGTCGAGTCGATCGATCGATGCGTCGAGGAACCCCTCGTCGATGGCGCCGATCCATGCGTCGAAGGAATCCTCGACGACGGCGAAGATGGTGCCTTCTTACCCAATGGCTCGTGGCGCTCTCGGGTGGAATGTTTCGCCGGGTGCTGCGGCTTGCGGCGTTTTGATTTTTGGGTTTTTCACCCGGGGTATCACCCTCAGCTGTCTTCGAGGGGGTCGAGGCCGCGTTCTCAAAGATGCTTATTTTCTTTCTGAATTCCTCCCACTCAGCTTGAGAGCTGTGTTTTGTGGGACAGGAGACCCTTTCTGGGGACACAGAAGACGAGGAAGGGGATCTTCGACGTCTCTTTTTTGAGTGTCTTGATCTCGACGAATGGTGGGAGCTACTTCGAGATCTAGAATGGGAATGTTTGACGGCGAGGAGACGAATGCCTCGACTCAGCCGAAGAAACCTTCGGGGAGGTTTTTGACTTACCTCTCTCGAGCTTCCCCTTGCACTCCTTCAAGGTTTTCGCCGTCATGGACATGCAGTCCTCACACTCCGAACAATGGTGCTCGGATCCCAAGCACCACAAGCAGATCCTGTGTGGATCCGTTAGACATTTATTTACCGCAGTCTCGACATTTCTTGAAGCTGGATCGCGGCGTCGTCGGTTCCGATGAAGAAGCCATCGAGAACGAGTAGATATTATTCGAGTAGATATAGAGTTATCCTGACTGAACTGAGCAACGATGTTCCGAGGCCCCACGAAGCACGGAAAAATGGAACTGAGCAACGGACGCAGCGCGTGGCTATTTATGGGCATGGTGACGTCGGCGCCGATAGGGTGGCCGTCAAGGGACATCGACTCGGCGGACGTCGACGCGCAGCGCCCTCTACAGAAAAAATTTCTGAGGCCAGCAAGCTGGAAACGTATTATCAAAAAAAGATAAGGAATACGTCGGAGGACACAATCCCTTTGAAAAATAGTTATGTACTCTGGAGGACACAGCTTATCAGCGCCGCCCTCCCCTGTCATGTGTAGCTGACATCCGACAGCTGTGGGTACATCAAAAGCCTCTGGCCGTGGGCAGCCTGATTAGCATTTCAAGGCCCCATGGATTTGTATCGCCATTGTTACACCTTGCTGGTGGCTGCGAATACTGAAGAATATTAATTAGCAGGCCTCAGGGAAGGCCTGGGTGCAGGAAGTGACAACGGAGACCAGAGACTAACACCTCTATGTAATGTGTCAACTTGGTACTAACACCCCTGCTTCTTATGAAAGGGCAGTAAATGTATTTATTTTAATTAATGTGTTATAGTTTAAACATAAACTTTACACTTATAAAATAACATAATACAAACATTAAAAAGTGTTACATTATAGATCACAATAAGAACAACAAATGCAGACCAACAGATAAATAAACACACAGACATGTGATCGTTCCCAATCCCCAGTACCTCTTAGCGGTCACACACTAATAATGGTGAGATTGACCGTGATATGAGAGTCAAACAATCAGTTGTCCTATTAATCAGTCAACATCCTCCTCATGTCTTTCAATCATCAGTCAATCTATCTGTCCGAGAATTCATAGTATTCAGATAAAAGTAAAAATAAAGTAATACATAAAAGACTAAAATATTGTACACATGCACATAGAGCAGCCTTATAGCAGGAATAATGACATCCAGGTGCACACACTTGATGCATAGTATTTGATAGTTTAGTGACCTTCCTTCTTTCATTCATTCCTGTTCAGCGTTCACTCTTTCCTACCGGGTTATCAGCTCTCTCTCTACCCAATATCTGAACTGGTTGCCCAGTCACTATCTTCCAGACTCTGAAAAGAGCCATATGTAAACCCCCCGTTTAGGGAGAATACATTGCTTCCAAAAATCTTCATCCTGGATAGATTCCAGATGAGTATAATTGCCTAAATGCTTCACATATTCTGCCCCCATAGAGGGACATTCAGTCATGATATGTTTAGCTGTTTTAGGATTTGACATGATAAAAGCAAAGTCGACAGAAGCGATCTTCTCTCAATGCAAGTGAGGGGCCAAGGACACTTAAGGTAGGCAAGCGATTTATATGCAAAAGCAATATAAATATCAGTATTTCACTAGATGGACTTAGATTTAAATACGATTGGGCTTTCCTGTATACATACAGGACATCATGGACATAAGAGTAGCTTTGCAATGTCCCGAGATGACTGAAATGATCGCTCCAGTCCCATAACCCCAGATGCTTTTGAAATGTGAAATTAATAGTACTGAGGTTACCTCCCCAGTCAGGGGTCCACCCTATGTCACTGAATAGGGAATTCATACCCGCAATAAAACTAGACTTGGGTCCCGATCTGCATTCTGCCTTGTGCAAGCTCTTAAACAGTGGATTAGCAGAGCCGCTCTTCATCTTAATATACATAGTAGCTCTTCTTTTCAGCACCAGTGCCTCAAGAGAGAGCAGACCCAGCTCCAGGCGCAGTATTGTCATTGGAACACACTGCAGCAAACCCAATATGCTCCTCCAGAATAGGCTCTCGACTCGCTGTAACCATTTAAAATCATTAACCAAGCTCTCCAGGCCATAGATGACCGCTGGGGTCAAGCATTGCGAATTCAGCCGCATCACTCCTGCCGTCAGGGTGTAGCCGCCCCTTCCTTTCTTAAACTGGACAATTAGGGCAGTTAGCTGTTTTGCTTTCCTAATCCGGGTCTTGATACAGATTTTGTATCTTGATCGTACATCAAATTCAACCCCCAAATATTTATAAGACGCAGTGTAGGAGATTGCCAGATATAAGATGACTAATTTAGGACGGGCTACATGCTTGGCGGTAAACAGCATAATCTGCGTTTTGTCTTTGTCGATTATAAAACCATGTTTTGAGCATATGTTCAGAGAGAGTTAGCCATATGTTGCATACCAGTAAAGGTGTGGTTTAATATCACAAAATCATAGCATATGCAGGGACCCTACAGTGTGTCTGATCTATTTTAGGGGGGAAACCTCCAAGTGCCTGGGAAGATCTGAAATGTAAAGGTTATAAAGAAGCGGTGCCGTGACGCACCCATATTTCACCCCCCTGGTTTGGGAAACCGGGGCCGTCATGGTACCTCCAGATCCAGTCTGAGGGAAACTGTATTGTATGCAACAGTTTGGGGTAGTAGAGGATCCCCAGGGGGCAGCCTAAATCTATTGATAGTGTCAAAGGCTGATTTGAAGTCAATAAATGGGGTGTAAAGTGGAGGGGCATTTTTCCCTTGTGATTGTTCAACCAAAATGTCAAGCAGCCCCAGGTTATGCACTGTGGCGTAATCGGACCGAAAACCACTCTGGTATCTATCCAATATGCCCTTGCGTTAAACCCACCTCTGCAGCTCACGTAAGAGAAAGAAGGCAAATCGTTTGCAAGGGGGAAAGCAGGAGCCGGGATCCCAATGCAAACGATCTCAGTCTTAGTTGTGTTAAGGCACAGGTCGTTTGCAGCACACCAAGACTGATTACCAGACAGACAGTCAGATATGAGCGAGGAGGAGGAGGCGGCTTAGGGGGGTAGTCTGAAAGATAGTTGGGTGTCGTCCACGTAGCACTGGAAGTGAGAGGTGAAAGTGGCAATCACATGTGCCATGGCAGCCATATATGATAAGATATTTTTATCACGCTCATACACAAGTGTTTCAGAGCAAGACTAGGCAAGGGAGGGGAACAGGGGAGAATACAACACAACAATGATCTTACTAGGCCCAGTGACATTGAGAACGCGCAAGTGCATGGGAAAGGGAAAAAGGGAAAAAGTGCATGAAATGGGGGGAGTGGAAAGTGCGGAGCAGAGGAGAGCAGAATAAATAATAAATAAAAATAAATAGAACATTTCGAAGGCAGATGATAGGTCCAGGAGAATGAGAGTTGGCGGGGGGTGTTAGTGTCAGGATTTTAGAGCAGGTCTTCACAGGTGTTCAGAAGAGCAGTTTCCGTGCCTCTGGGTGCTCTAAAGCCAGATTGATGGTTGTGGAAGGAACCAATAGATTCAGTGTGGAGGGTCAGCTGAGAGATAGCCAGTTTCTCCAGAAGTTGCCCAAGAAAGGAGTGATGGCGATAGGGCGTTAGTTTTCTGGAATGGAGGGGTCGGCAGAAGGTTTTGTGAGCAGAGGGTGCACAAGAGAGTGCTTCAGGGCAGTTGGGAAAGCTCCAGTAGAAAAGGAGAGATTGCAGAGATCAGCCAAACCTGGGGCAAGGGAGTCCATATTGTCTTTAATGGTTTTGGAGGGGCAGGGGTCCACCTGTTTGGATGAAGCCCTCATAGATCGGACTTGTCTGGTGTCCTCATCTGGTGTGACGAGCGAAGGGGAAGGGGGCCCAAGGGAGGCTCCGGTATTGGTGTATGCTGTGGTGTGAAAGATAGGGTGGAAAGGATTGGCCAGTTCCTTGCAGATTTTGAAAAGCTGTGTTTGATGCCGCAGACATGCAGGCTTGAATAAAGTCTCTTTTTGGTGCGGATGCAGAGTCAATAATGCCTTTGAAGGAGGCGGAAGGCCAGTTTGCCTGATGGTACGCGCAACGCATTCATTCCATTTCCACTCAGCTGCCCTACACTTGCGTTTAAGGACAGCCAGGTCGGAGTCGTACGAAGAATTGCACTTTTTTGAAGGCTTCAGTCGGACCCTCATGACAGGGGCAGGAATGTCAAGAGTGTTGGAGATAGAGAGATTCTCTGTAACTAAGCAATTGTATCTAACTGGGGCCGCTCACCTGTAACCCTGAAGCAAGCCTACTTTCATCTTCTTACAGCGCCTCGTTGCCCAAGGGTTGAAGTGTGCTATACAAATCCAAAATAAAATAAATTGAGGTTAGTGAGGGCTGCGGCAGGGTGGGAGTCAGCCGAAGGAGTGGGTGGAGGAGAGTAGGAGGAGGCAAACGCAACCACTGTCACAATATTTCTGGCCCTTTGTATATTCATTTCTGACCCTCTGATGCAACTAGCCTGTTGGTACGTAACCGGATCCCACATATCTCGTATTGTGGGCCGGGAAATTGTAGCTCTAAGCCTCAGAACTAGGGCCTCATTATCACTCCTGGGCATCAATATGCCTTCTACATTAGTAGCCCTCCCATCAGCACATCTGCAATTGAGACCACAGATAATAATGCAATCCTCCCTCTGCCCGCCATCCCAGCTAGTCATGATATCATTCAATTCATCCTCGAGTTGCTCTCCATCTTTAGCACCAGGGGGATTATAAACATTTATCAGCATTATTTTCCCCTGGCCATCTATCGGGCCAAAGGAGACCTCAACTGCAAGTGCAAAATCTCTAAACGTCTAATCCTCTAGACCAACCCGTTCATCATATGTAGGTCACTTGACTACCGCGAGATTCAAACGACAAAAAGCAGGAGGCTGCAGCTTCCCGATTATTGCAGCCAAATACTGGAATGCCATGCCCCTGGAGCTAAGAGTAGACCTATCGCTATCCCATTGATAGGGACATTGTTATGTAACATAATGCACCTCCCCCTGAATGCAACCACTGTTTAACCATGCATGCAAGGAATGCACTGTTTAACTGTTCAAGCCATCTATGCACATCCTGTAACTGAATATGAACGTAATGCAGCCGATTTCTTAAATCCAAGTGCCCAGATACCGGAGGCAATGTAACCGATTTCTTAAGCACAAGCGCCCAGATGCCTGAGGGATAGGTGCGCTTTATAAATATAAAAAATAAATAAATGGTATGGTACGGTACGGGGTTCATATTTTCAGAGAATTCAGCTATGTATCACCCCTATAATTAGGCCCCCGTATGATCTTCCTCTGCTAACTTATTGGCAATGTTTGAAAATTAGTGTGACCATCTACCGCCACTACAGTGGTTAGCCATGTTTCTTGAAGCAGTAAGAATGTGTTTTGTTTAATATACAGTAATGAGCCGGAGGGACACAAAAAGTGAGTGAAGCCACAGGTATTCCAAGACATAATGTCCATTCTCATTGTTTGCCCATTGCTATTGGCAGCGACTCCGTTAACCACTTGGATGTCTGATATCTGTACATTCTCCTGACCCAGCGCTGCCAGTGAACCTTTATCATATCCCCCAATACATGGGAAGGCCGGGTCAACCTCGTCCACCTTTACATAAAGCTCGACATGTGCTGCAAAAAGTTGTGCCTGATATGCGTGCAGAAGATGTGCTGTTTAAGCATGTTTGCAGGGTATTGCCGAAACATTAGGATTAGTGCCCTTCAATGGCTCGAAAAAGTTAAGTCTTCAGGCACAAAAACACGAAGTTGAGGTACTTGCTGAGAGCAATTTGTCTCGCAACGTTCGATTCAGATCTTTTATACAAACCTTCTTTCCCAGTATAACCTCCTTAGCAGCATCTCTCTCTTTATACCCGCCCTCCACCAGCCCCTCTTAAATGGGGGTCCAATAACCACTGGCTTTTTGGGTGCAATCGGTGTGGAATTGTTATCAGGGGCCTTGGGTTTTGGGATATCGTTGAGTCAGAACGAATATCCTGTTGATGTGATGTAGAGTGCACCTCCTCAACCGACTTGTCAGGTACAATCCAGCTGGTGAGGCTACCCTGGCTTTTCCCTAGACGCTCTTTACTACGCGCAACCTTCTTGCATGCCTTTTTGGATTTTTTTTTTGCAGGAATTTCGGTAGAAGGAAGGGAAGCAGCTATGTCACAAGGGATCTTACGGGCTGCCGCCTGTCTTGCCAACCTGCGCTGCTTCCTCCAATAACAGATGGTCGAGGAGTCGGTTAGAATCACACGCTCTTCTGAAATGGGAACTGGATCCGGCTCCTGTTGTACCCCAGCCAAAGATGAATTAGTCAACTGAACATCTTCTGGAGTAAACTAGAGGTTACCCATAATAGGGGGGGGGGGGGGTCTGCACATTTTCATGTATTCGGGCACACAATTGGAGTAGAATTTTCATGGCGAACTGAATTGAGGCCATGAAAGACTGCAGCTCAGAAAATGCTCCCTCACCCAGTATAGTTTGTTAAATCTGTGCAGAATCTTCGATCTGAACAGCCCCTGAAGAATCGATAAACAGATTAGGCAAGGCAGAAAGGCGATCACATGCCATGGGCAAGATAGGGCTCGTCTCTGCCCTTAACACTTGTGCACTAACCACATGTGGTTCCCCTTTCCCAGGCGGAGCAGTTTCCTTGGCTGAGATCATGTTCTGCTGTATGGTGAGGCATTGATCCAGGAGGAAGTTATTGTCAATAGCTTCAAAATTCATTGAATCCCGGTGCGTCCCTCCCTCCTGTGCAGGAACTTCGGGCTCAGCTGTTACGATATAGAAGCAGGCTGATCCTGCAAAAAGAAAGAATGCAGGTATAGAACCTTTCAGCCGAGAGATATGCCCTTCCCCACTGTATTCACTTTTCCATTGCTTTGTACAGGCCTCTTCTCCTTTCCTCAGATTGTACCGTACATTTTTGGTCTTTGCTGGGTACGGCATAGTAAACTTACACAGTAAGAGGCAGAAGAAAGGGTAGTGCCGACCTTGTGAATTGGTCCGACTTAGGCTAGCTGTAATAGCACAGACTAGATAAGTGTGGCAAACAAGTTCAGCGGGTGCCTGCCATAGAAGGAGGGCGGTGCTTCCCAAGTCACAGCAAGCTGTTCTCAGGTTCCAGATTGGACCCAAACTCCAAAAGACACCCCCCCCCCCAAAAGGGCCATCATGTCCAAATCCATCTTCCCAGATACAGAACGTAGAACAGAGCCGAGCCAAAAATCACACTGCAGAAAATGAAAAGCAGAAACTTCAAGTGTCCCCAGGAGGAGTAGAGCTCAGTTTCCTAAATGTCCTTGTTCCGGTGACCCTGCGCCTAGTGTGCCCCTTAACACGCCACTGTCCATCTCCAGGCCCCTTTGTTCCATCTGCAGGCGGTCACTCCACTTCCCCAACCAACTCTCTGGTGACCCTCTGAATGTCTTCCTCTGTGATCAGTTTGTGGTTATAATCATCTATCTCAAAAGGGATGGAAAAGGGAAAACCTCATCTGTACCTAACTTCCTTCCTGTTCAGCCATTTTGTCAGGGGGGGCACAGAGAGGCTGCTTCGCCAACGTGAGGGTGGACAAGTCTTGATAGACTAATCTTAGCACTGCCCTGCATCACCTGGCCCATTGCATCCTGTATCCTGTTGGTCCTCCTCATAGTTTTGCAGAAAAGAAGCTTCTTCTTCTTCTTCATCATAGATGTCTCTATGTGTCCATCTGGACCACGTCTTCCTGTTGGAAAACCTGAGACTGATCTTCCTAAATTTGAAGGTTAGGGTCTACCTGAGCCCTTTTCGGGGGGAGGATGATCAGAAGAACTGATAATCTGCTCCAGCCAATCCATACACCCTTCAAATTTTTCTGTAGTCCATTTAGAGGACCCAAACGGGCCTACGTGAGGAGAAACGATGTTCTCCGCCCTGCGGCGTCGAAAGGAGTCTCTCAGGGTGTCGGAAAGAGGCTCTCGACTATCCTCGTAAGCGTCATCAGAATCGGGAATCCAATCGAAATGTTTTCCGCAGCTTGTCCCATAACCTTAGGCGGAACTGGGGTAAGGCCCACCGCCGCCGTAATTCTTCCGATGCTGCTTTCGATAGTTGCTGAATCATCGTGAGACAGTGGCTCCGATTTATCGACAGGTGTAATACCTTCCGCGGCGCTAGAGGGCTAGTTGGTTTTCCTGGTAGAGGCCTAGCTGTAGTTTTCGGGCCTACCGAGGCCTTAGAGACCGTCAAAGCGTCGGACTCCCGCGCTTCGACGCGTGTAGGTTTCGGAGTAGCGCCCTTATCTGGTTTAGATTGCCCAGTCACAAAATGCTGCTGCGGATGCGAGGAAGGCTTTGGATCTGAACGATCCGAGGGAACCGGCAAAGTTTTCGGCAGCACTGTTGGCGCTTTCGCCTTTTTCGCCGAAGACATCGAAATCGGCATAGGGGTCGTGTGCTTGATGCGATGCGCTTGTACGCCCCTGTCGCCGGGTGTTGTCCCTGTAGCACGACAAGGGTCAAGCCTTAAAGGGTCAGGGACGGGCATGGCAGACCTAGAAGCATCCGCCTCAAGGTCTATAACATCCGAAATGGACGTTTGGTCATCCGAAGTACCCCCCGTCACTTTCAGCGGGCGTGGCGGTGGGGGAAGGGGGTTCCACGTGTGACATAACGTACGTAGCCCACTGCATTACACAGCGCTCCTTAAGGGTCTTATGCCGATGAGTTTGCATGCCGCACACCGCTTCTCGTCGTGCTCTAGGGGGAGACAGGCGTTACACGTCCTGTGTTCGTCCTTCCAAGGATATCTGACCCTACACTTAGGGCAGAATCTAAAAGGAGTCCTTTCCATAGCCAAAGGGAAGGATGACCAGACCAACAGGGAAAAGAGGAAAGACATACCGACAATATGGCCACCCCGACCCCACTCTCCCTACTGTATAGGTCGGCCAGAGGGCCCGACCACATGAAAATCCGGCCGCCAGATCTTAGGTGCCGAAATCCACAGCCGTAGACGAATCCCCCATAGTCTTCGTCGAAGATGTTCTTGTTGGGCGAAGTAACTTAACGGGGAATAAACCGACAATTCAGTAAAGATAAACAATGTCTCTAGTAAGAGCTCTGCTATAGGGCAACCAGTTATCTGGGCGGAAAAAAACAATCTGAGGGACCTCGGCGCGTGAGGGATTTTAGGTACACCACACGTCATGATAGGGATAGTGTTACAGACATGCCTATGCCGACCTCCCCTTTTGGTCAGCAAAAGACAAGATGCAATACTCAGCGGTTACCACTGGATGTCGGACCATATGCACAGCATGTGATTCTAAGCAAATTACCAAGCATCAGAAACTGAAATACTTGAGTGTCTGGATGACAAATAAGCTAGATGGAATGGCACCGGAGAACATGAAGGGACTGAAAGCAGGGCTTAAACAGGATATGGAGAGGTGGAAATTACTAAATGTGTCTTTATGGGGTAAAGTCAATGCACTTAAAACGAATTTGACTCCAAGAATTACTTACGTACTGAGCATGCTTCCGCTAGAAGTTGGAAAGAGGTTCTGGGAAGAATTTGATGCCCTTATACAGAATTTCCTATGGGACAACAAGCCACCAAGATTAAAAATATGGAAACTGCAATTGCCTCAGGAGAGAGGTTTATTAAGGGTTCTAAACCTTTATGCATATCACCTGGCATTTATGGCCAGATATTATACACCATTAATGGAAAAAGAGCCAGATGAGTGGTCTAAGGCAGAAGCAAGTCTATTAGGGCCACTAGCCCAGATAGCTATACTGACAACTACATCAGGACGAGGAATTAAGGTGGAACCAACAATGCAATTCTTGAGAAGCTTGTGGAAGCATTTGGTGAATCTTTTAGGGGAAAACCCCCTCAAGAGTCTTGATTCATCCATATGGTACAAACCTAAAGGAAAAGGGGAAAACACTTTTTTGGAAGATTGGTTTTTGGGTAGCGTACAGTGGATTGGAGTTCTGAGATGTAACGGCAGGTGGCTGACCCTGAATCATGTCAAGGAGAAGGTGCACATACAAAATTGTACACAATAGGATTACAAAAGGCTTAAAAAGGCAATTGGGGACATTGAGTCTGAGGAAGGAACTGACTTTGAAACACTTCATACAAGTGGCAAGATGGAAGGTGGGCTAGCGGGTAAATATTACAAACTGATTGTTTCCAGATCAAGTGACAATAGTTCCCTAATGGAAGAATGGACAAGGAGATTAACATGTGAAATGAATCCGAAACGATGGCTGGTAATTTGCAAGAATGTTTGCCTATCTTCTGTAAGTCTGGTTGAAAGATCGCGTCAAATTAAAAACCTGAATAGGGTGCACTGGACGCCTGAGAGATTTCACAAGAGAGGTCTCTCTGATATGAATGATTGTTGGAGCTGTGTTCACAGAGTGGGCACTCAGGAACAATTGCTCTGGGAGAGAGGGATTTCTGGAGGAGTCTCTGCATCATTTGTAACAATGTGTTAGAACAGACCTTGGATTTAGATTTAAATAAACTAATTCTTGGTGATGACGAATTACTAACTGACCTAAGTACCTCGGTTAAAATATTGTGATTTAGAGGTGCCTCAATAGCCAAAAAGTTCATTTTAAGAGGGTGGAAATCGAGACTGTCTCCTGTAGTTGCTGTGTGGATGGACAAAATGTTAAAATTGGCTGACATGGAAAGAATGATTTTTTTCGTCGGAATAAAAAATGTGCATTTCTTTAGAAGATTTGGTGTAGATTCATAGACATGTACTAGCTCTGTATATACTTTATGTGTGGGGGGAGGGTATGGCTGCATTAAGACATATTGACTGTTTATTTTTTCGCTAGTATATTGTAAAATGCTAAAATTGTGAATTAAAAAAATTAAAATAAAAACAGGTCTCTTTGTCCAGGGATGGATCGGATTGTAAAAGCTTCATTCTAGCAGCAACCACATCAAGTCAGCTCCAATGCCAAACACTGTAGCGATTGGCCTTTTTCCTTTTTTTGTTTAATAGCCCTCGGCTGGTAATGGCCCGATAGTCAGAATGAATTCCCTAGGTTAAGTGAGGGGACAGCTGTTAGCTATAAGGGAGATCTCACCCAGGAGAGTGGTTTTCATTCCAAGAAACACGTTGGTCTTCAAACGGAACGCACTTTACACACGTTCTTGCATCCCTGACAGAAAACACCTTTCAAAGATCGCTGCCACTAAAAAAAAAAAAAAAAAAAAAAAAAAAAAAAAAGCTGCATGTTAGAGGCCTGATTCTATGGTCACGCATGAAGCCGTTCACATGATAGACGGAAAACATTAGCATTAAGTGGTGGTGGGCAGCAGAATGAGGCACAGATAGAGGCAGTATGCCAAAGGGAAGCAGTGGGGAACAGATCAGGAGGCAGCTTAAATCCTCAGTGGATTGGATTTACCACCATCTTAACTGGCTGGCCGTGATGTACATTGCAGATTCCAACGTGCAATGTTAATTTCAATAGCGTCTTCCCATCTTCGCGTGCTTCTTTAGTTCTCTCTCTCCGTCTGTCTCCCTCTCCATCCACACTCAGCGTTTCAGCCTTTCTTCCCAATCCCTCCTCTCGAGGTCCAGTATTTGCCCATGGCAGGGCTATTCTCTCATCAGGCGGGTAAGCATTCACACGCTGGTGCACATTTCACCCCGTAAGCCAGAAGGCATGCATTCAATTCCTTCACATGCTGCAGTACTTTACAGCAAAACGGGGCCGAGCCAGCCTCAATTGAGGGATGCGGGAAGGGGCGTGGGGGGGCTGCATGGCAGTTTTGAAAACAGTGAGATGGGACATTAAACCTACTGTTCCTCCCACACCCAGGTTCTACCGCCCCCTCCCCAAGCCCAGGAGGCTGAGCAGATATTACACTTTCGTTTGGCCCATGAGATCCAGCTTTCAACCCCACACACCAGAGGCATAGCTATTATGCTGTAACAAGTGGGGTCTGGAGCTAATGGAGTAGGGCCCACACTAAGAAGTGCCAGGAAGTAAGGTCACTTGTTCTGCTCCCAGTCAAATGCCAAGGAGGGACAAAGCGTAGTGAGGAAGGGAGAACCAGCGAGGAGAGGTTTCCCCCGCTTGAGAAAAGTCTTTAAAAAAATGTATTTAAATAGTGCATTTTACAGTACACTTTGTGATAAATTAGGTAAAAAGCCACACAGTTTACAATCGGTTTTGTAGGGTAAGACATAAAAAGTCCATTAGATGCCACGTCTCCAACAATGCACTTAGATGCCACGTCTCCAACAATGCACAGGAACAATTTCAAACACATTATTATAATGCCTTTGCCCACTATATGCCAGTATGATACGATCTGGCATTTATAACGCGCCTATACACAAGTGTTTCAAGGCGCAATGAGGCAAGAGAGGGGGACAGAGGGAATACAGAGACAGCGATCTTACTAGGCCAGGTGACATTGAGATTGCGCACGTGCAGGGGGGAGACAGGGGAAAAGTGAGGGGGGGGAGAAGGGAGAGGGGGCAGTACATAAGATAACCGTTAAAAAAAAAATAAGACAAATAATAGTGTGGCCAGCTGGTGGCAAGTGCAAGGTTAAGGGCAGACATCAGGTGTCAAGTGCTGGTAGGGGGCTGTAGGGATACAGAAACAGTCCCAGAGTGCAGGGGTGCAACTGGCGGGGAGGGGACCTGGGCCCAAGATCAGAGGGGAGCCAGGTAAACCAGTGCAGTTGAAGGTATTGGTATTTAGGGCCCCAGGCCCCAGAAGCCCGTGTGGACAGTGCAGAGGGTTTTGAACTTAATCCTTGCAGCCACTGTGAGCCAGTGCAGAGATTTCAGTCCTGGAGAGATATGATCCCTGGGCTTGAGGCCAAGGACAAGTCTTGCAGTCCTGTTCTGGATGAGTTGCAGAGGGCGGAGAGTAGAAGCAGGTAGATTTATAAAGAGGCTGTTGCAGTAGTCCAGCCTAGAGAGAATCAGAGCTCTGGAGACCGTGAGCATCTGGGGGGGAAGGAGAGGAAACGAATAATAACTGAGGAGGTGCAGCTGGTAGTGCGATTTCTTAGAGACGTCAGAAATGTGAGGAGGGAAGGAGCGTGGGGAGTCTAAGATGACCCCAAGATTTTTAGCCTCACAGGCGGGAGTAGGAAGGGGGCCAAGAGAGGCTGGCCAGAGAGCAACAGGGAAGGAGGGAGCGGGTGTGCCGATGAGAATCTCAGTCTTACTGGCATACTCCTGGATAGCAGACAGTCAGAGATAAGAGATGAAGAATGCTCTGCAAGTGTAAAAAGCCTTTCCATCTCGATTGTGGCTACACATGTCCATTCTGGTGCACCTACATATGCCACTATTCCCACATAGGAAAATACTCCGGTTTGCTTTGTCCATAATGCTAGCAATGATACTATAACAAAGCATGTTTTTATGGTGGCTCTGCCAATACATGCCAGTATCCCCATGTAAGAACATACTACTGTTGGCTTTGCCTTAATGCCAGTGAAAAAAAGCCCTGCCACAGTAAGAAAATATATCCTTGCTGGCTACACAAATCCCCCACTCCCCATATAAGAATCATCATGTTGTATTTGCTCCGCAACCGCAGTAAAAAATGTCATGCTACAGTAAAATAACATTGCCTTGCAGGCTGCACGAATGTCCCTGCGCCAATGTTAGAATACTTATGTTGCCTTTGGCCTGAACACCAGTAATACACTGCAATGCCACAGTAAGAAAACATGCTCTTGCTGGCGAGCCAGTAAATAGCCCAGCGGGCTGAGTGCATGTAGTTGTAAGCCGAGTGCGATTCGCCGGTACATATTCCGGCAAAGCCAACTCAGCTTTTCATACTTCAAAGTGACCTCCCTGTTCTCTACCCTCCTCTGTGGACCTTGTACTATTAATGTTGCTTTTGCACCTTGTTACCGCTCTCTTGCTCTGCACTGTACGGCGTTTCCCCTGCTCACCAAGCTGTATCAGCGCTGTGATACTTACGGGTTTGGGCGCCGTCAATAAATGCAATAAATAAATAAAGCTCATTAAATGAGTGCAAACTTCGCCTGGGTGATACATTTTATGTAAATCTGTTTACTGTACTGTGCTTTGGCGAAAGACGCTATATAAATAACATATCACTACACAAATCCCCCCCATATAAGAACATTTATGTTATACCCCCCCCATGTAAGAATATTTATGTTGCCTTGGACCTTAACCAGTGAAATAAAAAGCCAAGTCAAAATAAGGAAACACGCCCTCCCCGTATAAGAACACTCCTCATGTTGGCTTTGCCCTTAATGCGAGTACAACATTCCATGGCACAATAAGAACCAGCCATGCCAGCTCCACTGTAGCCCACCCCCACCCCATCCCATGATCACAAAAAAACAATCAAGTTGGCTTTCCTTTGCGCAAAAACGGCAGTAAAACGTGCCATGCTCTTGCCAAATAATGTTTATGCTCCAATGCCCCTCCCTGTACACATGCATACATACAATCCCTGAATGCACACAACACAAGTAGCATTAACTTTATAATAATAATAAAAAAAAAAAAAAAAAAAAAACGCAATTCTTGAAAGGATGAGCCATGTAAAAGCTGAGCCAGCAGTTAAGCCTTTAGCGTCAGCATGGAGGTTGTGAGGGTCCTATACTGATGTCCCGCAGGCAGGCTTTTGTCCTGTGCCTCTACCTTCCCTTCCCTTCAAGGTCTGTTTTCTCACCCATTGAGAGCTGCGTTTGCTTAAGTAAATACACAGGTGAGAAATGTGACATGTTCTAGTGGTCTAAGCCCGGGCTGGGCATATCAGCAGAGTGATGCCTGCTGTGTCAAAGCGGGGATGGGGCACTTTAGTCTTCCCAAGCCCATGCCTAGCAGGAGAAACATCCTCAAACTAGAGTCTTAACCAGTTTTTCTTGCCAGTTACACAGATCCTGTAGTAGTCCCCCTGATCTCGCAGGAGCAGAACACGTAAATCCACAGAGGTTCTAAAGGAGCTAGTCTGAAACCAGAGTTTCGAGTTGCCTAGAAGGCGTATGTAGGGGACCGCTGCCTAGCTCACCAAGGAAAGCCCAGCCGCAAAAAGTAAAGATTAGCTAGGATTACAGAAACATGGGAGTGAGTTTGCACTCAACTTGGACTCCCGAAAAATCCATGTCCAAAAAGGACCCCGTTCTCTCCAAATACGTGGACCATTACCACAATGTTAATGACCATTTTCTAAAGCTACTCCAGGCAAAAACGTTCAGCCTGCCGAGAAGAGCAGCAACTACAATAGAATAGCGGAATGTTCATACAGCAGGAGAATGTATCGACCTCGTGTGGAGGAAGGGCTGAGTCAGCCCTGCCGGTATCCAAACCCGCAAGCTGGGTGCCAGTCTTCTGCAGTTCTATTGTCTGCAGAGACAATGGATTGCTCTCTGGAGAAGGGTGCTCTGATGTTCTGTAACCCTATACACGCATCTATCTGTAACACTGACGTAGCCCTGCATCGAGCCAATAAAAGACGTCGTGGAGAAGAGGGATCATTACAACCACGAGTGTGTAACCTTTCTTAACAATACAATACAGAGGCAAGCCAGCGGCCCCTCATCACCGCGACACCCTAGTCAAGGCCTGGCTTTTGCTTTACGTTGCTCCATTTTACTCAATTGAACGAAGCAAGAACTAGAACTCCCAGCATGCAAGTAATGAAGATATGGAAGCCTAGAAGACAGTCCTTGGTTACACTTACTTAGGACACAGTACCCGGCAGCATTCATGAATGGTTCATTTGGGAGGAAAGCCTGGGGGCTGAAAGAAGGAGGGTGGGGGGCGGGTGGGATGTTCAGCATTCACGCGAAGCAACTAAAGGCTGGTGTAAAGTATCCAGTGTCCCCACCGAGGCTGCCATGGAAAGCCACCCGTCTAATGCCTGAGGCGCACACGGCCAGGTATGACATTTCTGAGCATGTATGGCCTACAAACAATGACCGTGGAGTAACCTGTGTCGAAGCGCTTTCCCGCTGCCATCTCCCTGTTGACATGTGCAGGCCAAGGAACCGGTCGCTTAATCACCCAGAAGAGATTTAAAATTTACTCAAAGGCCATCAACTGATCACACCCATTGTGCAGGCTGCACGTAACTCCAGGGGTCAGAAAAAGAGCTTCCATATGAACACTGAAAATGCAGATAGCCTTAAAATGTAGCATAGTCCAAATATCCACCTTAAATACAAATAAGCGTTCCTCATAATATCAAACTCTCACCTGAACACAGTTTTATTTGTATAGAAATTACATATTTAAAATGGTCTTTTTGGCTCAGTAAGGTGGCACTTTATCCTCACCTACACACAAGCCAAAATGAATCCTATTGATGTCTGCAGCTGAGGGTTGGCAGATAGATCCTTGGCCCGGTTAGGCTGCACTAACTTGCTTCTCAGTGACGAGCCATTTCAGTTTTAAGCTTTTTATATTATACATGAAGGTTTAAAATAAATAAAAAAAAAGACATGGTGGAATCTGGCAATGGGCACGTACTCAGGCTGGCTGCATCAAGAACCAAAGTCAACCACTGCAGCCTATAGCTAACCATTGTCAGCATGGATGGACAGGATTGTTGACACTGCCACACAGGGAAGGTCCCTGGTCTCTGAGCCTGGAACCAGGGCCGAGGTCTGTGCGGCTGAAGTAGTTCCCTTCGGCAAAACCACTGCGGACAATGCTCCTTTGTTTATGTACAATGTGCTTTATAGGCTCTTTTAAGGCCAATCAATGCATGTTCAAAACAAGCTCTCTTAAACCAAGGTTCTCCCCCATGCCTCCACCTCCTGCAGTTTTCTCCCAACTTCCACAGTTGGGGCACGGAGGGCAGCCCTCTGGGGACCCACTTGTCCCAACTCCCTTTTTCCTGTGTTCAATTTTTTTCAACCATACTTGCTAAGGATGTTCAAGGAGCGGTTGTTTAAATTACTTCACAAACAAATAACGGCTATACAGCTCCTAAACGAAGACCCTTGAAATAAGTGCAGCAGGTGTGAAACACATGCTGACAAGCGAGGGGATCCAAAATGGACAAGCCAATGTCCCTCTTACCTCACTAGAATGTTTTTTTTATAACATCTCTATTTAAAGTACTATGGGTGCCATAGGTTAACATTTAAAAACCCACTGTAAAACTGGAATGTTGTACAACAGCGCCAGTCCTAGAATAGACCTGTGAAAACACAGGCTTGGTTTATTTGGCCATAGTTAAAAAATGAAGTTAGAGCTGAAAATGCTACTACAGCATTCTATTTCTAATTAGTTATCCATTTGCTTTGAATATGATCAGAAAACAAAAAGGTAAAAAAAAGTAAGAAAAAGGGCTTGGCAAGTCCTGGTCTTTTTTTTTTCCATCCCTTCATTGCCATGCTAGAAATGTATCAAGTGGGCCAGCCTGCAATTACATTTTTTTTTAAACCCTCCTTGACCTCCGTTGGAAACGAGAACAAAAAATAGCATGGATCTATTGGAAGCCGACGGGATTCCGATTCCCAGCAGTGCTCTCTCCCGTTCTACAAGTCCTCCAGAGCAGAGGGGCATGTTTTTCAGTTAGGAATAATTTTAATGAAAAGCTAAACGCGGGTATTATTTTTCGTGTTTGGATTTCTGCGGTCCTGTTGGGATGGCAGTCTGCCCTTATGCACAAACATTTTCACCCCAAATCACGAACATTTTCAGCAATTTAATCGATCTCGAATGTGTTCTCTCAGGACTACCTAGAACATCGCTCACATGTCTATGATGGACACAATTACTAAACGCGTTTTAAAGGGACAAACAGGGACAGTCTGCTGTATTCAGTTTAACTTAGACTTCTAACAGGACATTAGACTGCAGAAAAATGCATCCCAGTTTCATCAAAAGCGTTGTTGTGCCTATTATACCCGAGGAATGTGCAGGCAAAGCATTCCATCCCATTCTTACAGCTTTTGGGAGACAATTAGGGGAATGCTGGTACTGAGGATATGGAGTGGCCACAAAGAAGGGGCTTGTGAAAAGGGAGAATGCCATATAGTTGTGCGAGTTATTAACAGGTCATCGGGTTTAAGTATTTTATAATATTGAGGGCCAAGCATGTTTATGTGGTAGACATCGATGAACAAACATTAGCAGACTACAATATATAAAATAGGAAGAACTTATTAAAACAATAATTGGAAAAGGCAGTACGTGAATATTAAACAGCCACACGCATAACAAAACACAAAAAAAAGAAACGAAAAAAAAACCTGTAATGCAAACTGTTCTGTTAGGCCTCGGGCAGCTGAGGCTGTCCATTAAATTGAAACCAGAGGCAACCAATTGCAACAAAGGAGCACATCGCATTTTACACCTTTACGAAAATGACAATGCCACAAAAATACAAAAAGGTGGGAAGGTTGAACACTCCCAAATTACATGTAAAGGTAAGAACGAAAGAAGGGGTAGGAAGGAGGTTTGTTACGGTTTGCTTGCTTGTAGAGTCGATGGAGAAGTATCAAATAATACTCCTCTTAGTGAGAGTATAGCCATATGGGCACTTTCTAATACTTCCATTAAAGCACTAAAATGAGTAAGTGTTTGAACAATGGCCTTCAGATACCCCTTGAAGGGTGGCAGCTTGTTTGCCAGTAAAGAGGCCCCCTTTTTCTAGGTACTGAAATATCTCATTACACAAGCCAGTTTGCTATTCTTCCTTGGTGTACGTTCCTTGTACAGCATCTAAGTGACCCAAAGATTAGTTTAATGCCATTTTGGGGAATTTGACGAGTGGAGAAGGAGCATCAGCGAAGTTGGAACAATCAGGAGGTGCCAGTGAAAGGAAAGCAGGCCAGTCTAAAACTGAAATCTGGGAAAACAGGAGGGCGTTCTTAAGATAGACGTCTAAACTCTGACCTGGTGGGCAGAAGTTTAGGAGGCCACCCTAGTTTAATGCAACAGGGGAACCTTCTGCACAAACCACACCAATCTAAGGTAGCTTGGCAGGCGGTCAAGACTAAGTCTCAGGAGGGGCGAGAGTGATCGGAAGCCCACAATGAGCACACACAGTAAAAACTCCACAGATTACTCTTGGACAGATGTATATCAAAAATACATTTATTAAATGCCTTTATGATCAAACCACAATTAAACCACAGTTATAAAGAAACAATACCACACACAATCATACACTAGCATATAGTACCACAAGAAGAAACGCTCACTGGTTACCCGTTCAAGAACGTATAATTTTCAAAACCCTCATACTGACGCATAAATGCCTACACAAGTCAACTCCTGCTTACCTGACAGACAAAACCTCTAGACACTATACCAACAGGCCCACACGCTCAGCCAGCCTGAACCTGCTCTCCACCAGTGATTCAATTTACAGAAAGCGGGAGGTAGGCGCTTCCCATCTATAGCGACGAAACATTGGAACACCTTATCAGCCAAACTAAGCTCAGAAGACTCATTCTGGGCCTTCCGTAATTATTTTAAAACTTGGCTTCTTACACAGGTGACTAGCAACTAAATCCAGACATCAAGTAGGATACCACATGCTTGGCAACTGGCCGAGCTATACGCCATCACTGACCTCTTGTCCCATTAGGTCCGCCACAAGTTTGTGCAACTTAGTAACTTGCACCAATAGGTTATCCTTTGTAATAACTGTCTATACGAGGTCCAGAATTTGTGTAACTATGTAACTTTGTTATCTACCTTTCTGTAAGAACAGCGACTAGATGCCCTCTGGCTGGGTGCGCTATATAAATGACAAAATAAATAAATAAAAAATATATACAATAATGTGATTAGCTGAAGGCTGATAGTGCGAGAAAATAACCACAACCTCGAACAGAAAGGGGTTAAATCAACAAAGATATCAGTTTAGGTAGTCCTTCACCCAACAGTCCGCAACTTATGCAGTCCAACCCTACGAAGAGAGGAACCTAGCGTTCAAAGTACAGTTGTGCATTAACAACGCACGGTTGTGCGTAAGCAAAAAAGCAGGTTCTCTTCAGGGGGCTGTAGCCGCTTAGGAAGGGGCTTGAGGAGATGAAGAATAAGTTCTTATTCCTAGGAGAGGGTCTACCCTTGCAGATAGAACGACTTTTGGAGTTCGGGAATAGCTGGGGAGCGCAGGCTATCCTAGCCAAGGCGAGTATCTTTTGAGGGACACTCCTGCGTAAAAATGAATGTATGTGCCAGGGGGCCAACAGCAAAGTACTCACCGACCCTCGGCACAGTCCGGAACAACTTTGGCAGTCTAGCCCACTTCGCCTGTAGGTGTTGACCCTGCAGTTTCAGGACAATCCGGCTCTCAGTGGCTGCGGTACGGGATCATCCGGGACGGAACATTTGCTTTTTCTCAGCCCTTCAACGAAGAAGCATAGTTCCAGTGCAGCACGTCTCAGGACACCGTAGGCAAGAACTGCAAGCACTTTCAGCGATGGTCACCACAGCAAGGGGGGGGAGACGCAGGGACCGCAAATGCTTGCAGCATGATGCACTCTTGTAAATCGGGACCCCGAGGAGCGAGGATGAGTTTTGGCAGGAGAGGGAACAGGACAACAAGCTAGCGATTCCTGGAGTCTTGAGTCGGGATGTTGGGGTTCCTATGCGATACCCCAGGTTTGAGCTGGTCAGTTCACTGGATGGCCCAGGACCACTTCCGAAGAGGCACTTTTCGCAGATAAGTAGGAGAAGCCAAGAGTAGGTGTTTCCAATACTCCAAAGGGGCGAAGGGCCCTTGCAGGCCTTCTTGGTACAATGAAGAAACAGAGGTCCGATGGGACAACAGCTTTCTTGTTAAGGATACTTGGCTCCTGATGAGGTTCGGTGTGAACCTATGTAGATCGAACTGGAATGGATGCAGAGCCCCTTCTCTTATCCAAGAGTCGGTTCGCGCTCAAATCACAGATGGCCAATGGAAGATCTACTCTCTTGCATGCACGCCAGACGTGGGCCAATCGTGGGTCATGGTGGTTCCAGTTATTCAGGCCTACCAGACATACTGGCACCAGGAGTGTGGCTTGGGACCAGACAGTCCCAACCCTCTTCCTGGGCACTAGCACACATGACATACAGGAGCCTGCGAAAGTTGGTTTTCACGGGAGGCTGCATGCCCAAATAAGGGGGAGGGTGGAGGACAAAATGGCCAAAGGACAGAACAAAATACTTTGTGGCACTGACATTTTCGGCACTGGCCACAGTCTTGGGCCAAACGCGGTATGGTCCATAAAGAGGAATTAATAATACTTTAAAGTAAACTGCTGCCACCAGTTTGTCCTAGGCACACTTGTACAAACACCAAAAAATCCTTAAAGGGTGGCTAGGGCCATAAAACAAAAAGGACCCTTATGTGCGGTACTGCAAGGTAATTGGCACATAGATCAAATGTTACCAAGAAATGGCAACAAAGTTGAAGACTAAGAGAAACAGTTTCCCAGTACTGTCAGCCTAAAGGACGTGTCAGTTTCCCCAAAACAAACGAGAGCGAAAGCCCAGAGGAGTGCGGCTGAAGACTGTGCTTCACTGGAAAGTCAGGTTAGGTACTCCAAAAACAAAAGCAAAAAGTTTAGGGGGTTCACAACTGGAGGGGAAATTTCACCTAAGGGAAATATTTCCTAACAGGGGTCCAGATATTCAATCACAGGGCTGACTGAATTCCGAACTCCCCTCCTCCACAATATGTGGAGACACCCACCTAGCTCTTCCTAGTCTGTACATTTACATGTAGAGACCAGAGCTCTCAAAAGCATTGGTATGGGGTCTTTCTGGGTGAAGACATCAGGTTTCAAGGCAGATAGCCTCTCGAGAACACTTTTGCATAACAGTTTGCAGACCAATTTGCTTGGAAGGGGGTAAAACCACAGCCAGATTCTCACAGCAGTAGATTTCTGAATGAGAAGAGACTGTGCTAAAGCTACCGTTGGTTCAGATCTCATCTCTTCCCTCTTCTTTTGAAGGCAATTATGAACATGAAAGAGGGCTCATTATTTAACAATAAGAGGCAGAGTGACTAACGTGCTTATCCGCCAGCTTCACTCAAGCACAAAATGCAGCCAACTAAGGTAATCAGAGCTCAGCGATCACAGTTCAAACAAGCGGAGAATGCCCGGATTATAACTTGGGATCTCCAGATTGCACAGTCAACACATTAACTCCAAAAGCACAAGACCTCTCTGTTCAATACAAGAGAGGCTAAAACAAGACTATGAAGTCTTAGTCACGTGGCCTTGGTCACTGGTGTGGTATGCGGCTAGACAGCAAAGCGTAAATTCACAAATACTTGGCTCCACATTGAGCTAGACTGGGGCCAGTTACCAGAAGCGCGTGGTAGCACCAGAACATGGAAACCTTGTGCATATATCCAACCACTGCTTATGCCACCTACCCAAAAGCTCCCCCCATGATAAATACTGCCACTTCGGATTACTGCTCTGTGTGGTTCTCGGACTACCCATCTCCACCAATAACCAGGCGAAAAAATCATGCACAGGTACATTTTCAATTCAATGCAAAACCGATTTAATGGGATGAACTTGCAGTTGGGCAAACAGTTTTTCTAAAGGATTGAACAACATTCAAAGTTATGCAATCACTGCTAAAATTAACATTACAAACTAGGAGAAGATCTTCTGTCCAACCCTGGGCTTCCCCGCCACCAGCTGCCCCCACACCCTCATCCAGGCTACTAAAGTGTAGTCCTAGTTTTGTATTGAATATTAGATGCTATACTATGTGGTTGCGCCAGACTTCCATAAATATAGTCAATGAATGAATTAAAATTGTGTGTTGATTTATGTCATTTTTGAGTCCCTCTGTGTTAACACGTGTTTCGGCCCCATGGCCTTTTTCAAAACTGGGCTGTATCAATTCAAACAAAATTTAAATCCTAGATACCATGTCAATAAACAATGCGAGGACAGAAATTAGGGCTTGGTAATAGGGAGGATTTGTTAGGATAGAGAGACAGTGACATTGTTACATTAGTTACCAGCTTGTAATTAATGCAAAACATGTTCATTAAGAATATATATATATATATATATATATATATATATATATATATATATATATATATATATATATATATATATATATATATATACACACACACACACACACAATGTATACTGTTCTTCTCCATTTGTCTTATGCACTTTAAACAATAAAGTTACCTACGTGTTGCCTGGACCTGCTGTCCTGCCTTTTCTTGCCGAGATCTGATGCTCATTTCTCGGCTGCTTTCTGGAGTGCAACCCACTGGATTTGAGATATAGATATAGATATATAATACATTACTCACCGTAATTGTATTTCTGATGCTTGTATCTGCTTAGATTCACATGCTGTGCATAGGCCGACATCTAGTGGAAGCTGCAGAGTATTACAGTTTGTATTTCGAAACTCGAAAATGGGCGTCGACACAGGGCGTGCCAGTAATACTATCCCTAGTGTGATGTCCACTGTACCCATGATCCCTCACGCGTGTAGGACCCTCACATTGTATTTTTTCTGATATGCGGTAGCATGAGGAGTAGCGCAAGTACAGATTATCCAAGCAGATAGATCAATAAGACTACAAGCATCCATGCACCTTCTCTCAGAGGGGAGGAAGGGCGGGTCGCATGTGAATCCAAGCAGATACAAGCATCAGAAATACGAGAACGGTGAGTAATGTATCCCTTCTGAGGCTTGTGGAATCTTCTTAGATCACATGCTGTGCATAGATTAGCGAGCAGTGTTAGAAGAACGAGGTGGGATCTGAGAAGGGTCATGAGCAAACCGATGTCTTAGAACCGCTTGTCCCACTTGAGTATCTGTCTTGGAATGAGTGTCAATGCAGTAGTGCTGAGTACAAGTGTGAATAGAGCTCCAAGTAGCTGCTTTGCAAATGGGGTCAAGGGGTACATTTGCAATAAAAGCCAGAGTGGCCCCGGTGCCTCTTGTACAGTGGGCTCTTGGCGTAAAAGGCAGAGTTTTCTCAGAAAGGGAGTAGCATAGCTTGATAAAGTTTACTATCCATTTTGAGATGGCATCTTTAGAGACGCAATCTCCCTCTCTGCCTGTAGCTACGGAGACAAACAGTTGGTCTGTCTTTCTCAGCGGTGTGGTCTTGTCTACATAGTAGAGGACCGCTCTTCGCACATCTAGTGTGTGTAGTTTCACCTCAGCAGAGCTTTTCGGTTCTTGGAAGAAGGCCGGTAGCTCAATGGACTGGTTAACGTGGAATTTTGAAATGAAGGTGAGAACCTAGGGTGTGTTCGTAGAACCAGTTCATCCTTATGAACAGTAAAGAAAGGATCCTGCACCGACAGTCTGAATTTCACTGACCCTTCTTATGGATGTAATGGCTAATAAGAAGGCAGTTGTGTAGGTCAGGTGTTTGAGACTAGCCTTATGCATGGGTTCAAAGGGTGGGCCCATGAGTTTAGCAAGCACCACATTAAGATCCATCCTGGTGGTGGGTTTGAAAATGGAGGGTGGAGTCTCTTTACCCCTTCCATGAAGGCTTTAACCACTGGTACTTTCCACCACAACACCTTGTTATGGGAGATGGTGTAGGCTGACAGCGCTGCCAGGTGTACCTTGAGTGAATTAAATACCACCCTGCGTCCAGCAGGTGGAGCATGTAGGTGACAATATTGGAAGGAGTGCAATCAACCGGGTTGATTTGTTTATTCTGGCACCAGATAACAAATCTTTTCCATTTTTCAAAGTAACATTGTCTCGTGTTTGGTTTGCTAGATTCCTTTAGGATATCCATGCATCTCTGTGGCAGGTTGAGATGTCCAAACTATGAATTCAGGAGCCATGCAGCCAAGTTCATTGAGCTGGGTTGAGGATGCACTGTTTGACCTTGGTGCTGGATAGTAGGTTGTGCCAGCACGGGCGTGCGATGGGTTCGCACACTGCTAGTCTGCGCAGGTGTGGGAACCACAGTTGTCTCGCCCACATGGGAGCAACTAGGATGAGCGTCATCGATTCTCTGTGCCTCTGTGCATCTTGTTGACCACCTTCCTCATGGGAGGCGTTGGTGGAAAAGCGTATGCAAACATCCCTGCCCAGTTCATCCACAGGGCATTCCCCTTGGAATCGGGCTGGGGAACCTGAATGCAAATCCTGGGCATCGTCTGTTTTTGCTTGTGGCGAATAGGTCTATAGTGGGGAAACCCCACTGTGAGAAGAGGTCTTCTACGACTTCTCTGTGCAGACACCATTCGTGTTCTTCTGGGAGGGTATCTCTGATCAAAGCGTCTGCCAGTGAATTGAGATCCCCTGGAACATGTTGAGATGACAGGTAAATGTTCCGTCTGAGTGCCCATGTCCACATTTTCTGGGCAAGCCTGGACAGATATAGGGAACAAGTCCCTCCCTGCTTGTTTATGTAAAACATGGCTGTCGTGCTGTCTGTTAAGATCTGCACTGACAGGTTCATCAGGTGGGGTTCGAATGCTTGAAGCGCTCTGAAGTCTGACAGAAGCTCTAGCAGATTGATGTGATTCTTGGCCACTGTGTGAGACCAGATACCCTGAGCTGTGTGGTGAAGGAGGTGTGCTCCCCACCCCGATAGGGATGCGTCTGTAGTGACTACAGCCTGCATCTCCGGATCGAAAAAGGGTTTCCCTTTGACAGGCTCTCTCGTGTCCACCAGTGAAGACTTTGTACAAGCGTTGGCGAAACGACCACTAGATCGTCCCACTGACCACTTGCCTGGGACCATTGTTTCGCCAACCATTCCTGCATGGGCGCAGGCGCGCGTGGGGAACCAGGTAAATACATGACGCCATCATATCTAGCAAACGCATCCCTTTGCGCACCCTTATCTGACGACCGGGCTGATATTGAGGAATTTGCAGCAGTATATTCCAAATTCTTCCCTCTGATGGAAAGGCCAACCCCTCTTGAGTGTTTAGGACAGCTCCTAGGAACAGTTTGGAGGTGCTTGGCACCAGGCTTGATTTTATTCTCATTGATAGAGAAACCCAATTCGAAGAAGAGGTCGATAGTTCTTTGGATGTTGGATCTGCAAATTACCTGGGTTTCCCCCGTGAAGAGCCAGTCGTCGAGGTAAGGGTACAATGGGATTGCCTCCCTGTGTAGGTGTGCTGCGGCCACCGCCAGTACCTTGGTGAATACCCTTGGAGCCGAGGCCATACCAAAGGGCAGTACCTTGAACTGGTAGTGCTGACTGTCCACCTTGAAGCACAAGAATCTTGTGTGCGCTGGGAACATGGAAATACGAAAATAGGTATCTTTCCTGTCCAATGTTGCCATGTAATCCCCTCTTTTTAGGAGGGGGATTACCTCTTGGAGAGTAGTCATGCGAAATTTTTGGGGCTCGACATATTTGGTTGCAGGGCGTAAGTCTAATACTGGGCGCATTGTCAAATCTTTTTTTGGCACAAGGAAGTAAGTTGAATAAATACCCTTGTTTACCTGGTTCCCCAGGACGAGTTCCATCACGTCCTTTGCGAGAAGATTGACAATTTCCTCAAGGAGGATCTTTTGGTGGTCCAGGGAATGTATCTTTTGTCTTCTAGTGTGGTTGCGGGGGCGCTCCAGCAGTTCGATGCAGTATCCTGCAGACACTGGACAGCACCCATCTGTCCGATGTGATCCGTTCCCATGCCTAGGTGAAGTTGGAAATACGCCCCCCCCTACTGGGGATGCATGGGAGGGACCCTGAGCGGAACGTCACTGTTTGCGAACGTCACTGTTTGCCGGGAGGCGTACCGCCTCTGGCTGGGCTGCCTCTTCCTCTAACACGGCTCCTTTTATTACCTCTGCCGTAACTCTGGGTAGTCTGTTGGTTGCTACCCCACGATGTACCCTGCTCCTGTACATAATTGGAGCCCCCTGGGAATTTTGGCCGCGTGAGCGACGGAAATTACTATTCCCTCTTCGGTTCGTGGGCTTATTAGTCAATTGTCCCAAGGATTTAAGGGTATCGTACTCGTCTTTGGCAGTTTTGAGTGCGTCCTCTACTGCTTTGTCAAACAAGACATTCGGTTCCACTGGCATGTCGATAAGGGTAGTTTGGGTCTCGGGTTTAAACCCTGACTGTCTAAGCCAAGCATGCATCTTAATGACAGTGATCTCTGCTATGTGCCGGCCTGCATTCTCTGCGGCATCAAAGGTCGTCTTTAGAATGCATCCGGACACGGCTCTACCCTCCAACGTGATCTGGGATAACTGGCCCTTTAGTGGTTCTGGTGCGGAGTCAATGAGAGCAGCTACCTGCTCCCACTGGTGGCAATTGTAGCTTGCCATTAGAGTGGTGGTATTGGCGATTCTTGCCTGGTAAGCGGAAGTGGAGGCCACTTTCCTTCCTAACCCATACATCCTTTTGCTCTGCTTCTATGGGGGGAGCCTCAGATGCCGATAGGGGCGTCCCAGCTCTTTTCCTGGTGTTAGGGACTACTAGCGAGTCGGGCTTAAGATGACCCCCTTATGCAAAGTGGGTCTGACATCTTCTTAAATCTGGAGTTTACAGCCCTGGTGAGATTAGGGGCGAGGAAGGAAGGATCAATTCTGCGTTGGATGGATTTCAGAATTGGAATGGCTTGGGCAATGGGTTTCTTGTCCCCCATGATCTCCTCTGCAAAGTCCCTCTCTTCTTGCGCCCCTTGAGTGTCTATGTGGAAGTGCTCTGCAGCTCTAGCGAAGACCTCATTTAGAAGGGTCTGGTTATCTACTGGAGAGTCAGTAACCTGTGGTTCTTTGCTAACAGGAGAGGCTATATTGTAGACTTCTGCCTCATCTTCCTCCTCCCCATCTCCATAATAATCGACTCCCGTTTGGTCGTCCAATATTTCTATGTATGGACCCTCATCATACTGCTGGCATGGTTGGATGTAGCAAGGGTCTGAAATCAGGCCCCGAGTTGGAGTCTCAAACCGAGGTCTCTTGTTAGGAGGCTGAGGGTCCCTGGATCCTGAAGGAGTTGAGTTGTCAGGGGCACTTTGATAACTAAGAAAATAATCAGGTTTTTTTTCTCGTAGAAATCAGCCATAAAAGAAATTCTCCTCATCACCCTGTCGATGTCTTCAGAGCTCCATTCCCTGGAGCTGGGCATGACCACCTCCTGCTGTGGTACCTCTCCTATTCCCATATCTTTTAGAGTGGGAGGGATGACTTTAGGTTTAGTGACAGGGACAGGGGTCATGGATGTATCCTTATCTGAAGACTTGCGTTTGTCCTTGTGTACCTGGGGTGCAGAAGTTGAGTGTGATGACTTTTTCTTCTGTTTATCCCCTTTCCCTTAAGTAGAAGAGTGTTTTCCTGATGTTTTGACCTTCGCTGAACCTTCCGACGCCTGGTGTCGAAATTCGGGGGTGTGTAGGGTACTCTCTGAATCTTTCGAGTGTGCACGTCGACTTTCGGAGGCAGACGCCGAATGGGCTGCCGGAGCCGACTCCAAGTGTGCAGCTTGGCGGTGGAGGTCGGATTCCTCATTTGACGAATATACCTCTGACTTTGGTGAGCGAGCTACTGTGGACGGTTGCCTTGTGTCGTGCGGCGATCGAGCTGGAACGCCCAGAGGACACCGATTCTGTGGACCGCTCTCTATGTGCCTCTTTCTTCTGAGAACTCGACACGCGTTTCGAGTCTCGGTTGGCCTTAGTGCGTTTATGTGTAGTAGTTTGGGTAGCGCTCGTGTCGCCGGGTGTGGTCCCCATAACTGCCCCGCCGGACAATCCTCTGAGGTCGGGGACTAGCGCTTGGGTGTCTTTCGACGCCCCTGTGCCCTCGCCATCTGAAAGTGCGGCATCGCTGCCATCACTGAAGGCACCCACCGCTTCCATGGCCTTGAGCTGCCTTGTGTCGTGGGCCCAACTTAAGTGGAGCGGTCCTTTTGTGTTTTCACCTTAAAAAGGCTACACGCTCTGCAGTCAGCTTCGGGGTGGTCCCTAGGCAAACAGATTACAGGTGGCGTGTTTGTCAACCCAAGGGTACTTGCGGTTGCACTTGTGGCAACATTTAAATGGTGTACTCTCCATATGTCACCTTATGCAGCAGGCTAGTGTATGTAGGAAATAATAGCGAGTGCGAGTATGTTTCCACCCCCCACTCTCCCTACCTGCAGGGCTGAGGCCAGAGGCCTTCTGAGGCCGAGGCCAGAGGCCTTCCGAGGCCCAAAGTCCGTCGTGCAGTCTCGACGGTTGTTTGTTCTTCGGACCGGCGTCGATCTTCGAATCTCGACGTGGGAGTGAAAGAACGTGGAAATAAATAAGATTTTTTGCAAAATGGCTGAAAGCCAGGGAGCTCCACAACAATGCTTCCGACAAGTATGGCGGAAAAAAAACAATCTGAGGGTGCTACATGCATGAGGGATCATGGGTACAGTGGACGTCACACTAGGGATAGTATTACTGGCATGCCCTATGTCGACACCCATTTTCGAGTTTCGAAAAACAAACTGTAATACTCCAGAGCTTCCACTAGATGTCGGCCTATGCACAGCATGTGATCTAAGCAGATTCCACAAGCCTCAGATATATGTTTTTCCACATACACATTATCACATATTTAACAAATTTGGATCTACAATTGATACTATCATCTATCAATATTCTTGTTTGTCTTACATCCATACATTCTTCAGTAACCATGTTTGCATACTTGCACATGCCACATTTGTGAAAACCCTTCCTCTTGGGTTGTAGCCATGTTAGTGTTGTTTCAGATAGAACATCTAAGATGGACTTGATTCTTCAGAGTTTTAGCTTTCTTGAAAATCAATGCTGGTTTGTAGTCCAAGTAGTTATTAATAGGCATTTTCAAACAAAGTAAATACCAATGTCTTTTCAAATATTGCGTATCTTGTAATGATTCCTACAATATTTGGTCACAAATTTAATTTTGTATGTTTCTTTGCGGTTATCCCTTGTTTTTTGTTTCAAAGTTTCACTCCTCCGTATTCCTTGTGCCTTCTCGTGGGCCGCTTTGATACTCTGCATTGAGTATCCTCTTTCACAAAACCTTACTGTTAGTAAATTACATTCTTTGTCAAAATCATTGGATTCTTCACAGTTTCGACGTGCCTGTATGTATTCCCCCGTTGGAATGTTCTTGATTACAGACTGGTGGTGACAGCTGGTTGCGTAAAGGGTCAAATTCACTTCAGTTTCCCTCCTGTAGGTGCATGTTCTAAGGTTCTCACCCGATACATAGATTGTGAAGTCTAGAAAATTGACACAAATAGTAAGACTGAAATCAAAGAAATATCAGAGTCATTTGGTTTATTCTTTCTATGAATAAGTACAATTCTTCTTGTGTCCCTTTCCATATCAGTAGAACATCATTGATGTATCTTGACCATGTTAAGATCTTATCATTAATAGCCTGGTCGGTGTAAATGACTGTCTTCAAATAGACTCATGAATGTGTTTGCTAGTGCCGTTGCATATTTTGTGCCAATTGTGACGCCTTTTATATGTCGAAATGGACATGGTTGAAAATGAATTTAATATGCTCCAAAGTTGCTTGTAACATTTCCTTGAGCATCTCTATATGTTGATAATGGGAAGCTGAACTCTCTCTAAATGTATATTCTAGAGTTTTGATGGCCAGGTCATGTTGAATTGAAGTATAGAGAGTCCGGATGTCCAAAGTGGCCAGGAGGTACTCCAGTTCCCAGACTATTCCCTTAAGATTGTTCAGGACATTGGTAGTATCCGTCAAATATGCTGGTAATTTAATAACCAATGGTCGGATGATATTATCTAAATATTCCAATAATTTTTCAGTCGCCCATCCGATCCCACTTAATATCGGTCTCGCTTCTGGAATCTGAGCAAAGTGTTTATCTACTTTAGGAAGAAAGTACATAGTTGGTAAAACTGATTCTTTAATGGTTAGGGAACTCTTTTCCAAATCGGTTATAAGTCCCTGTCTATGCCATATCAGTTCACCAAGCTCCTCTATTGCTCCATTTCTCAGATTTGATTGAAGAACTTTGTGACAGTTAGGGATTTCCAAATGGTTAACCGCCATTTTAATATAGTCGCTCCTATTCATCATCACAGTGTTCATCCCTTCAACTGCTTCCTTTATCACAATGGATTTATCCTGGGCTAATCTTTTGAGTGCTACATTTTCTTGCTTGGATAGGTTTCCAGTATATGTGTTCCTCTATTGTTTTCTATTTTTACATTCAATTACACAGTTGATATCATCCATTACAGCCTTTTGAAAGTTATTAATGACATTGTTCGACGGCATCTGTGGAATGAATTTTGATTTGGGTTTCAGTTTTCATGTAAAGATTACGTGGCTTGATATGCAACGCTTGTAGAACATTCCTTATATCGAAATCCTCTTCCAATGATCTAAGTAAGAAGGTGCTTTCAATATCATCAATTGAAAGTGAGCTTTTTTTCTGTCACTATTTAGCAGTCTGTTATATGTTTAGCAAATAATTGTTTAAATTTCAGTTTTTGATTGAATTTGGATAGATTTATTTGTAACTCAATTGGGTCATATTGGGTTGATGGTGCAAACGAGAAGCCTCGGTTTAGGAGAGAGATTTCGTCTGGACTCAAGATTCTATCTGACAAGTGGATTACAAGATTATTCACCTGGTCCTCTTGGTCACTTCTTTCACGCTGGCCCTAGTTATTCTTCTGTTGAGATCGGTTTGTGTACCTCGGTTTGTCAAATTTTCTTTGGTTTTGTACTGCAGCCCCCATCAAAATGTAGTCCTTGAGACCGCTAGGGGGCACAGCCCAAGATGGCCACGTGTAGCTGTCCTCCTCAAAACACCCACACTGGCGAGATAAGGCGCAGACCTCCGTCCACCACCTGCATTTGGTGTGTCCAGACCCTTGAATGATTCAGGGGGTACAGAAGTGTTTATGGAGCCCTGCAGACAGAGGGAAGTGGCACATTACCCTTGGAAGAATCGGAGTGGAGGCCACGGTGGGCCTTCCGAGTTGGAATGGGCTGCAAGCCATTTCGGCCCCGTTAGCGGTGCATCAAGGATTAATGGGGGGACATTGTGCCATGGAGGAGAGCAGAGTTGTGCCAGGAGGTGGATTATGGAGGTTCCTGATGAGGCATTTCTCTGCGGGCTCGATGGGTGGTGCCGCATACGAGAACCAGGCCATCTTGGGCGCATGAGGGGGATGACTGATCTTGGCCCGGATTCGGCCCGAGACAAGGTAAGAGGGACACAGTGAAGGCTGGCGGACATTGGATGGAAGCTCCCACCGAGATTGATGCAAGAAGAGGCCGGGTGGCCTGTGCTTTTGGAGACCCGAGCCTGTGTGAGGTGTGGAACACATGGTGGAGGTAGCGTGCACAGGTGTGTCCACTGAAGTAGGCATGCGCCATGTCATGGGAGAGGAAGGCCCAGACATTGTGTCCAGCGATTTCCCCTGGAGTGTACGCAGTAGAGGAGTCAATGTGGTTGATGTGTTGCAAGCTGGAGAGGAAGTTCACACAGCGTATCCAGGTCCTGCAAACATTTAAGAGAGATGAAGTGATGGCAAGTGGTGGGAAGGACTAGTTGTCGCAGGAAGACACGGGAGGCAAATTAAAGACGCCGGCCATCAAGGAAGATATCCAAGGCATCTTACAGGAAATCAAGGCATTAAGAGATATCCAGTCCTCAATATCCGATTTATTTTCTAATTAGTCCACTCTGTCTCATAAAAGTGGAGGGTATCGAGAATAACCAAATTAATGCTGACCGGCTGGAGATGAGCTAGGATGTGTAAGGAACTCATGGTGGCACAGTAAAGACAGACACAAGTGATCACAGTTCAAGGGTGTTGGGAGCAAGAGTCGATTATCAAATGAAAATAAGGCAATCCTTGTGGCGTTGTGTCAAATGAAAAGAGCCTATACTAAGAAACCTATAGACAAACCTTACAACTAATACAAAAAGGGTATGGGGTGGTTTTCAAGAAAAGAAAGAAGTGTTCCCAAATAATGTGGGATGCGGTAGCTTGGTTCTCCCTTCCCCATGTTTTGAGCACGGGGTAAACTGAGATCTTGGAGCACAGCACGAACTCAAGCTTCCCCTGCACAAAGTTGACAGTTCCCCTTGCAGCTGTCAGGACCGTTGATGGCCAGGTTTCGTTTCCTTGAAAGTCTCTTGCTTTCGAGGGCCTGATGTGTTCAAATAACAAAACAAATGTTCCTTCAACAAAATGAAAGTTTGTTTCCTGCTTTTGCTTTGGGTGATTATTCTTCACCCCTGGTTCCCCCTCTTCTGGGGCTGACCCTTGTTCCTTGGGTGATCGGTTTTCACCCATTGGAGCTCCCTCTTCCAGGTTTATATCCTATAACGGTTCTTATCGATATTGAGGCCTTAAGGGTTATGACTTCCTAATCCTGTGGGCCTGATAGGATTATCAAGAAAAACAACAAACACACACAACGTTCTGGTCTACATATTTCTCGGGTGATCGATTCACCAGAGTCCCTCTCTTCTGGGCGCTGACCCTTCACAAATTGTATTCTACAAATTGTAGAACAGTTCCTTTCTCAATGAACTATAGGTGGTAACCTTCCACCCTTGGGTGTCTCTCGGCTGGGCTCAGACCCCCAAAATGACAATCTGGATACAACTTCTCTTTCCCTTATAAGGTCTCTTGGCTTCTCCCTTGGTCGGGCTCGGACCCCAAATGACAAGTGGGACAGTGCACTTCTCCTGGTCTTCTTAATATATTTTCAAACAGTTCATAGTGGACATCCCTCGGCCAGGTTCACGTTTGTCAACACACTGTTTCTTGGGTCTTTAGACTTTGCCCCCTTCTCCCAGGTTTACATTTTCCAACTTCACATTCACATTTGTTTACGGGATTCACTTCCCTTGCTTTCTCAAATTCGTAGATCAAAGGCTTTCGACTGTACAGACATTTTGCTTGACCTCCTGTATGACCACTTTGATCTAACTTGGTGGCTCTCGTCCGGCCTTCTGGTTTCTGTAGTTTTACTCAGATGGGGATCGACCAGAGTTTCTTGGAGCAGCACACTCATGGTGCTGGTCCCCCTCTGAAGCTGATCTCCCCCCCCCCCCTTTAGACTTTTTCAGTTCTTTGAAGATTCTCAACTTTGTGACTTTCATTCACCACAGCCCGGTTCTTCAACTCACCGGCTGTGATGAACCGCTTGGCTTTCTTCTTCACTGGAGTCAAGGCCGGTACCACGGTAGCAGGAGTTTCCCCTCCCTCCCGCTTATCAGCGTCAACATGCTCTGTGTACAGTTGAAGTCTGTTGTAGCACACTTGGGCTACTGTCCTCGGCCTTACGATTCCCTCTGCAGAGGTTTCGCAGGTCTGCGTCGGAACAGGCAAAGGTGTCTCTCCTGGTCAGCCTCTTGATATTTGACGCCTTTCTCCTCCTCTTAAACTGCTGGGTCTGGATAGCTGTCTCGTCGTGCGGCCTGCCTTGCTCGTCCTTGGCTCTCTTGTTCCACCTTTTATCCATGTGGGGAAAGGAAAAGGCCATCAGGTGTGTGTGTGATTCAAGTTAATTGCCCGACTTTGCCTGACTCTCATGTCGGGACATGTCAGGTAAACCGTATTTGAATTAGTATGTTGTGTTTTATGTCGGGGGAAAAGTGTTTGATTCGGGACAGGGGGAAGAGGTAGAGGTTTTGAATATTCTGCGTGGTAGGACGGGGAAGAGGTGTTATATGTAATTATAGTCTTCATCCTAGGGGTTTTGGTAAATTCAGAAGTGTGAGACTGCTAGGGGTTAGGGGGTGAACAAAAATGATTCAAGTGTTTATCGTGACCTGAACAGGGGGGAGTTGTTGGAATGGTAGTGCGTTGTCAATGCAGTATACAAAGGTTTCGGGAAATAATAATTAGAGGGGCAGGAAGAGCTTAATGGGCTGAAAATGAACCTCCTGACCAGTGTGCTTCATTTGTTCCAGATGTTGCTGCTTAGAGTACCAGAGTTGATGTTAAGGGAGGCTAACGGGAGGATGTTGTTTACTCTGGCAGGGTAAGAAACAGAGAATTGCTTATGATACACTGGTCCTTCCCAAGGAAACGGCGGGATGAGTATTATTTCCGGAACTGGGCTATTATTACTATAAGGCAGCGCAGCTGAGGGTGCAGATTCCCCTCTTGCAGAGAGTAAGTGAAAAGCAGTGGATGCACTTCGAGAACTTCTGGTTGCAACCCGTTACGATCGGGGAATGGCTATGGGTTCCGAAAAGAAATATTCCGAAGAGGGTCAAGGGACATGGCATTTTGGGGCTGATATGGGACATTTGGAATAAGCAACCAAGGATTAAAGGGGTCACCATGTTGCTTTCCCCATTGAGTCATCTATGGGCCCCTCCGGAGCGGGGCAAACTCCCAGATCCATTGAGATATCAAGAATGATTTGAGGCTGGACTGGAGAGAATTGGTCAGTTGTGAGTGAAAGAGAAGGGAATAGTTTCTTACCTGCAACTCCATTTCTCCAGCATTGGTATCTTTCATGGATTCACATGCTTTGAATATTCCCCGTCGTCAGGCTGGGAATCCCCGGTACATTATATAGACCCTTTCCCGTAGGAAAACTTTTTCGACGCTTATGCGTCCTATCCACCTCGTTTTGTATCATGCGTGCCCGCACCGTCAGGACGTCATGATATAAATACAGGACCAGCCCCCGCGCTCCCTCAGATTTCGGCCCCCAAAGTAGTGGGGGAACCGGTTTGCATGTTCAGGGGAGGCAGGTGGGCGCATGTGAATCCATGAAAGATACCAATGCTGGAGAAATGGAGTTACAGGTAAGAAACTATTCCCTTCTCCAGCATTGGATCTTTCATGGATTCACATGCTTTGAATAGATTACATAGCAGTACCACCCCCAAAGAGGAGGCGTGCATGCAAACCCCTATACTTTCTTCGCAAAGCCCGTTCCCAATGATCATGTATACATCAGTAATCATTAACATAGGAAAACGAACCACATACAGTCATAAATTCCACAGGATGCAACCCCTCAGCCGGGGCTTACCTTATTGGAATAGGTGTCGAAGCACCGCCTGCCCCATCCGGGTATCTTCGGCATGTTGCTGCGACAGGCAGTAATGGCGGGTAAAGGTGTGTGTAGCCGCCCAGGTAGCCGCCATGCAGATGTCCCCTAGAGGGACTCCAGCCCACAGTGCCGTCGACGATGCCGCTGCTCTAGTTGAATGAGCTCTTGGCCGTCGTAGAAGAGGCTTCCCTGCCCTGGAATGGCAGTACGAAATGGTAGATGACACCCATCTTGACAGTCCTTGCTTCGAAATGGCTTTTCCTCTAGCACCCAAACCATAGGCCACGAACAGCTGTCTCGTTTCTCTGAACGGTTGCGTACGGTGAAGGTAAAACTTGAGAGCCCTTTTTACATCCAATGTGTGTAGCATGCGCTCCGCTCCCGAGCATGGCTCCGGAAAAAACGTAGGCAACACAATAGAGGAGTGTTTATGGAACACCGAAGGAGCTTTTGGTATAAACTGTGGGTTAGTGGCTAGGACTACCTTGTTCTTGAAAAATCGTAAGTATGGTGGGTCTACCATTAGAGCCTGAACTTCTGAAATACGTCGGGATGAAGTGATGGCCACCAGAAAGGCCAATTTCCACGACAAAAACTTTAGAGACGATGATGACATTGGCTCAAAAGGAGGCTTCATAAGAGACGTTAAGACCAGATTAAGGCTCCACTCCGGCGGAAATTTCTTCTCTAGAGGGAAACTCCGAAAGAGGCCTTTAAGGAAGTGCTTAATCAGGCGGTCGCTGAACAATGGTGCCGAATGCCGTCGACGAGTAAACCTGGAAATGGCTGCTAGGTGTACTTTTATTGACGATACCGACAGGCCCTTTTGAGCTAAGAACAGCAAGTATGGAAGGAGCTGTTCCGGCTTAATCGATTGCGGGGCCAAACCTGGTTGATCCTCACACCATTGACAGAAACTTTTCCATTTGTACGCGTATGAGGCGTTTGTGGAAGGTGCTCTTGCCGCTTGCAGGATACGCCGACAGTCCTCCGGAATCGTTAGCCGACCAAATTCGGCGAAGTCAGGAGCCAGGCCGTCAACTTGAGGCTGTCCGGGTCGTGATGCCAAACGACACCCTCCTGTCGAGACAGAAGGTCGGGGGCCTTCTGGAATCTCATCGGTTCCGCCGCCGCTAAGTGTAGTAGGTCTGAGAACCACACCTGTCTGGCCCAGTACGGGGCCACCAGAATTACCCGACATGGGTACCTGAGGATCCATTGCAACGTCCTCCGGACAAGGGGAAATGGAGGGAATGCGTACAGGAATTTGTTCGTCCATGGGAAGGAGAACGCATCCCCCAGTGAGCCCTGCTGAGGCCATCTGCTTGCGTACTGATGGCATTTCCTGTTGTTCTTCGTCGCAAACAAGTCTATGGAAGGGTGTCCCCATTTCTTGAATACTTGTTGTAGTTGTTGGTCGTTCAGCACCCATTCGTGAACTTCGTTCATTTCTCTGCTGAGGGCATCGGCTTCCACATTTCTCACGCCTGGTAGGTGGAACGCTAAGATTTGCATGTTGTGTTGCAGGGCCCAATGCCAGATTTTCTTTGCCTCCGTCGATAGGGACCTGGAACGTGTCCCTCCTTGTTTCCTCAAGTAGAACATCGTAGTGGTGTTGTCCGTCATGACACGCACCACCGAGTCCCTCAGTTGAGGAAGAAAAGATTTCAGAGCCCATCGCACTGCTCTCAGTTCTAGCAGGTTGATATGCAGGGAGGACTCCTGCAACGACCACTGGCCTTGTACCTGTAACGTATCCAGATGAGCTCCCCATCCGCTCAGCGAAGCATCCGTCACCACCGTCTTTTGGAACTCTGGTTCCAGGAGAGGTATTCCTTTCGTTAGATGAGTAGACACTCTCCACCAGCAGAGTGCTTGAATTAGTTGTTCGTCGACGACCAGTCTGTCGGACCAGCGACCTCGGCTCTGCGCCCAACGATCCGCTAGAAATTCCTGGCAAGGTCTCATAAACAGACGGCAGTTGTTTATCAACGGAATGCAGGACGACATGGTCCCTAGCAGGGACATGTACTTGCGCACTGAAACCTTGGTACCGCCTCTCCATTCCGATGCCTTGCTTTGAAGTTTCTGAATTCTTTCGCTGGATGGTCTCACCAGGCTTGTGTGTGTATGAAACTCCGCTCCTAGAAAGACCAAGGTCCTCGAGGGCTCTACGGAGGACTTGTTGAAGTTTATTGCGAAGCCCAGTTCCTGTAAGAGGGACATTGTGGCTCGTAGACTGTCTCGTGTTTGTTCCTTGGATGAACCTCTGACCAGCCAGTCGTCTAGATATGGATAGACATGGTGACCATCCTTCCTTAAATGGGCCGCTATAGGGGCCAAGCACTTGGTGAACGTCCTGGGGGAGGACTTGAGCCCGAACGGGAGGACCTTGAACTGAAAATGCTTTCTCCCGACGACGAATCTTAAATATCTCCTGTGTCGTGGGCGTATTGGGATGTGAAAATAAGCATCTTGAAGGTCTAGGGATGATAGATAATCCATGGGTTGCACCGACCTGATAACCTCTTGGAGCTTTAGCATTTTGAATTTTAGGCTCTTTAGCCACTTGTTGAGTACCCTCAGGTCGAGAATGGGCCTCCATTTGCCGTTTGGCTTCTTGACAACGAAGAACCTGGAATAAACTCCTTGTCCTTCCTGTGCCACAGGAACTCTCTCTACCGCCCCTTTTCGCAACATAAGCGCCGCCTCTTGTCGTAGGATTCGGAGGTGGGGCTGTGTCGAGAATAAAGCAGGAAGACGCGGAGGCTTGTCTTTGAATTGTAGCGCATGACCCATGCGAATCGTGTCTAGGACCCATCTATCTGTGGTGATGCATTTCCATCGGTCGAAGTGATGAGAGACTCGACCCCCCAGGGCGTTCCGAAGGCCGTCATTGGTTGCTGGTTTGCTTGTTCTTCGTCGACGACGGACCTGAGCCTCGCCGCCTGGAGGCTTGATAGTCCCTGCTTCTACGTGCCGACTGGGACGCTCGTCTGAACCCTTGTGAAGAGTACGAGGGCCTGTTAAATCCACGGTCCCTCGAGGCTCCAAAGCGGGAGTTTCCCGAAGCACCCCTGAAGGGGCGAAAAGAGCGAAAGTTTCTACCCGTTTGAAGGGCGCCGAGGGACCTAGCAGTATCCGTGTCTTCTTTCATCCCTTTAAACGTTTCATCAACCTTTTCGCCAAACAGGTGTTCCCCTTCGCATGGCATGTCAAGGACTTTGTACTGGACTTCAGGACGGAAAGTAGTACATTTGAGCCACGCTTGTCGACGAAGCACTACTCCATGGTTGATTTGTTTGAAGCCAGACTCTGCTAGGTCAACTGCGATATTAATAGCGTGGTTCGAGGCCTCTTCGCCATCCCGCACCAGTAACATAGCTGCTTTCCGGTGTTCGTCTGGCAGGTGTTCTAGGATAGGGGCTAGTTTGTGCCACATTTCCCTATCATATCGGGACACGATCGCTAAGGAATTGGCTGCTCTTACTGTCGTCGCTCCGACCGAGAGCACCTTCTTTCCAAAGGCGTCCTGCCTCCTAGCCTCACTTTCCGGTGGCGTTGAACATTTTTGCTGGACCCTGGCCTTCCTAGCCGCTGCCGCCGACACCACCGAGTCAGACAGGGGCTGTGATGTTAGACATTTTGGAGTGGACTCCGGAGCTTTAAACTTTTTCTCGATCCGTCCCTTTATGGCTGGCTCCGAGAACGGATGGCGCATCGTTTTGAGACCTTCTTGCCACACGTGGTCCAGGATTGGGATGGCAAATACTGATTTTCTCCTTTGACCCATATGGTCAAAAAGGAAACAGTCTTTCTTCTGCTCCTCAGGGATCAAGCCGAACTCGGAACAAGCTTTTCCCATCATTGCATGGAAGGCTCCCACATCATCCGGGGGAGATGGCTGTGTCTGGCTCCTCGTAGACTCTAGCTCTACATCCGAATTCCATGTTGGGTCCCTCGACGGTGACAGGGAGATGTCTGAACCCGAGTCACCCAGCATAGAGTCGGACTCCGACAACTCACCCTCCTCCTGAGCTCGAGGACGATCTTTTACCGCCTGGGGAGCCGATGGGTGTTTAGTCGTCGAGCGAGCCGTACAAGTTTGCTCGTCGACGGAAGGTACAGACAAAAGTGACGATGACGTCCCAGGTTGAGGGAACTGCGTATCCAGCCGCTGCAGGAGCTTCTGAAGAGTATTAAGCACATCCAGAGACAAAACCGTCTGGGGGGTCAGTAACGTGGATGATATAGGTACCATACCCCCGCTCGCACTCGTCGTCGCCGACGTGGAAGGCCGTAAGCCTAAATCCGATGGCTGCAGAACCGTGTCACCTTCCCCTTCCGCCGAGCAGGCCGTGTCTGGCTGCAGTAAGACCTCAGGGGGGATCGGGTCATAGACCTCTGGCATCCAAGCAATAGACTGAGTCTCCGTCGACGAAGGAATCCCAACCGCTGCTGCTTGAACGGTAATAGGCATCGTCAATGACACCGAGGTCGACGAGCAAGTCATCGTCGTCGAGCCCTTAAACTTCGTCGTCGATTTCGATGCCGACTTCCCGGCAGAAGCATCTCGACTCATGGAAGACCTGGGACGGTCCCCGGAGGAGGATTTTGACAGCGCTAGCCTCCGTCTTAGATGAGGAGGAGGAGGGCTTTTTATGTGATGAGGAAGATCCAGCATGTTTCCCCTTATGCTTGTCCTCAGCGCGAATTTCTGCTGGCCGTACCTTCTTCGATGGAGGCCCCGACTTGCTCCTGGAGGCCGTGGAGCCAACTTCCGAAGCCGGGTAGGCACCCGCTCCGTCATTAAGCCAGTCGACCAGCCTTCTTTTACGGTCCTTAAGGGTTTTTTGGGAGAAACCCTGGCATATCTCACATGTATCCGCCGTGTGGTGCGGGTGGAGACAGTAGATACAGTCCATGTGGCCGTCTCCTTCATAAACCTTTTTGAGGCCACATGTTGCACACCGGCGAAATAACGCTTTTCCAGACATAATTTTCAGAATTTGAACTTCGCCGAAGCGAAACAGAAAAAACAACCTAGTTTTCACTAGTAGTAAACACGAGGATCCCACTACTTTGAAAGACGGTTGAAATCTGATAGAGCGCGGGGGCGGGTCCGCTATTTATATCATGACGTCCTGACGGTGCGGGCACGCATGATACAAAACGAGGTGGATAGGACGCATAAGCGTCGAAAAAGTTTTCCTACGGGAAAGGGTCTATATAATGTACCGGGGATTCCCAGCCTGACGACGGGGAATATTCAATCCATGAAAGATCCAATGCTGGGGAAATATATATATCTATACAGGACTTGGTGGTTGTGCCAAGTCATACCAGGAGAAGGGAGTCAATCTCCTGGTACTCTCCAACCAGGAACAATTGCTAAAGAAGCCGAGGGAAAGGAGTCATCCCCCATGGTCACATTGGAACTATGAAAAAGCCTTTCAGCCAGGGGAAGGGAGGCATCCCCCCTGGTTTGTGGCTGGAAGAAGAAAATAAATCTGGTTTAATTTGTGACTTTTTGAATCCAATAAGGGAGTCACTCTCCTGGGAACAGAACATGTTGTTTAGACCTTCGTGTGAAGTGTAAGGAAAAGAGATAGGATTTGACATACAACGGTGGAATAAGTTACAGACATTCTGACAGACCCATACGTATTTTAGTTGAGGCAGGGAAACCTTAGGGTTAGGGAAAGGTAGGTTTTCTGTTTCTTTTTCATTCTAATAAAAGTATCGCCCCAAACGTGCCACCTGTGTGTCAGTCTCCTCCTTCTGCACCAATACAAGTTGCATGGGTCAAATTGTTACACAGTGGGCAATACAACCTGGTGAGGCTTTCAAAAATGTTCCCGGTAGTGACCCTGCAGTGTTGGCGGAAATGTGGGGAAAGACATACGTACTGGCATATGTAGTGGTCTTACGAAAAGGTACAGGCTTTTTGGAAGAACGTCTTGGCATGGATTAGGGGGATCAAAGGGATTGACAGAAAGCACCGATCCTGGTGATTGGAAGAGGACAAGAGGAGGGTTTGGGGGTCTCTCCCACACATGGTTCATTTCACATTGTTAGCCGCCAGAGCCTGCTTAGCGACTACCTGGAAAGGGGATTATCTACCGACTGAAAGGGAATGGGCTACCAAGGCCAATGTGATACAGGTAATGGAAAACATGATGTCGTCCTTACAAGGAGGCAGCCTCGCGAGAGGGGGAATGGTCCTCTTTTTTCCAGCAATGTGGTGAAAGGGCGAATTAATGATTGTGCACGTTTTTGTAAACCCTTGAAGCTAGAACAATGGCTCGAGTGATGCCTACAATGTTCCTCCCCTGTTAGCGAAATGTGTGTACAGTGGCCTCCTGTTGGTTATTTGACTACTGTTTTGCCATTTATCTGCACCCGGGGTGTAGGGTTGTGAAAAGTGACTATGGACAAAGAAAACTGACCAAAATTAAATATACCAAAACAGTACATGTAGATCTACTTTTCCGTTGGTGGTGGGTTTTCGGTTTCTGTATAGGTATTGAAAAAGTATATTTTTAAAAAAAATTTTTTTACACAATTAAAAAGAAGTCTGTATTTTAAGAGCGCTGTGTAGCATGCAGTCCGTGCTCATGTTTTCCCCGGTCACCCATCGCCCAATGTGGACAAAAGGTCTCCTACTTTGGGGAATCTGTAAAGAAGGACACAACTATGTTACAAATCTTGTATAGTGAAAATATATGCCACTGCCCCCGACTCCCTCACTGGTCATATTCAAATATTCAAAGCTACAACTCCTTGCCACCATTCAACCAACTACAGTTCCGACATTTTTTAGTGCAGTTTTTACTTTTAAGTTGCACGGTATCTTTTGTAAGTTTTAAGTAGATGCTTTTCTATTTGGTAGGTTTATATTATTTTACTTTTAAAACTGAATCTTGAGGCTCCGTTTCCATGCTATATTGATAATGCGTTACTCCAGTTGACCGATGACTGTGGAAGGACACCATTTACCAGTACTGGGCCTCCACTTCTCTATCAATTGCCTGCTAGGAGTTGTAGTATTTGGACACTCCCCCTTCACATGTACTCACACGCTCACAAAAACGACTTCCACCGCACATTCATAAATCATTCAAACAGCTCCTTGCCTGCACGCATACATACAAACTGATACTTACAAAGCAAAGTACCCGTTCTCTCCCTCATCACATACTGCCAGGGAGTACTGAATGCCCCCTCCCCCCCCCCCCGCCCCATCCTCTCCTCTCCTCTCCCCACAATGTGATCAGGCTGACTGACAGGAGTGCCCTCCTCTCCTGTTAGTCAGCAGGTCTTTGCTGTTTATTTAATTTTTATTTTATTGTGCATTTGTAATGCGCCTATACACGTGTGGGTCTCAAGGCGAAAAAAGGCAAGACGGCGGGGGAGGGAGGAACAATCCTACTAGGCCTTGTACATTCGGATCGTGCAAGTGCAGGCATGTATAATGTACTTAATACCCGAGGTCGATATTAAGCTCGCATCCAGGATTCAAACCAGTTTTGCTCAGTGTGGTCTTGCTTCCAAGACCCGCGTGTTGCCACGGAGCTATCCTCCCTCCACTTGTTAGCGTAATAAAGAGGCGGCGGGGACAGACTTCGGACAGCACTCCGCCTCTCATTATTACGCTCTATGTTAGTTGCGGAGCCACCCCCCCTCCTCCTGCTCATTGTGGTCAGCCACCACTGCTGACCTCACACCCAAGGTGCCTTATCCTGCAGGAAATGGGGGCAGGAAGCGGTAAAGAGCCACAAGAAAAGTCAAGATGGTGCAACCCTTCTCTCAGGCCACCTCTCCCTTTTGCCCCCTTCCCATGCCTGCTAACATCAAAGTGACTCCACTTGTCAGCACCCTAGTGTCAGTATGACCTCATCATCCATGCTGTCTTTGAAGCACTGGTTCCCAGAAAACCTACGGGGCAGGGTTTCCCCTTTCCTCTGGAGCATCAAATGAGGCAGCGTCCTGGCCATTGTCCCACATGGCTGTAGTGGAGATATTCAGGCCAGACGATGATGCACATCGGGTATGTCATACTTTCAGCCCCGTTCAGAGAGGACACTTACAATATCAAATTGTTGTGGTTGTATAATTGTGTGCACATAATGGTCATAATACTGCAACCAGACATCTAGCACTTTAGGGACACGGACAGCAAGCACTTCAGTGTTATGATATTTAGCACTTTAGTCTTGTCTGTATTTCACTAATATTCCATTTCTAAGGTATGGGCACTGTTTGTCTTTAATTAAATTTCCACAGTACTCTACACTGCGGTACCTTTTTGCACATCTCTTTGCACATTTTTTTGATAAAACTTGTTTTACTGAATTAGTGACATACTAGATTATTTTAACAATACCATATGTTTGTGTAAACGATAACATGACTATTAACTTTTTTTCTTAAAAAGACCAATAAAGTATGAAATAAATTGACCTAGCATGATTCCTGACCAACCACACTCCTTTCTGCCAATGCGAGTTCTTAATCTATGCAATAGTTGCTCTATTGTTCCGTGAGACATTTCTTTTTGCTTGTGCCTCAAAGCTTGCATGCCACCAGACTGGCCAAGGCAGACACTTAGGTTTTGTATCAGAGACCCATTTACCTGCATCATTGCATATAATAAAAATGAAAAAAACCCTCGCAGGTGGCAATCCACCTTTCTTACTCAACAAAAATCAATTTTCACTAGCCAAAGGCCTGTTTACTTGACAACGTAGGTGTGCCAAGGATTTGGGGTAAACTGGAAATAGAATTAAGCAGAGCAACAGTGAGCAATTTCAGCTGGCCCAGGAACTATACTGTGCCAGCCTCTGTCTCGGCTCTGCCAGCTGGCAGTCAAAAAAAAGTCACTCACAATCTCTGGGGTTTAAAGTACCTAGACACTTCTTTCTTGGGGTGGAAGGTTAGCCACTGTCCCTGTTCTAGTCCAAGTGTTACTCTCCCTCGGAACTGGACCCAGCACAGTTGGTAGGTCCAGCGGAACGTGGGCCGAGACGCCAGCCATAACTGATGTTGCACCAGACCCTTCCAGACACAGGCATGTCAAGGTGCACACCGTCTCGTGCCACCCGAAGACTTTGCCACAGTTCGACCACCTTAGGAAAAGACTGGTTTCTTCCTCAATGCTCTGCAATACTCTGGCACCCTTTGTTTCCCTCCTAACTTCCTGCTCCACCAGCTGTTTTGGGCTGTTCCGTCTGCAACACCTCTTGCCCCTTATGTAAAAATAATAATAATAATACTTCAACCCATCTTTGACAGTATAATGCTCCCCTTCACTGGATCCTGTTCTGCTCCGACAACTGATGAAACGTTTAAAATGCTCCATCGTTTCGTCAAGGACATTTTAAATGTACATAACTAGACCTGCATCCATTAAAAGATACACTGATGTTATTTCACGGCATAGTGTGTGCGACTGGAAGCATATGATGTTAATGAGACCCTTTCCTGAAGCAATCTTCACGGATTTCCGCTTGACGTAGTCTACAGCTACCCCACCCAAAGGCCCAATGCACGCTGTCGCATAAAGGAACTCTTGGATGGGGTCCTGGAATCCATGAAGAATCACAGCGCTCTTGGGATTCCCCCCCAGCTGGTGTGCTGAACTCATTCCAGCCTCAAGCCAAAAAGCATCAGGAATCGCTGAACGGAGCACATTTCACCTCGTGCGTTCAGAAAGCCAGCCATTCAGTGTTCAGCTTTCTCAGAACTGAGGGGGAACTGCAGAAGGGATTACGGGGACCAAGGTCTGCGCTGTGATCTGGACCCACTGACGGTCATTTCCCAGCTGTGCAGTAATGAAGTGTCCCACAGACTTGCAAAAGAGTCGGACCCAGGACTGTGGCGCCCAATTTGCTTGTCAATGACTGTACACTTCGCCCCTCTTCGGCCGGCGTCAGCTCAAGCCTTTCACCATTTCTGACCCTTTGAATATGTTTCACAAGTCACTTAAAGGCCAGATGCTCCTATCTGCATGGCCTTTCACTTCTACTTACTATAGAACACGTTCTGCTTTAATTAGGTGTGGCGCCAATAAAGGTCTCCTTTATGGAACATTCCTCATTGGACCTTTTTGAACGGTCTTTAGTTCTTGGGATAGTTGGCAATCCAAATAAAGCCCAATAAAGGCATTGAAGATGAACCTAACAGGTGGTTAGTCTCTTTGTGCAGAACAGCGCTATCGTATTTTCATTTTTTTGTGCTGGGCTTATGTTAAAAGACCTTTTTCTATGAAAGTGGAGGAAAGGGAGTGCACGAATGAGGACACCTGGAACCGTGCGCTTAACACACACACACGCACGCGCACGCGCGCACACGCGCGCACACGCACACACGCACACACGCACACACACACGCACACCCGATGCACCACCACTGCATCTAAAGTGCCCTGCCAAACTGTGCTGTAAAGTTGGCCTCCCTACTTTGTATGAATTGCTCAAAGGGCACCATGAGCTGGGAGCAAACCTGCTGCAAAAGCAGTTAACTGCTAACGGAACGAAGTTCTGCCTGCAGCCCCAGAGCGATTGCTGTTTGGAATGCTCCAAGCACAAGAATGCGAAAGAGTCCTCCTCCTGATCTGCATTAATCATTCGACGATCGCTAAGGAGAAATCAGGCGCAGACTGTTGCTTAACGGTATTCTGTACCTGTACAGTGGCCGAATAGCAAGGGACAGCGTCAGGGACTTTCAAATGAAGGAAATCTGGAGCCTGAAGGGTGCCTCAGCAACTGTCCCGATGTTGCCAGTTAGCAGTCTTCTAACACAGCAATATATTCATTTATCCATGTTCGTCCTGAGGCTTAAAACGTGGGCTCGTGCAGCATGCGCGCATTACAAGCTGCATATTCTCTTCCCACGAGATACACAGAACGGTTATCACCTCATTGCCTTCCAACACTGGTTGCTCCACATCAGCCACTTTCCGACAAATAAGGGTTTAGAGCTCTTCAGTGGACATTTAATGTTTAAGCACCCTGCTGGCTGGCCGTCTCGGGATCATCGGCAGCTATTAACGTCATCTTTGGGGCCATTGTAATGTATGCACCCCAGGTGTGCCTCAGACTGTTTTAGCCCCAAGCAGTGGCCCCCATCTTCAGCCCTGCCAGACTACTGATCACATACATAAGGGGATCTCTGTGAGAGCATGTTAGAGGTGGGGGCCAGAAGAGTAGGGAACATTATCTGCCAGTCAGACCCAGATCTGGACAGAGCCGCATCAGGAGAGACCACGCAAACCGAGCACCTCAACTCTGGATAGAGACGCAAACTAACCAACCCTACTAACAACTTCCCTTTCTGCATACACATCTCAAACTTCAAACCGAACACAACCAAACCTACAGCACAACAAACCGCACAAACTTCACTACACTGCAACAACAAAACAAAAACACACCATAGCCTTGCACAACAGTACACAACATCTACCGGCCGCAAACACCCCAGGCCCAGCCAACGGATCCACCGGGCTGAGGCCGTCAACAGCACATCACTGCTCTCTTGCACTTTTCCTGCTTCGTCCCACCAACTCATCCTCCCCTCCTTTTTCAGAACCGCCAGAGCGCCAGGGGACCACTCCAGTGGTTATAGTGCGTGGTACAAATGTCCTTTAACATTAACATTACCCAGCTTGCTGTTGACGGTCACGTTGCCCATTGCCGGGAACCAGCTTGGCTGCTTTGCAATGAATGATGTAGTCTAACCACAGCAATGTCAAGGCATTAGTCACGTAATTCTGACTATTCATCACAAACCGGATGAAGCCAAGCCACTGGTGACAGCATGTTAGTGGAGGCAACCCCCACACAGGGCTTGGGCACTATTTATTGGCAAGGTTTAAGTGGCACATCAATCACCTTTCTGCTACACTAGAGTAAACATGTGAGTGGTTGGTGAGGTCATGCGCCTGCATTGATACAATCATTTTGCCTTGCAGTTCTGAACATAGAAGTCTTCATGATTCTACAATGTATACAGCAACTCAGCATTGGCGATTGGGCCGGCTCGCGCCGGATCCGAGTTCCAGCACCAGATGTGTAGCTGATCTCGGGATCCGACCAGAGTCAGTGCCAGGGCAGGGAGTGTTGTGGGGGGGGGGGGGCGGCGGACAACAACTAGTTCCCGTGAGCAAACTAACGTCCTCTGGTGAGGAAGTTAGTCCTCCGCCGCGACCCGGTTTATTTATGCAATGTTTGTCAGATACAGGTATCCAACAAACATTGAATACATGAATAATATACAGGTATCTGACAAACATTGCGTGAATAAATAAATACCCCTATTAAAATTAAAACTATCACACACGATGCAGCCACCCAACTGCTTTCAGAAGGGAGCTGCAGGAGCTGTGCCAGGTGTGGTTCAAGTAAAAGAAAAGGTGGTTTATGGCAACAGAAATCACCCTTTTTGAATAGTACCCAAGGTGGAGTTTTTTTTATAAAATGGGATGCAAATAACACATTTTAAAGAATATTTACTCAGCAACTCTGGTCAAAACTATTATCCGCATAGTGAAGTAACTCATCACCAGTGCCATGGAAGTGGTTTAAAGTGTAATTGATACATAGTTTGGAAAAGAAGCAGCATGAAAGAAGTAGCGTCGTTTAAAACTATTATTTTGGACATTTCTTTTGATCGGAGGTCAGCTGCCAGCTCTGCCCCACTAAACCCCGCCTCCTCGGGCACCACCCCCCCAAATTCCACCCGAGCCCTTGCCCTTGTGGGATCCCCCACCAATTTATTTCCATTTCCACCACTGCAGCGACTAACAGTGTAATATTTAAGCAAGGGAGGCCGCTACAAAACATTCGCTTAGGACGCACCTGCCACCTGTCACGACTTAAACAACACTGTTGCAAGGATCATGAACAGCAAGACTTGCTTTTTAGACAACACTGTCGATTATGGTGTTGTAGGCCCACCTTTCACATGTTAGATAAAGGCCTACAACTCCCAGCATGCAAAGGGCCGGCAAATAAAATATTACTACCTTAGGGTGAACCACACGGCATGCTCTCATGGGGCCAGGTGGCAACTATGTGAAGGGTGACCACTGTTTACCTTCAAGGATTCCAAGCAAACGTTCAGAATGTCCTGCCAACATGATAAACTAGTACAGAAAATCCATAAGGCGCGCATACCTTATTTATAAAATGTTAATAAAGATTTGTGGAAAATCTTAAGATTGACAGGTGAAGGGGAGAAAAGTGCGACTGGCACAATAAGTCGCTAATATGCAATCACGAAAAGTAAAGTGTCCTCCAATTGGGCAAAGTGTCCTTCAACACATTTATGGTTTCCCACAATTTGTGGAGTGGCACTAGTAACAGTACGCACCCTCAACATTAAAATTATTTGTTACAACAAAACATACAATGGTAGCATTTAGCGAGGAAGAAGTATCACGTATACTTGGTTTGACTAAAGATACAGAGAGAACATCCTCCACCATAGAAAGTGCAGATAAGGCGATTAATAGTCTACAAAGACTATTAAGGAGAGAAATCTCACAAAAGCTTCATGCCTCAACACTAGCACAATATTACAAAGCTAAACGTATACCCAGGGGCCTCAGATTATATTTAAAACCAACTCTATGCAAACAGAAGAGCAACTTCGTTATAAAATGGGAGCAGAGTCTCAACTAATGCTCCATTGGCCTGATATTATTGACAATAGAAGAATTAGCAAAATCACTCTCTAAAATGGACTCCGGAGGAACTAAATAAAATTCTCGAAGATATCAGCAGAAAGTTAGAAACTTACCAACGTGAAATAGAACAAAGATTAGGAAGTTCAGATGGGACCCTCAACTATTCGAGATATTGGGCCTCATTAAACGGATGGCGGTGAACCATGGCGCTATTAGCGCCATGGTTCATGCCGGTAAAATACCGGCACCGCCTTGGTGGAAAGGGGAATTACCGCCCTATTCCAAGATTGGCGGGGCAGTAATTCCCCCTTCCCCCATTGCCCTTCCCCATTCCCATTTTTGCCCCATAGGGCTCTATGGGAATGGGGAAGGCGCTAATTACGGCACCGCAAATTGCGGTACCGTAATTAGCTCCCTGGTCCCTTTGCGAGTTGGTTTTTAACGCCTGCAAAAAGCAGGCGTTAAATTCCCCAACCCGCAAAGGGACCTCGTAGTAAGGCGGTAAGGATTTACCGGTACAATACCGGTAAACCCTTACCGCCATCCGTGTAATGAGGCCCATTGTTTTTAAGTGACAATACTACCACCATAATCAACCAATCCAAACAAATAGGCAACCTACACAACCTAGAAACAATAGTGGAGAAACTGACCCATCAAGTGACACCTCTGGGAGCGGTAATGAACGAAGTATAACACCCCCCGAGGCATCCCAAAACCTAACACCACTCCTGCAGTCAAAAATCCCCCTCCAACTACACCGACAGGGGCAGCAACTACATCCACCAATACCGCTCCTTTTTTAGGGTTAGGCAAACAAGGAGAGGATGCAAGAAAGCTAAGAGCCAAGAAAAAGACAGTGAATTAATTAGTGGTCAATATTTCCAATGGGACCATCTCAAAACAAGAAATGGACCTACTCAATTTAGGACTATGCTTTGTCCCAACAAATAACACAACACTCTTTGACGAACATATTAACGTGGCCAAATTGACACAGAAAATGATATTTAAAGTCTTTTTTTACTCTATACCCCTGATAGAGGAAAGATCCAAAACATTAGACAACTTGGAGATTACGTTGAAAAGTACCTTTAATCCAAGTAAAAATTCTGCATTACATTTATTAGAAAACTCAATGATGAAAGATCTTCAGTCAATCGAGTATTTTGACATCAGAGAACATAACTTAAGGAAACATCAACACATACTGCTGAGACAATTAACCCAAGATCGGAGGGAGATGACTCGAGTACCCTCGGTGGGTAATATAAATGCATATTAATACAAGGCTTAGGAGTGGGCCATTTACATGAAGCTCTATAAATATCCTCAAAATATAATCTATAATGCACAATCACATCTTAAGCAATGCAGACACAAGCCCGATTGGTTGCATTTTGTCTCAATGGTTAAGACGTTGTGACAAGACCCTAAGCGACCTAAGCACTAACAGAGAGCTACTCCACATGAATCCGGTTAAAGTAAAATCATTACTTTGGCAGCAAGATTGGATACAGTGGACATACGAGGGACTCCTAGAATTATGAAAACATGTCCAGCTGAAGCAAGAAAAGTAAATGATCCTCAATCCTTCTTGCTCAAGTTCCCCGATACTGCCCGCAGACTCCTTTTCATGAAATTTCGTTTGAATCAATTGCCAACAAGAGAAACACTGGCAATCCGACAAAGATGGAGCTCCAATGCTGACCTGTCGTCTATGTGGAGAGGAAATCGAAACACTGAAACATCTTACTCTGTTTTGTACACAACTACGACAGGAACGCTCTTTTCATTTGGGTAGACATATTGTGGCAAGACCAACCTTGTCTACTGAGGAGTGGTAGGCCATCATGCATCAAGACCTGGAACGCAGCCCAACTCTCAAACTGACTTTTCTATTAGAAAAGATGATCAAAAAATTGGAAAAGCATGAGAATGACAACAATGTTGCTCAATGTTCAGCCTGAACTCTGGGAATTTAAGAGTGTTTGGGCTTCCATGGTCTTGAATTGTGCCCTATGTGCCTCCTTCTCCTTCTCGATTTTCCTTCGTCTTGCCTTTATACTTCTATACTTCTATATTTCGGTCTATCTTTCCATTGGAGCTCTCTGTGGATTTTTCTTTCTTCCCCCCCCCCAAGAACGAACTAATTGAGTTTTTCATAACTTTTGTATATACATTTTCTTTTTGTTTATTTGTTTAAAGGTTTGTAACAAACCAATAAAAATAAAAAAATAAAAAGAAATAATGCACTTACCATACCAACATATTGAAATGCCTAGTAAATTGCACTAGTTGCTTTTGTCCAATGGCAAAAGCTGGCCATTTGTGTGAATACCTGGCGCAAGTTCCTTACTGTATGAGGACACCTGTAATAGGTTTTACATTAACATCCTGGCAAAACTCATCACACGTTGAAAACTTGGACATGCAATTGTAACGCTAGGCACATTGTGAATGTACAGTGGCATGTGATCACAAAACCTAGTAGCAAGAAAGAAAACCTTTTCACTAGACATGTCAAAACAGTTGGCTTCGTCATTAATTATTGCTACAATAATTGTTTTCTACATTTGCACATGCATTTTTTTCCACAGTAGATAAAACACACATTCACAACAGTGAATCCAGTCCCCTCAGCCTTCAACCCATCCATTTGTCCAACTCCTGGCCACTTTACAATAACTGAAAAGGACAGCAACAATGTGTACAACTACTGCTTTTTCCAAACGTACTCAAATGGTTTTTGCCCACAGTAAACAGTACAGTTTGGCAAGCATACTCCATGTCACCTGAAAACGTATTTCTAGTCCTTGGCTTTTGAACAACAGACCAATGCTTTCTGGGAACTGTACTATTTGGTTTCACATATAAAAAAAACAAATGATTTTCATAAGAAACCTGTTGTGATGACATGGAGTTACTCATTTGTTTGCTGCAAAACATCCTACAAAGAAGGAAATCAGCCTAGTCAAAGCCAATTCCTTCCCTCGTAATATTACGCCTTCCTTCGGCCATTTGCTTTGGTGTCCAACTCCTGCCCCCCACAGCCGCCGACTCATCGAGGCAATCTCTGGCCCTTTTGATTAAGCCAGCAACAAAAACAAAAAAAGCAACTCCTTCAGTCCATCATAACTGCCCAAGCAGACATTATCACAAGACGGTGCTATGCAAAAATGATCACACCGTTTGACAAGGAGTTTTGCAAAAGGATGCTAATTTGCGTGGGCGCCTTCTTAAAAAGCCTCCCAGCAGAGGATTAAGCCATTGGCTGCATCATGGGAGGTAAGGGCAGGCTGGGCTTTTATCCCAGCCTTTCTGTGTGTAGTGCTGAACGATGTTAAATGCCACAGATCCCTGCTCTCCCAGGAGAGAGAGTAACAGGCTGGCTGCTGGACCTGTTGCTCCAAACTGTGCTTTGAGCCGTCAGTCAGTTTACCTGCCCAAAGAAGAGAGAGGGGGAGAGGGGGGGGAGAGGGAGAGAGAGAGAGAGCATGTGTGTGAATGTGTGTGTGAGAGACAGAGTGAGTGTGTATAGTTATGTGATGGTGGCCAAGACCCTGGTAGTCACCGAGGTCTAAATGGAGTGCGTATGGGCGCAGTAGAGGAATACTATGGACTAAAGGGGGAATTGTGTTTGCCGATAGAGAGTTATGTGGAAAGCAACAGTTTGAATTGTCATTAAAAGTAGCTTCATTCTTATGGCAGAGGTGATGTCCGAGGGTGTTTGTGTTGTATGTGTGTGCAGGGAGTGTGGAGTGAAGTTGTGCCTTCCACTAAGTTGTGATGGTGCAGTGTGCGAGGGGAGAAAGGAGTTAATTTTATTAACCACAATGATTAATTCCTGGGTTCCATCTATGTACAAGGAGCATTGCTGCATCTCATAGGCGATTTAAGTGTTTGAAGGATGCATGATTTTCGCCTCCGTTTTGAGAGAAATTGCCTTCTCTAGTTTCTTCTAGTGTCGAGAACAAAGAACTTGGTTTCATGAGGACATGCTGCGACCTGGCCTATCACCCTGTGTTTTAAAGTTACCTGCCGTGCCAGCCCTGAGTGACAGGTCTGAGGCACCTGGTGGTCCTCCTTCAGCACGATCAGCTAAATAGTCTCATAGTGCAATTTTGAGTGTGATGCATTGCCACCCTCCCAGCCCGTATGGTTCCAATACCTGGCCCACTGTTTGGGTATGTTCTATGTGCACGTTGCTGGAGTGACTACCCAAGTCCTCCAAGAGTGTTTGGTGTTCCACAAGGAAGGATTGGATGGCAGAAGTAGGATGATTGCGGACGAAGAGGCTAGTGGCTGAGATGGGCAGGTGATGGTTTGGGGGCGGGCGGGGGGGGGGGCTGCTGACTGATGATGTGGTGCAGTAGGTGGAGGGTGGGGTCATGGTATAAAGGGTGGGCAGCCAGGTATTGGTCTCGGGAGGATAGCTCAGGGGCAACATGCTCGCCTTGGAAGCAAGACGACACAGAGCAAGACAGGTTTGATCCCGGGTCTGCGCTTAGAAACCTCTGGGTATTAAGCGCGTTATAAATAACATATCATTTGAGATTTATTTCCTGAAGGCCAGTTGATCCTCTATGGTGTAAGAGGATTCAATTCAACACTACAGCTAAGTCAATGCCTAGTCTGGGATACTGAATGGAAACCCTTATTGATATATCTTTATGTCCAGTTCATGAGTTCTGGATGACTACCCCTATATAACACCCCTCTCTTGGAATCCCCCTGACCCCACTGAGCCAAGAAGTAGTTCTGCTTTTCAAGTTTAAAAGGTTTATTTGAGAAAAATTAAACAATATATATATATCACACTTTCATGATAAATTAATAATTAATATCACACTTCAGAACATGAGCAGTTAACAACAATGGGTAATGTTCTACTAACAAACTGATTGGGTTGCTCAGAAGTAGTATAAAGGATGAGGTAGCACGCTTGGGAATAGGAACAGAAGAATGAGGTGGTAGAGAATGCTTTATCTAGTTTCAGATGGATGCAATGTTGAATTAAAATGCAATACAGAAAATACTCAATATGATTTCAACAAAACAATGTAAACACTTTTCTCTGGCAATCCACTCCCCCCCCTTTATGCAAAGTAAGGAAATGAAGGAGAGCACACAGTTCTTAGAAATGCAATCAAATGTAATTCAGTTCACCCCAGCAAGCTTAGACTACGAAAGTTTGAAACACAGGCCCAAAATGCTTTTATATATGTGCTGGCAATGAAGTGAGGAATAGGCTGAAAATGGTTTTAATTCCCTTCAGGAGGTTCAGGGTGAGTGGTATCTAGTTAATATGAGTTCAGGCTCACTCTAGCAATG